>NC_054536.1:45076669-45405269 GCF_017654505.1 Polyodon spathula | reverse complement strand
ATGGAAGAAAAAGGAGGAGGATGGAATGCCATCAACTCGACTGGCTGGTTCATGTGGAACAGGGATATGACCTTTGGTAAAAAGACTGGATTTGGACGCATGGAGACCTTAGAACCGTCTCCTGCGAAACGAGTACATGAAGGATGCACTGACAGTGCATGTAAGTCGCTGACACATTTAGCTAACACCACTGACAGCAGAAACATAGTTTTAGTAGAAACAAGCCTCATATCCACAGTGTGGAGAGGCTCAAATTGTGCCTTGGTAAGGGCTTCTAGCACCACATCAAGGCTCCATGACGGTAAACTGGTCGTCCTTGGAGGTCGCAAACGTCTTCCGCCTTTGAGGAACTGCGATGCCAGAAAATGGCAGCCTGGTGATAACCCGTCAATGTGTACATGGCAAGCTGATATGGCGGCTAAATATACTTTAAGTGTAGAGGGAGATTTCCCTTCATCTAACAGTTTCTGTAGAAACTGTAATATTACTGCCATAGGACAAAATATTGGGTAATGGCCCCCCGCCAGACACCAATCTTGGAACAACTTCCACTTGTACGTATACTGCGACCTGGTAAAGGGCGCTCTAGCGCTCTGAATGGTCGAAATCAACGCCGTTGAAAGCCCTAAGGCTGACAGGCGCGCCCGTTCAGGGGCCAAGCCCATAGTTGCATGAGCTTGGGGTTTGGGTGCCAAAGCCGTCCTTTGGCCTGGGACAATAGGTCTGCTCACAGGGGAAGCTCCTGCGGTTGACCGTGCAGTAACTGCACAAAGCTCGAGAACCATATTCTCTGAGGCCACCGAGGAGCGATCAGATTCACTGTCGCTTGCTCTACCCTGACCTTCTCTAGGAGGGCGGGGACCATCGGAATCAGTGGAAACGCATATAGGAGGACTGGCGGCCATTCGGGAGCCAGTGCATCAATTCCTAGGGGACTGTCGGGGTCCCTCACCGAGAACCATAGTGCGTGGTCTCTCGCAAAGCGAGGACAATCCGCCGGTCCCTGAGCTGTTCCAGATTGCTTCCCAACCTTGGTTGGAAGCGTTGGTCGTAACCACTTCCCTCCGGAAGATGGGACCCAGGCGAACGCCCTGGCGGATGTTTGATGGAACTTTCCACCAGTGTAGTGCTTCCCAGCAGGTTCGGGATATCATCAACCCGCGGTGTTTGTCTCTCCGTGGATGCAACGCGAAGGCATTGAACCAGGCCTGTAGAGGTCTCTGGTGTAATAAGCCCAAGGGAAGGGAATGTGAGGCGGCAGTCATCAGCCCCAGTATGCTCTGACACAGCTCCATGCTGATTGTTTCTCTCAACCTGAACAGGGAGAGACACCGTTCCAGTGAGGCAACTCTTTGTGTGAACAAGGTCGCTTCCATGGACACTGAGTCCAGATGCAGACCCACGAATTCGGTCTGTTGGCTTGGCACGAAGCGGCTCTTCTCTGAATTGACATTCAGACCCAGCCGCTGAAGATGGTCTGTAACCATCACGGTGTGCTGTGCCAGCTGCTCCTTCGACTGCGCGCAGACGAGCCAGTCGTCCAGATAGTTCAGCAGTCAGACACCTTGAGCCCGCAAAGGAGCTAAAATCATCCATACATTTGTAAAAGGTTTGAGGAGCTAGTGACAGACCGAATGGGAGGACACAAAACTTGTACACCCTGCTCTGGAATGCGAAACGCAGATACTTCCTGTGACCCGGGCAGATGGGAACATGAAAGTACGCATCTGTCAGGTCCACGGTGGTAAACCAGTCGCTGTATCGGACTGACTGGATGATGCGCCTGTGCGTAAGCATCCTGAACGATAACCACCATAGGTATCTGTTCAGTACTCTCAGATCTGAAATAGGGCGGAACCCGCCGTCCTTTTTGGGCACTAGGAAGTATTTGGAATAGAACCCCTGGTCGATCAGAGCAGGGTCTACTTATTGAATGGCACGCTTCCTGAGCAGTGCCTGTATCTCCACATTCAGAGCTGAGGACTGAACTGAGTCCCTCACTGCCGTTACAACCACCCCCCTGAAGGGGGGAGGCTTTAACCAGAATTGAAGGATGTACCCGGTGGAAATGGTTTTGTGCACCCAGATGTCGTTGGTGCATTGTTGCCAGAACTGGAGCTGTGGAACAGTATAAGGGTTGGCTATTAGCTGCCTGGATGTCTCAGGGCTGCTTTGGCTGTGCTCGCTCTCGAGGGGCCTGGCCAGAAGCACGAGGACATGACCTGCCACCTCCTCTAGGGCGCCATTCTATGCGCCTTGGTTTAGCAAACCCAAGCTGGCAGTGTGCTGATGGACCTACGGGGGAGGTCCTACTACCCCGTGGTTGCGCCTGCTACTGTGGTGGTGTCTTACGCCATGGCTGTTCCTGAGGCCGCCTCGGCTGGAACTGCTTATTTGGCCACATCTTGGCTATTTGCTGCGACGCCTCTTGCACCTTGATGGAGCGTTGCAGCATCTCCTCCACTGCCGGACCAAATGTGTGTCCGGGTGTAATTGGAGTGTCCAGCAAGGGGGCCTTGTCAGGCTCCTACACTCTCGCCTGCGAGAGCCAGAGCTGTCTTCTGGCCACAACCATAGAAGCAACGCTCCTGCCCTGAGCCCGCGTGTTGAGCTGGGCTTTCTTCACCAGCAGCTGACTGACTGTGCCTAGCTCGCTTCTGAGGGCCGCAGAAGGGCACTCAGGTAGGTTTCTAAGGAGTGCCGCCTTGTAAACCGCTAGTGGACTGGCTACGTTAGACATTCTGACTGCCTCCATGGCCGCAGAGCACCCTTTTTTGAGGTGTATCTCTGTGGTCCTGCACTGCTTATTAGGGCAAGCTGGGTCCTTTGTAAGCCCAGATAGTGTTGGCGTCTTGACTAATGCGGCGAACGCAGCGTCCACCAGTGGAAAGGACGCTAGACTGGCCTCACTGGCCCCCTGCATAGTAAAGACTTGCGAGACATCACAGGAGCAGAGGCCGGAGCCCCCCAGGTAGATTGCACCTCCTTGACATAGTCCTGGAATGCCGGAAGCATCCTGGACTGATGGAACTGGGCTGAAGGCGACTCAAACAGAGATCGCAGGGGAAGCTCTGTCTTGGGCCAATTGATACCCAAGTGGCGGGTTGCCCTGTCCACCACAGACCACATAGGGTCATCAGTGTCCATCACCTCGGACTCAGCGTCCTGATCCGAGTGGTGGGAGGCTACCTCAGCCTCTATACTGTCCCCTTCCAGGATGTCAGAGTCATCTCTGGAGACGGCATCGATATCCCAGTCCTTCTGCGGTTGCATTGGAAGGGAAACGCTTGGGACTCGAGCATCGAGTCCCAAGCACGGAAGCGCTACACCAAGCGCGGAAGTGCTACACCAAACGCCGAAGCGCTGACACCAAGCAGAGTGAGTACCGAGCGTTGAGACTCAGCACAAGATGCCTAAGCATCAGCTGACCCGTAGAGCGTGGACGCTGGTGCTGGTACAGTGTCTTATTTGGTGTTAATACTTACCTTGGTGCTAAGGGAGTATGTGGTTGGTGGTCATCTTCTTTATGGTGAAAAAGGGATGTTGCAGCAAGTGCTTGGTGTACTGTAAGAGATACTGTAGGGCAAACCGTACAGCTACCACGCGATGGGGAATACACAGCAGTGGAAGATTATAGAGACTCCACACACACACGGTCTAGCCAGGCAAGACCGAGGCTGCAATACACGCGTGGCCACAGCCAACGGGGCTGGTTGGGCCACAGCCAACGGGGCGCGGATTTTTATGTATATATATATACATATATATATATATATATATATATATATATATATATATATATATATATATATAATATATACAAACCCAAAAACACACAATTAAATATTAGAATTATCTAATAATAAAGAAAAGACGAAGACCATGAGGTTAAACAAAAACGTGATGCCGAAGCAAAGCGTGAAAGCATATATAAAGTCATATATAAAATATATATACACAATTATATAACCCAAAATACCAATAATAAACCTAACTGAAATAAACTCGGAGAAGGGGCCAAAACCAGTTTCTTAAGCCTAAGCTTAATGTGTACAGACAGTCACGAGCTCAAGTACCTACCGCTACCGATGCTGAAGACAAAAGAGGAAGAGAGTCTCTGCGCGCTGCGTATAGTAAGCTCCCAGGGGGGCGGGCTCACACATCAGCTCGCGCAGAGGCCTATCGGCAGCTTTGCTATAAAGCTCAGCCAGTCCCTACTGCCTGACAGCAATGTTCCATACGTTGATGGTTATTTTAGAAATGAAAGGGAACAACTTTATATAAAAGAATTCAGAACCACCTTTCGTTAATTAGAAATAAAAAAACGAATGAACCAATAGTACAGCACTTCACCAGTTAAGGACATGACATAAATGATGCAAAGTTTGTAGAATTACAACAGCTAAAATTAGGCAATGTGACATATAGAAGAATAAGAGAAAGTAAATGGATAAATAGACTCAACACAATTATGCCAGCGGCACACAACAGAAAAAAATGAACTATTTAATTACAATAAATATATAAAAGTTATAAATAGTTAAATAAACAAAATTAATTCAAACGTTGTGCATGCTAATGCACTGTGGAGGCCAAATCAAGGCTAATCCTCAGAGCCAGCATTGCATGATAATATAAATATAAGTTTATATAAAATAATGTTAAATACAATTAATATAGATTTAAAGATATAAGTAAAAATGATGTCACAATATATAGAACACCATTACATCATGTAAGAATAAATCATGGATTTGAATATAAACAATAACAAGTAGTTGTCATGCCATCAAACACCTATAAATACCTCCAATGTTTTGATTCAAACACAGGCTCCCTTGAGAAAGATATGTACAACATATCGAAATGTTGGGCAGCTGGCTCTTTGAGCTTATATATATATATATATATATATATATATATATATATATATATATATATATATATATATATATATATAATTTAGTCAGTAAAAACGACTCCCCGGTCCAAACGTTTTGACCGTCGTAAGTAACCAGCTTCTGAAAGGAGAACTCTTGTATTCCCATCGAAGGGAAAGTCTTCAGGTACGAATGCGAAAGGGTTCCGAGAGGTCGGGTAAAAGTGAGAAGACAATTAAACAATTGTGTTACAAAGAGACAAAAACTTTGATGTGAAGGTTTCGAACTCCAAGGGCAACTGAGTTTAATGTTTACTTGATTTACTTCATTGGGAGCCCGAATAGCTCAGTCGGTAGAGCATCAGACTTTTAATCTGAGGGTCCAGGGTTCAAGTCCCTGTTCGGGCGGTGAGTGTTGTTTTAAAATAATAGTTACTGGGCTAAACACAATGTTGTATTGTGTGTATTGTCTATATCCATTGATGCTTGTTCAAATTAATTTACCAAACAGTGTGTGGCGTTGCTACTCCTAAAAAGTGTAGTCAAATATTTTAGAGTTAAACGAGGCAGTCCTCCCAGCGACAGCGAGTGGAAGCGACAGCGAGTGGGAGAAGTACAGGCGTGGAAAAGTACAGAGCAGTTTCGAAGCAGAAAGGAGAAATTGCATCTTGAATTGCTTTAATCAGAAAACAGAGGACATTGGGGAAACACAGCAGCAGCAGCTCAAAGTCAAACAGCCGCGTGTGTTTTTCTGATAACAAACAAGCTGAAACTCGGAGCAGCTGATTCAAATTCAGCGCCGTTTTGATACACGGGCGAGGAGAGGAGCCAACAGCACTGCAGAACAACGCAGTTAAACGAGGCAGTCCTCCCAGCGACAGCGAGTGGTAGCGACAGCGAGTGGGAGAAGTACAGGCGTGGAAAAGTACAGAGCAGTTTCGAAGCAGCTTGAAAGCAGGTTGACGGCTGCAGAAGAAACTAAACTTCACTAAACTTCAAAAAAAAAAAAAAAAAAACCTCAACATGGTCTTCAAGCCAGTAATCTGTGACACCTGCTTGATGTGGGAAATCCGAGAAAACCCAGCGGAGCTAAACCAAGTGTGCGTAAAGTGCCGCGCGATCCAGGATTTGCATAAACTAGTAAGTATGCTAGAAATGGAGCTGGAAGAAGTGAGACAGCAACAGGATCTTGAGGAACTGGCACACCCACAATTCATGGAAGTCTGCATCACCCCTAACAGACTGAAAGCCACCAGGGAGATAGAAGGTCAGAACAGCTGGGTTCAGGTAGGCAGAAGCAGGGAAAAAAAGAAACTTCGTCAAACACAACCACCAGAAATCAAAACAACCAACAGATTTGAGTCACTTCAGAATTTTGATGAGCAGAACCAACAACAAGAGAATGAAAGGAACAACATCCAGGACCCTATTGACAGTGGTGACCAGACAGCAAAAAGAAGGGAGGTCATGATTGTTGGGGACTCCATATTGAGAAACACAGCAAGTTCAATTCGCAGTTTGGACCCCCTTACTACAACAGTGTGCTGCCTTCTGGGAGCCTCGGTCAAGCACATCACTGAGAACGTGGACAGGCTCCTAGAACGAACAGGAGACGACCCGGTAGTAGTCGTCCACATCGGTACAAACAACATTGGAAGAGACAGACCAAAATCCCTGCAAAACAAATTCAGAGAGCTAGGAAGGAAATTAAAAGAGAAAACCAAAACTGTGGTATTTTCTGGTATACTACCGGCACCTTGCAAAGGACCATATGGACAGCTGGAAATAATTAATCAAAATGAATGGCTGAAGACGTGGTGCACACGGGAAGGCTTCACCTATCTTGATCATTGGACCACATTCTACAACGAGGACTATCTGTATAGACGGGATGGACTGCATTTAAATAACAAGGGAACTAGTCTACTTGGAGAAAAGATCCTCGAGCAGGTTCAGAAGCATTTAAACTAGAAAGGAAGGGGGGAGAAATCAACAAAAAAACAGAAGGGAGACCGCATCAAAACAAGAACAACAACTCAGGTAAGACAACCATTAAATGTATTTATCTAAATGCTAGAAGTATCAGAAACAAAATTCTAGAACTTGAAGCTACTGCACTAACAGGTAACTATGATGTGATAGGTGTTACAGAAACTTGGTTATCTGAGAGTGATGGGGACGAATATAATATTTGTGGGTATACACTGTATAGGAAAGACAGGCAGGACAGAAGAGGAGGAGGGGTAGCGCTATACATAAGAAACAGTCTTGAAGCCCAGGTGTTAAACCTGGACAAAGAAAATAAAACCGAATCAATATGGGTCAGAATAACAGACAAAAATTCAAAAGGCATAATAATAGGAGCATGCTATAGACCGCCAGATTCAGACGGTGAGCAAAATAATCTGTTATACAATGACATTAGAAATGTGTGTAGCAAAGGAGAAGCCATACTAATGGGGGATTTCAACTTCCCCCAAATAAAATGGGAAAACCCGGTGGGTAGCGCGAAGGATGAAATAGAAATGGTGGAAATGACAAATGACTGCTTCCTAACACAATTTGTCAAGGCACCGACTAGAGGGGAGGCATGCCTTGATTTAGTCTTTTCAAATAACGAAGATAGAATAACTAAAACAGAGGTCAGAGAACCACTGGCAAACTCAGACCACAACATGGTCTCATTTGAAGTGTTTTTTAAATCCCCAGAAGTAATGACTAAAGCTAAGGTTTACAATTTTAGAAAAGCAAACTATGAAGGTATGAAACAGAGACTAACAGAAGTAGATTGGAGTAAAATAGAGAAAACACCCACAGAAGAAGGATGGTTGTTCTTCAAAAATGTAGTACTAGAGGCGCAAAACAATTATATCCCTAAAGTAGACAAATCTAAATGTAAAACTAAATTGCCAAAATGGTTTAATAGATCAATTAAAAAAAATATTCAGTGAAAAAAGGCACTTTACAGAGCATTAAAAAAGGACCAAAAAGAAAGTACGCAGAAAGAGTACACAGAACTGCAAACGCAAGTCAAAAAGGAAGTTAGAAAGGCCAAGAGAGAAATAGAAATAAACATTGCTAAGGGAGCTAAAACCAATTCAAAAATGTTTTTCCAATATTACAACAGCAAGAGAACATTCAAAGAGGAGATTAAATGTTTAAGAGATACAAATGGCAAAATCGTAGAGGAAGAAAAAAAAATAGCAAATATGTTAAATGATTACTTTTCACAAGTTTTTACAAAGGAAGATACTGACAACATGCCCCACATGTCATCCAGTTCCTGTCCAGTTTTAAATAACTTTAGCATAACTGAGGCAGAAGTGTTAAAGGGACTAGGAGCTCTTAAAATAAACAAATCTCCTGGGCCGGATGAGATCCTCCCAGTAGTACTCAAAGAAATGAAAGAAGTAATTTACAAACCGCTAACCAAGATCATGCAGCAGTCTCTTGACACAAAAGGGAAACAAAACTGAACCAGGTAACTACAGACCAGTAAGCCTGACTTCTATTATATGCAAACTTATGGAAACTATAATAAGATCCAAAATGGAAAATTACCTATATGGTAACAGGGTCCTGGGAGACAGTCAACATGGTTTTAGGAAAGGGAGATCGTGCCTAACTAACTTGCTTGATTTTTTTGAGGATGCAACATCCATAATGGATAATTGCAAAGCATATGACATGGTTTATTTAGATTTCCAGAAAGCTTTTGACAAAGTCCCGCACAAAAGATTAATTCTCAAACTGAACGCAGTTGGGATTCAAGGAAACACATGTACATGGATTAGGGAGTGGTTAACATGTAGAAAACAGAAAGTACTGATTAGAGGAAAAACCTCAGAATGGAGTGTGGTAACCAGCGGTGTACCACAGGGATCAGTATTAGGTCCTCTGCTATTCCTAATCTACATTAATGATTTAGATTCTGGTATAGTAAGCAAACTTGTTAAATTTGCAGACGACACAAAAGTAGGAGGAGTGGCAAACACTGTTGCAGCAGCAAAGGTCATTCAAAATGATCTAGACATTCAGATTCAGAACTGGGCAGACACATGGCAAATGACATTTAATAGAGAAAAGTGTAAGGTACTGCACGCAGGAAATAAAAATGTACATTATAAATATCATATGGGAGATATTGAAATTGGAGAAGGAATCTATGAAAAAGACCTAGGAGTTTTTGTTGACTCAGAAATGTCTTCATCTAGACAATGTGGGGAAGCTATAAAAAAGGCCAACAAGATGCTTGGATACATTGTGAAAAGTGTTGAATTTAAATCAAGGGAAGTAATGTTAAAACTGTACAATGCACTAGTAAGACCTCATCTTGAATATTGTGTTCAGTTCTGGTCACCTCGCTATAAAAAAGATATTGCTGCTCTAGAAAGAGTGCAAAGAAGAGCGACCAGAATTATTCCGGGCTTAAAAGGCATGTCATATGCAGACAGGCTAAAAGAATTGAATCTATTCAGTCTTGAACAAAGAAGACTACGTGGCGACCTAATTCAAGCATTCAAAATTCTAAAAGGTATTGACAGTGTCGACCCAAGGGACTTTTTCAGCCTGAAAAAAGAAACAAGGACCAGGGGTCACAAATGGAGTTTAGAAAAAGGGGCATTCAGAACAGAAAATAGGAGACACTTTTTTACACAGAGAATTGTGAGGGTCTAGAATCAACTCCCCAGTAATGTTGTTGAAGCTGACACCCTGGGATCCTTCAAGAAGCTGCTTGATGAGATTTTGGGATCAATAAGCTACTAACAACCAAACGAGCAAGATGGGCCGAATGGCCTCCTCTCGTTTGTAAACTTTCTTATGTTCTTAGCAATGTTCATTTCTATTTCTCTCTTGGCCTTTCTAACTTCCTTTTTGACTTGCGTTTGCAGTTCCGTGTACTCTTTCTGCGTACTTTCTTTTTGGTCCTTTTTTAATGCTCTGTAAAGTGCCTTTTTTCGCTGAATATTTTTTTTAATTGATCTATTAAACCATTTTGGCAATTTAGTTTTACATTTAGATTTGTCTACTTTAGGGATGTAATTGTTTTGCGCCTCTAGTACTACATTTTTGAAGAACAACCATCCTTCTTCTGTGGGTGTTTTCTCTATTTTACTCCAATCTACTTCTGTTAGTCTCTGTTTCATGCCTTCATAGTTTGCTTTTCTAAAATTGTAAACCTTAACTTTAGTCTTTACTTTTGGGGATTTAAAAAACACTCCTCTCGTTTGTAAACTTTCTTATGTTCTTATGTTCTTAAGTATGGAAAGATGCATGCTGGAAATAACACGAAGAGCCATGAATAGGAAGGAATGGATAAGAGTGCAGATAAAAGTATGCACTGTTATTATAAGAGTGAAAAAACTGACATGGCAGTGGGCTGGACATGCAGCAAGAAGAACAGACCATCGCTGGACCCAGGAGATACTAGACTAGAAGAGATATAAAGCGACCAAGAAGACAACCTCCAGGAAGATGGCAAGATGAAATTAGGAAACATGCTGGAGCAACGTTGATGAGGAAGTATGGAAGAATCTTGGGGAGGCCTTCATCCACCAGTGGATTGAAAAGGCTGAAGAAGATGATGATGATGATGATGATGATGATGATGATGATGATGATGATATGTACTTTTATTTATTGTAACGGTAATGTATTTAAATCAAATGTTATGTACTCAGCACTGCCAGCACACATGCAAAAGCCTCTCAGCACTGGAATCTCCATGCCAAGCCATTCAGCACCTCCAGTATTCAGTCTCAGCACTTCCTTTCGTAGAGTGTCGGCACTCTGCACTTAATGTGCTAACTCCTATTGCTACTTTTAGAGAAATGCACACTACTTTTAGAAGGCACTATATATTTTTTTTATTTTCCACTTCAGGGACACCACTGGGGAAAGTCCAGTCAAACACTTTAGTTTGATCATAAAATTAAAGAGAGGGGGGAAGTTTTTAAGCAGTGTCTGGAACCATGTGAAGTGAATCCAAAGGCAAGCTGTGAAGGAAGCACAGGTACTTAATTGTTAATGTCACAGTTGAATAACCTGTGAACACCATGATAATACTATGTATCTGCTGAATACGTCACCTTGTTATTTTTTTTAAGGCAAGGACCTTTTGCTAAAATATTGCCCAGGTTAGGTTCTTAAATCCCCTTGTTCCCACAAACAATGGGTCCAGACTAGGTAAAACAAGCTTTAATGTTCTCAGAGTATCCGATAATATATAAAAGCCACAGCACACAATCAACAAAAGTTCTAAAAATGTATAAGAGAGCACCATCAAAACAAACCAAAAAAAAACACAAAACATAGCACACTTTGGCAGTCCTCTCCAGTCGGTAATCTCTTAAAAAATTATATATATATATATAAAAAAAACTAATAGTCCAATCCTGAAAAAAGAGAAAAAGAAAGGTTCAATGGGGGAGGTGGACCACAACACCCTTCACCGAGATCCTCCTCGACCTGCTCACCCACTGTTGTCCCTGGTGTTGATTCCCACTCGCCACGGAAGAGCCCTGTCTCACTGGAACTGTCCACCGTCAGTTAACCGTCAACACACAAAGACCTTGTCACTCTGACGGCCATGAGCCACAACCAGGAAGAAGTGCAGGGGACCATCCAGAGCAGGTAAGCAAAAAAAAAAACAGAAACAAAGTTCACATTCAATGGGACACCAACACAAAAAGGGAGGATGGCATAATTAGTCTCTCGGTCTCTCTCAGCCACATGCCCCTTGACAATAGTTCAACTGTGAAAAAATCACAAGTTCCAGTCCAGAACCAGCTGGACCCACTCTGCTCAATCTACACTAAAAAGGAGGACAAAATTCCCAATTAAACTTACCACACGAGTGAAAGAAAAATAAAGATATCAGTAAAAAGCATGCTTAATCTTGATAAAGTGAAAGCAAAAAAATAAACATCTTTACAAAAAAAAACCATCAGAAAGTAACAAAGGAAAAAAACAACGCACTGTGTTATGTCCCAATCACAGAAACAATAAATGAAAAAAATTCCAAACTTGTTCCTCTCGAGTGGTCTCTGTCCCAGTCTGTCCGCGCCACAAGATTCTGCAATTTCTAATCCGCTCTCAATAAATCCCAGAGAAAAAAACAATAAGGAGAACGAAAAAACCAAAATAGCAAATCTTCACAAAAGTATTCCTACAGCTGCGTGCTATTCCAGCACACACTCCTCAGGTTCTTTCTGTCTTCCAAATCTCCAGGTCCTTCCTGTTCACCGGCCCTCCGTCTATACTCAGTTCCTACCCCTTTTATTGTCCCCCCCTGCTTCAGCGTTGGCTATGGCTTCATGCAGGTGGGACTTCCTCCTACTGGGGTGAAAGTGTTGCAGCTAACCACCAGCCACTGTGTGCAAGAGAAAAAAATCACGATTTGGGAAGAGCAGATTCTACACATTAAAAAAAAAAAAATATATATATATATATATATATATATATATATATATATATATATATATATATATATATATATACTAAAATCATCACTTGTGACACTAACATCATTCAAATTAGGTTTCCTAAACAAAGCAAATCCTTACCTTCAATGTTAATTATTTGATTATTTTTAAAACCACAGATTATAGTTCCGGAATTAAATACTTTAAAAGAATTCAGTGCTTCCAGTGACATTTACCATTTTCTTCCCTGCTTTCATATCTCCAGTAACTGAATGCTTCTGCATCCCATTGAAATATTGGGATTATTGTGTTGAGAACGAAGTTCAGAACTGAGCACTGAGATATGATTCTCTCTCTTACTGTTGACAAAGTTGTCATACATAGTCCAGTCTTTACAAGCTGATGTGCATGTTTTTATTTGTGTGTGTATAGTATTACCAATCTTCCCCTATGTAACCATGTACATGTTTGTTCAACAATCAGTTCCTGTGTTCCTGCTGGGTAGCATATGGGAGCAGATCCATCCAGCATGCTGATTTTTATTTAAGAACATAACCTCAGATATATATCTATGGGTCAATAGACACCCAGCCAAGGCTTCTAAGAAATTAACAAGAAAAATACCCCTAGAGTCTGCGAGAGCGGGGGTGGAACATGATTAATGACTTAGGAATGGAAACGGATATGAGAATGGAGAGTACTTCACAAAAGACTAGTTCAAGATCTGCAGTTAACAAAGACATGGAACTCCGGGTTTGTGTCTGCGGCTGGAGCAAGGCGACAAAGGTCAGTGGTTTGAAGATTCATCAAGGGAGAATGAAATGCTTGAAGGAGAAGGGACAAGGGCCTCGCATTAATCAATACTTCATACAAAGTCAGTCAAGTCAGTTGAATGAAATCCAGCGACATGAAGAAAACCACAGTTCACAGGATATCAGCAACCATGTCATAGACGTGAGGAGGACTTGCGTGGATACAACTAGTGATGAACCTTGATCCTTGTGAACCCGATCAGAGAAACAGGCGTAAGAGAGAAAAGAACCTCAACGGGCACAAGCCTGGAGTTAAATGGCCAAGAGCTTGTGAGAAAACTGCGTGGGACACATTAAACATGGATCTCTGTTTTACTTTGGAAAGGTTAAATGGAACAGTTGAAGAGAAGCTGGATAAATTTGGGGACATCATCTACACACATGGAAGTGAGGTTTGGAATTAAAAAAAGTAAGGAAAAAGTACAAAGTATTCCTGGAAAGTCTAGACGGCAGCAGAAGATTGAACGCTTAGTTAGAAAAAGGAGGCAGTTGAGGAAGCAATGGAGAAAAATAGAACAAAATCAGAAGGAGGGACCTACGGAAACGCTACAAAAAAAAAGAGTGTGCGAGAATTAACTTTTATAAAGATCTATTCAAATTTGTAAAGAAGATATTCACCAGTGAGAAAAATGACACACTGAAACCATCCAAATTTGAGCTGGAGAGATATTTGGAGGAAACACATACAGACTCAAAAAGGCAGGAGCCTATGTCAATTCCTTTAGACATCCCACCTATCAATCCACCCAAATACCAAATGGAGGACTGGCACCTAAGTGTAAAGAAGTAGAGCAAGCTGTGAAAAAGGCAAGGGCATCATCATCTCCAGGGCCTAATGGTGTACAAGACTGCTTGGGAGTTCTACGAAATCCTGTGAAAATTGATGAAAGTGGCATGGGAAAAACAGGTTGTACCAAGAGCATGGCGCCGAGCAGGTATAGTCTTTATACCAAAAGAAAAAGATTCTACAAACATTGGTCAGTTTCGTCCTATTTCCCTATTAAACGTAGAATGCAAGATTTTATTCAGCATTATTGCTTAGAGATTGTCAACCTACCCTACACTTCAGTACAAAAAGCAGGCATTCCAGGTTTCCCAGGATGCTTAGAACACATCAGTGTAATCTGGCAACAAATTCAATCAGCAAAAAAGGAGAGGAAGGAGCTCCATGTGACATTCCTGGATTTGGCTAATGTATATGGTTCAGTGCCACCTGAACTTCTTTGAACAGCATTTGATTTTTTCAGCATACCGATGTCAATAACAAATTTAGTGAAAGCCTACTTTGGAGATTTGCAATTTAGTTTTTCAACTTCAGAATTCAACACTACATGGCAATGCCTAGAAGTTGGAATAATGGCAGGATGTCCCATTTCTTCACTGGCTTTTACCATGGCAATGGAAGTAATTATTAGGGTATAAAAATGGGTAGTGGGAGGAGAGCGCTTGGCTTCTGGAATGTGACTACTACCAATTCGATCATACAAGGATGACATGACAACAATGACTACAACAGTAGCCTGCCCTAATCGGTTATTAGTCAAATTAAAACCAATATCATTGAATGGGCACGAATGCAATTCAATCCCACTAAATCAAGGAGAATCTCTATAATTAAAGGTAAAGTAGTAGATAAAAGGTTATACATTAACTGTGAAGAGCATAGACAGCAGCGCTTTTACAGGCAAACTGAAACTCTGGTGCTTTCAGTTTGGTCTACTGCCAAGACTGCTGTGGCCACTGACTGTGTACAAGGTTTCCTTGACAACAGTTGAGAAGCTGGAAGCTTTAATCAGTTCATACGTCAGGAAATGGTTGGGAGTTTCACGCTGCCTCAGCACAGTGAGACTTTATGGTAAAGGAATACTTCAGGCACCAATCTCTGCTCTAACCGTGGAGTTTAAGTGTGCCAAAGTTCGACTGGAAATGACATAGTAGATTGTGACAGAGACCGAATGGCGCTCAGTGTTAGATCTCCTTCCCGACCTGTGAGGGCACTACAAAGAAGGAACAGAGTACCCTTAAGCAAATGGCATACAATTTATTCCGTGGGGTAGGTGGAAGTTGGACATTTAAGAAGGGGGCAGAGCTACGGCACCTAAGCTCACTGACCCGGATGGTAGACGGTGTGGCATCAGAGGACTGGAGGAGCAGATGCACTCGTTAACCTAGGGGTCATGGGCGCGGGTATAAATAGGGGGGCATAGCTTCAGTGATCTGTTCCTTTGCATATGGTTATATCAAACGACCTAGAAGGAGCCCGTATAAATTTAAACCAAAAGCCGAAAGTTTTTTGTCAGTCTGTGTATTAACTCTGTGTGTGTCTTGTGTTGTTTGTCACGAAATGAATACTAAACACGATCCCGAGCTTCAACTGCAGGCCAGCGTAAACCCAGATATCACAAGTCACCTTTTCCGCTACAGGAACTGTCTCTACACCTCTAGCACTAAAATCACGCACTTTCGGAACTGTGTCTGCGTTTGTGTTTTGTGAGGGTGAGAAAAGACGAGACTTTTTGGTTGCGTTCAAACCCGTGGAAATTTACAAACAGGAGTGATACACGCCGCTGTACCACTTCCATCATTGTTATTGTTTGCTGGTTTGCTATAAGGCTCTGGACATTATAATCATTAATAAACACCCTTGCATCTGTAAATCATTTGTCTGTGCAATTAATCTGCTCTGTACTGCACTCTCCCGCACCTATTCATCACTTTGCCACACAGATTCACATGACAAATGCGTAAGGAAGGCAGCACCTGTGTTAAAAACTGGAGAAGATGCTAAGGCTACCCTTCAAATTGGAGATATTATGGGGCAACTTCAGAGTGGAAAAGGAAGTCTTGGTCTCAGTTCAGCTCCTCATACATGGCACAAGGCAACCCCAGCTCAACGGAGGAAGCTGGTAGTCAACAAGGTTCAAATGCAGGAAGAGAGGATCAGGTGTGTAAAGGTCATTTCCAGGCCAATCAGGGAGAATGGATGAGACGGGACAGTGTGGAACAACGCAAGATTGGCTGGCATGACCTATGGACAGTGGAACAGAGCAGGATCAGTTTCCTCATCAGATCACCTTATGATGTTATTCCATCACCACAGAACCTCTGGGTGGGTGAGGATCCCTCATGTCCTTTGTGTTCATCACTTGCAAAATTAAGGCACTTTTTGACAGGATGTAAGGTGGGTCTTAGCCAAGGATGGTTTACTTGGCGCCATGACCAGGTGCTGCGGTCACTTTAGCATTGGAAGACAAGCGTAACATGACCAATAAGTTGCCACTAGTTCCATCAAAGCATTACACACAAAAGACAATATTCCTCTGTCCAGGAGAGCAACCACCAAGAAAAGGTGTTAAAACCAAGCCTCTCCCAGGACAACTGGAAGCTGCTAGAGACTGGAAGATGCTGGCAGATGTTGGTCAACGGCTTATTTTTCCACCTGAGATTGCCTTCACTAACCTTCGACCAGACATTGCCTTGTGGTCTGGATCAGCATGCCTTATTCATCTGGTAGAGTTAACAGTGCCATTGGACGATGCTGTGGATAAGGCACATGAAAGGAAGAAACTTCGGTACGCTCAACTAGCTGATGAAGCGGAACAGTGAGGAGGAGAGTCCAGGTTTACCCAGTGGAGGTGGGTTGTCGAGGATTTGTGGCACACTCCACGATCCGGTTTCTCAGAGACATCAGATTCAGTGGTGAAGAGTTACGACGCATAGTGAAGAACTTATCTGAAGCAGCAGAGAGGAGCAGCAACTTGCTCTGGTTGAGACGGAAAGATTGTGGATGGGGTTCTCAAGCACAATAGAAAACTAATCTCTGGGTAAGTAAGCTGGGCTGAGCTGAGTGGGGGATGGAGGGGGGGGTGATGCTGGGACACCAGAATCACTGTTGAACCCTCTTGTGGTGTTGTGGGCTAGTCGATGAAACACCAAGGATAGAAGGTGCCCACTTGAAGACCCCAGAGATGTACCCTACTTAGCTCAATCCAGATGGTTATCATGCTGATGTGCTGGGGAGACTGCACTGGGTTGATCCCCGGAGCCAGCATCGCAGCCGTTGTGTGTGTTGATACCCTGGGAAGGCAAAATAAACTGATCCCTGGAGCCAACATTACACTTTAGCAATCAACACCAGACAGAAGGATATCTACATCATCAGATGGAAAGCAACGCAAATGGATAGAGATGCATTAGTTTACTGTAAAGTTACATCTTAGTTGGTGCTTATCTTGGCCAGAGCCAAGTTCAAATCAGCATGATGTTTAACATCTACTCTCATGTAATGGAAATCTAGGCTGAGAAAACCTATCTGAGGGAATAAACCACTAGCCTTCCAAGCAGATTTACTAGACTATATGTTTTTTGTTAGTATGAAGTTAGTACATCTCCCTTTAATCGGAAAATGTCACAAACCATATAGATGTGTTACACCTCAGAATTCTTTTAACCCTTAGATGTCACTGGGACAATATAAAGTAAAATACTGGTTCCCTTTCAATTCAAAAATGACCACCAACAACATTACATATAGGATATGCCTGCTCATTGGGTAGGTAATTGCTGAGCTCGCTACACCAGAGCTGCCGATAGGCCCCTTCCTGGGATAACGCACTCGGTACCATCCACGAGGGATTAAAATCATCATGGTTGAGGAAGTCATTTCTCTTTTTCTTTCTCAAGACAGTATGGTATGACCTCTGTGTTGAGCTGAGTGTGTTGATAGAAAACAGCTTCTCGTCGAATAGAGTCGATTGTATTTCCCTTACATTCGTGCTGAAAGCTGGCTCGCCGCTTTCCTGGAATCAACGACTCTGAAAAAGACAGAGCCTTTTGCCTTTCTGTCTTTCAGTGGCCTCCTCGCTTGCGTGGTAGGCCACTCTTTGTTATATGTCTGTCGTGTATGAGTGACTGCCTATGCAGTCACCCTTGCAAGTGGTTGTCTATTTCCTTCTTGAGGGTGCACAGTTCCTACATGTGGCTAGGCTTTGTCGCATCCCTGCTGTCGAGTGACTCCTCCAGCTGTGCTCTCCTCCACGGGGTTAGGCCTTGCCACATCCCCGCTGTTGAATAGACCTTGCCGGCTACGTAGGCCCACACACCTCAGTGAGTCGGGCCTTGTAAACAAACAGTGTGCTCTCACCTACCTATTTCTACTGCAGTTTTTCGCTGTCCGCTTCCTACTCGCCCACCGTGGTTTCTGCTCTTGTGTTTCCCTGGTGTATGCTACGCACTGACCAGGTGTGTGACTGCGTGGTTAAGGTAGGCACAGTTGCATAGCTGCCCCCCGGTGCTTTGGTACCATGGTGCAAGCATTGCCCTTGGTACTTTGGAATCTTGGTATGCAAGATGCTCATTGCACATGGCAAACAGTGCCCAGCTCTACAGCGTCAGTACACAGATACAGCGCCACACAGTGCACAAAGTGCTCTCGTTACACACACTGTGCACATGGTGTTTGGTGCCCACTGCTACAGTGCTAGTGCAAGAATGAGCGGTGCTGCATTGTACTCGGTGTGCACAGTACTCGGTACACATGGTGCACAGGGTGCCCACCACTACAGCGCTATTGCACTAACGCATGGTGCCGCATGGTGCACGTAGTACTCACGGTACTCGGTACGCACGGTGCACATGGTGCACTTGTTGCATGATACACACAGTGTCAGTGCATGTAGTACACATGATACATGGTGCAATCAGTGCTTGATAGGCATGGTGCTTGGTACAACCGGTGCCCAGTGCATGTAGTGCACAGTGCTTGGTGCATAGCACCTCGGTGCTTCAGTGGCTGGTGGCACACGGTGCCCCCCGGTTCTTAGCTCATTCGTCACGCATGACACTCGGCACTTAGCACACCAGTGCTTAGTATAAACAGTGCTCAATGCACCCTCCTCGCCCAGTGCTTATTGCATTTGGTGCAAGTGGTACTAAGTTTAATACACTCAGCGCACATGGTGCTAGCCTAGTGTTCCCAGTGCACTTGGTGCTTGGTACCCTTGGTGCTCACAGCTCCTGCGAGCTAGTCCTGCCAGTGCACATGGTGCATGTCATTCAGTGCGCACAGAGCCAATTGCGCACTGCACTCCAGTGCTTGCTGCGCTTGGGACGCATACTGCTCAGTGCACTTGGCGAGCATAGCTCCAGTGCATGCACAACATTAACAAACACTATGTTGAGCATCCAGTGGTTCCACCCCTGCACATTGGGCAATGTGAACCTGCTTAGGAGTCCAAATTGTCCAGGAAGCTATGGGCAGAGAGGATTTTTGTGATCTTTGCACTGCTCTTCATCCCAAAAGACGCTCCCCCCAATCCCCTAACCACCGCCCCCCCTCCCCGCTCCTTCAGCTCTCTCTCCCCTCACAGGAGATTCCTGCGTTTGGACCTTACAGCCGCTCCCCCCCTCCCCTCTCCTAGGCGAGAAGGGTGAAGCATTCGGAACAAGCGAGGGACATTATTTACTTGGAGTCGATGACACAGTTCTTTGAGCTTCTGTCTAGGCAGAAAGTTCCTGTGGTACCAATACAGGCTCCAGCCCCACTGCTACCTGCACCATCCCCGGCCACTGAGCCTCCCATGGGAGCCCAAGCCAAGCTTGAATCGCATCCATTGATAGCGGAGGAGGATACAGTATCGTTAGCAGCCTCCTGGGATGACTCATTTCCTACTGAGATGGAAGAAGGGAAATCAGCGCCACTGACCATAGCAGAACCTAGCTCAAAGGTTGCTTCCGAGTCTAGTTTGCCACTGGTTGCCCATCTCTATGTCGGCACTGAGTGGGTGTGCTGCAAATTTCTTGCAGATCCAATGGACAACACTGACAGAGCCCTGCTGGTCCATATTAAGGACACAGGCAGTGGCTCCTGCGATGCAACCCTTCCCACAGTTTCCTGACTTCATGCAAGAAGTATGCTCTTCTTGGGAATGACTGGCGTCAGTGCCGAGTGTGTTGAAACAAGCTGCTAGGCTTGCTGCATTAGAGGACGTGGAGAAATTGGGGCTGGCAAGTTGTTAAGGCTCTGCTGCTGGGGGGTGGATCGCCTAAAGGCCCCATGTGCCCTAACCCTCAATGATACACCTAAAGAGGGCTTATGCAGCACCTTCCACATTGATAGTGTGTTTAGTGGCTGTCTCTTTGTGCCATACCCCCATAGATTCAGTATCTCCGGGTGCACATTTTCTGACGACCCGGTTTCTCAAGGGAGCTCGGAGCGCTGAGTGGAACCTTGATGTTGTGCTGTAGGCTCTCATGAACGCCCCGTTTGAGCATATTCACTCCACAAAGTTAAAGCATCTGTCTATAAAGACAGCTTTCTTCTTGGTTATCACCTCCACTAAGAAAGTCAATGAGTTACAGGCCAAGGTGATCACAGACTTTCACATTAATCTGTCTGTGGAACTGGAGTCCTTCCATCCACCCCCATTTTCTTTGGAGGAGGATGAGAGATTTAATTTCCTCTGACCAGTACAGGCATTGAGATGCTAAGCAGATAGGACAAGAGCTCTGATTCATTATGACCAACTTTTTGTTTGTCACGGGATATGGACACTAGGATGCCCCAAAGCAGCGTCTGTTGAATTAGATTGCCGACACAGTCTTGACTGTGTATTATGGTGCCGGCTTGCCCTCACCAGGGAGGGTAGCCGCACACCCCACTAGAGGGTTAGCTACAACTTGGGTCCTCTTCAGAGGGGCCTCGCTGTCTGATATTTGTACTGCGCCAGCAGGGCTACGCTGCATACTTTCTCCAGGTTCTTTGGAGATATTGTTGTGATATATAGAGATGATTGTTTAAATACAGTTGTCCAGCGTTATACTGCCTCCCTTTATAATGCCACCCTCACATACTGCCAGCTATTCTCTCTGAATATGTCACCAATATAAAAACAGTGCTATTTTTACTCGTTATACCAGCACCTCGCTGTCCGCCATCCATGAACTTCCCAAGCCAAGCAAACGTAAATATAAGCATTGTAGTCTCCCTTATTGTAGCAACAGAGAAATAATCATGGCCAATTAACAACAAAGTTATGCAGTTAACCTTTGACTCGCTTTCCTAATTCGTTGTTAAATGAACAGTCATACCAATGTCATCAACATTGTGATGGATAAAACCAAATATCTTACATTAATGGAACAGGTCAATTTGTTTAACCTGAAAAAGACTTGATGCAGTCTAAAATAAGCGATTTTTATAAACCACAGTAAAAAAAAAAAAAAAAAAAGTATGGTAATAGGTTTGTTTTACATGCAAGTTTTGCACAGATGAAGGCTGACTTAAACTAAATCGTCAGTTTTCTAAACAGCAGAATAGTTTTTTTGTTTTACTTTTCATTTAAAAAAAAGTGTTTGCCTGTACATAGTGTGAACGTGTGCGTAGTGAAAGGGTGATGCAGGTGCTCCAAACAAGGACAAACACAAAGTTCACGGTTCAAGTTGTTAATTTAATTTTCCTTTAACCGCTTTTACTGATCATGATATAATAAAGCTGGCTCTACCCAACAATTGGTATTGCCAGTGCCAATACGAGGGGTTACAGTCCCGAAATAATAATACAAAAACACAGACACAACACAAACAGACATGTCTCCGGACAGTGTGTGCTCTTAGTGTAGTTGCGGTGCTGGAAGAGTGATGCTGGTTAAGTGCAGGTATGGTGAATTCCGGGTGAATCGCTGGCCCAAGGCTGCAGCTCCCAGCTCTGTGCTTGATCAGTCTGCCGACAACAAAACACACACTTAACTCCGTTTCCCAAAACAGTCCTCGTTCCCCCCCCCCCCCATCAACCACAACAAAGGAACCAATCACAACGTCACGTCCCCCTAAAGTACCCATAGCCCTGCTCTCTCCGATAACTAGTTCAATCATGTCTCCTCCAAGTCATGAATGAAACTTCGTTCACCGTACTAGGGCGATGACTCCTGGTACCGTGACGCCATCCCTTTCCTGAATGGCTGGCTTCCGACTGCCCCCGGAATGAACTGCCCAACCATTCAGTACGGGGCACGTAATTCCTGCTGTACAGTGCTCTCATAGGTCGAGAGGGAGATTGTTGATTCAGAATCATTCGCTCTTTGTCACAACTGTCAATGTTTTTTTGTTTTAACTGCTTAAATTGCTTTGTGAAATAAATAGATGGCATCGTTCAATGGGGGATAGTATTCAGCAGGCTTACAGTCGTGCCACAAACAATAAAGTTCAGATGACCAGTACAGTAAAAAACAAAATTGTAAACTTTTTTATTTTTATGGAGTAGAATTTTTTTTAAGTATAAACTGTTCCTCAAATAATTGTAATTGTATAACTAAACAAATAAAATGTTTGAATTTATTGCAAACACAGAAGGTTGTGTGTGTTTTTTTTTCAACTCCATGGAAAGAATGGGCTCAAACAGGGCCTTAGTGAGAGGCTCCAATACATTGTCTAGGCTCGGGGAGCACGTCCCTTCAGGTGGACATAACCGCCAAGCGCCCTTCGAAGAATGGATCACCAGGAAATGTGCACCTGGTATCACCATCAACAGGGACATGGCATGCAGAGATAGCTGCCAGGTACACTTTTAGCGTAGAAGGGGATTTTCCACTTCCAGCAGTTCTGGTAGGAATTGTAGGATAGTTGCTATAGGGCAAGAGAGAGGGTCATGACCCCTGGTCAGACACCAGTCGTTGTGGTGGAGGCCCTAGCATTCTATAGCGTACGTATGACCACCTCTGAAAGCACTAAAGCAGACAGACGGACCCGTTCAGGGGCCAGACACATAATTGCAGTCTGCCCGGTTCTGGGTGTCAGAGAGTGCCTCAAAAGCAGCACTAGTTTACAATTGCATAAAAAAAAGATTTGAAAACTGCAATGTCAACTGGAATAAAAAGAGGAACTTTTATTATTATTATTATTATTATTATTATTATTATTATTATTATTATTATTATTATTATTATTAAAAAATAATAAACATACAAGATATTGCTTATGAATTTAATATTGGTTCTCAGTAACTGCTAAATGACATCATGTGGCCGAAATTTATATGGTTAGAAGTTAATTAAAACCAAGCATCTATTGCAAACATATTATTTCCCAAACATTTCCCTCTAGTTAAAAACTATTTGGTCTGTTTTTACAAACCTCAGTTTGCACCAATCCTAGACTACTTTGCTTAAGATAACATTAGGTTGTCCAAAATTAGTACAAAAGACTGTCAGCCATTTGAGTTTGGTCCTTAGAGCAGAGCAATGTATCAATTATGTGTAGAATATAAGAACATACACATGTATTAAAGACATTGAGAAATACTTTTAGTTAAAATGTTTGTCATTGAATTTATTACATTTAGTTATTATTTCTAAATGTATACAACAAAGCAGAGCAACATTGCTGGACATATCATGGTTTGTTGGACTGGTTTGGAAATATCGCTCTGTGTAACTACTGACAAGGACCAGGCAATTAAGCATGTTGAAAGACATTACGGCAAACAGTCTGTTGCTGATAAAAGCTGTCATTCAACATTATGCACATCAACAAGAGCTATTTCATGTTTAAAGTTGACTCACATCTGAATCACAATGCTGACTTCTAAATTATGTATTGCACTTTCTCATGACAATTGCCAATTTTCCTCACGACTTGTTTGTCTGGTTACCTTTCCAAAACACACACACGCACACCCACACACAAAATGATATAAAATATAATTTCTACAAGTTTTACTACTTAGAATTTATATTTGTGTGTGTGTGTGTTTGTAAAACATTTAAAAGTTACGTTT
The DNA here is from genome assembly GCF_017654505.1 of Polyodon spathula. Taxonomy (NCBI): domain Eukaryota; kingdom Metazoa; phylum Chordata; class Actinopteri; order Acipenseriformes; family Polyodontidae; genus Polyodon; species Polyodon spathula. The sequence goes on along the minus strand of NC_054536.1, from coordinate 45,381,383 downwards.
TATTAACACTAGAATCACCTTTTACAATACATGTTTTTATTTTGAATATAACCTACAATATTCTATTTCTTTAATATATATGATATATATACACACAAGCCAGTTATTATCTCTACTGCTGGCAGCCTTGTACAAGATAGGAGAGATTTCATCTTGAAGCTAGCCACAGCGCTTTAGCAAAAACCTTTCAATCAGAAAACTGCAATGCTGCAGGCTGCAGCAGCTCAACCTGGATTCTGTGCTGTGAGTAACACACATGCAAGATAATCATATGTTACTTTTGTTTTAGATTACAGTTCAGATACAGTTTTGTATCAGCATATACACACTAGTTTCTTTTGAAATGTTTATTTTATTATAGTTTTTCATTTTTGAAGTAGTTTTTTATATGTGGTAAGTTAGAAAATAAACCATTTTATGTTTAATTGTTAATTTAAAGTATACAGTGTTTCAGCTGTGCAGATGTTTGAAATGATGTGCTTGAATAAAACTTTTGAGTAGTATGCTACAGGATGGCTTTCCTTTTAGTATTGATGGTGTTTAAAATGTACCGGTGGTTGTAGGTGTGAGTATAAATGCGATGGTTCTAGTGTTGAAGTAGTCCATAAATGCATAGTTTGGGTGTCTATGTTTTGTACAGCCTTTCTGCTGGAGATTGCGTGATTAAGTCAGAAAAACGGGATCTTGACTGCTGAAATCTTGTGAGCCACAAGCATGATTCCTGCTCCGGTTTGGTTTTTACAGCTATTTTTATTGTGAGAAAGCGATTGACCCTGCCCTTAAAGTTCCGCTGCCAAAAGGACGTCCTTTTTCTGTTTTATGATGTATTCGCATGACAGCGTCACACAGTCATGTCTGTAGAGTCGATTTTCAAGTGCATGTCAACCAAGCCAATGTCATTGTGATATTCAGAGCATATAATACAGAAGTGCTGTACCTTTGACCTGCAGACTAAACCTGACAGGACAATGTTGCTTTAGTATATCTCATTACAATATTTGAAAACCCTGATCACTCTATCTCCACCCCATTTTTGCAACGTTATGCAGGAACACCCATAATTATGTATCCATCTAAGGTTGAACCAAAAAGAAAAACTGCTGCTGCAAAGCATTTCCTAAAAAGTCACAAATAGCGTTGTGCTTGTTTAGTACATTTCAGCCTAGATTTCCGACTCGTTTGCACCTGGTTTGCGACTATTGCTTTAGTATATCTAACCTTTAATGAGCATGACAATTGGCACAAACACGCAAGCTGATTTACCTTCTGGTTTCCACTTTCTTTGTGTACACACGACAAAGACTTACTGGGAGAACTTGCGTAATTTTAGCATACATGGATTTAACTTCTCAACACTGATAGTCACTGCCACAGGGGTGGTTACTATTTCTGATACTTCTTTTGGCTTTTCCCAAGGACAGCCTATAATAAACATGGCACACAAACATCTTCTTTAACAATGTAATTTAATCTTTAGATCAATATTAGTGTTTAATATGCTAGGAGGTATTACATTTATATTCTCTCATTTGTGGAGGTCTGTGGGACCTTTCAACAGCCTATGTTGCTCTTCTTATAAAGGTCCATATGTTTGTGACCAAGAGTGGCACCAAAATTAGTTCAATACAGGCCACCAGCAGCGTTCTTAAATATTTCTTGTAATATGAAAAGTAAAAGGATTTAAAGTATTAAAAAAATGGAGCAGGAAGCTACCTGCTTTTTTGTAACAATTGTAAGGTATCACTATAAGATATAGGAAAGAAATATTCAAACACTCAAACAATCAAAACTGAATATAAATTGAAGTTCATTCATTTCTAAAACCTGTGACCAAAACAATATTTATCTTACATTGGTTTGGCTGTTTAAACAAAAGGTGTCACGTACCACTTCAAGGTGGTCTTAGGGTGGTTCCTGTCACAGGAAAAGTGGCTAAAAAATGAAAGTGTGAAAAGCATGCAGTTGAGCCAACCTCTAGAAATATGATGATTTATCTGTCAAATATAAGAACTGAAATGGCCTTTCAGTGTACTTCCCTTTCAAAAAGGCTTGATAGCAGATGTAGGTGCTCTGTATATAAACTCACATACAATATGGGACCAGATTTACAGATCCATAAAGTCTCAGTAAAATGTTCAGTAAAAATCTGAAAATATGCCTCTTTTTCTGACATCTATAATGTGACACATACATACCAAAAGGAGGGGTTGAGGATTGTTGCCCTTATGTACTAAAAGTATCTGTTTCAACAAGAGCTGCATAGAGAGGGAACATTGCAGGAATATTAGGAATATATAACATGCTGTATGCATAGTAAATGTAGAATGGAAATGATTTAATCTTTATTCTCTTACCCACGTGTAATTTATGTTATCTGGTTTCCAATTCTTGTCATGTTTCTGTTTTTATGAGATCATTCATCTCTTTGTTTAAAAAGGGTGTGCTCAGCAAGGTTCATAACATCATAAACCATTATTGCAGTACCCCACAGGGGTATGTTGCGTCATCTATGAGTCTAATAGTGCATTTACGCTTACAACTTGGACCTGAACTGGCTCAGAGTCAATCCAATTAGAAGATTCTTATCATTTGATCCACTTGTTTACATTTGAACCCAGACTTGAAGAGGCTTTGGCCCGGTATGCGTGCATATAGCCCCTGAACTGTAGTGTATGTCCGATGATGTCATATCGACCACAACTTGCGTGAAGCATTCTCCTCTCCAAAACACAACAGGAGTGTTAAAACCTACAACAAGCCTGTCATTTTTTATTTCAAGGTCAAGGTCATCATTCTGTGCTAATTAAGATTTATGGAACAAAGCATTTAAAACTTGGATGTAGGGTATTTAAAGAAACAGGTGTTATTATATAGGCCACATTTACACATCAGTCTGACAACTCTTTATATGTACAGTACAGTAAATGTAAACAATAACTCAAGTTTGTTTTCTTACCCATGAAAAATACTTATTTTTGCTATTCAATAAAAGTGAAACTCTAGTTTAAAAGCTAAAAAGAAACATCTGCAACTTTGAATTGCAACTTTATTTACCCTATACTAACAATGCATCACTGCTTGTGTGAGGCAGTTTACTGAATAAAATAATTTTCCTGTATATCAAAAGCAGTCTATCATCTTTTCAGGGGTTGCAGCATATGTATAGGCAGCATGGGGTACAACTGGCAACAAATGCCACACACAACACCAAGTTTACATTTCACGTGAATTTCCCACAGTTATTATGAATCTTTGGCATTATGATAAAACTATACAAATCTAGTACATTATAGAGATCATTGTTATCAGTCCTGTTGTGGGGACAGTAGCTCTGATAAAACCAATGAACTGGCTCCATCTAGTGGTTTTTTTTTTTTTTTTTTTTGTTACTTATCAAAATTGAATTATCCTAAAATAATTTAGGTTTTAACAACAATACAGTATTATGATTTTGTTTTTTTCCTGAAACAGTATTGCTTTTTCATAACTAAACTTTGAAAATCAGAACATTGTTTTTAGTCTCAAAGTAAAAGCCTAACAATAAAACAGTTATACAATGATTTATTGAAAAGGAGCAAAATTAAAACAAATGTGTTGTTTTGCTCAAATGTTTATGAATGTGATAAGCTATGCTACTGTTTCTCTAATTTAAACATGTCTGCAGTCAACTTGTATATTTAAGCTAACATGTCATAAGACACAGTCCTAAGCTCATATAGTTCTATAGAAAGTCTGCACCACCTTGAATTTTTTAACATTTTATTGTGTCAGTGCCTCAGTTTCATGCATTTAAATGATTTTTTTTCACTTATCTACACACCACACTCCACACATACTCCAAGGGGAAAAAAGTTTTTTTTTATTGAGAAACAAGTATATATTAAAAATACAAAACTGAGAGTTCATAATTGGATAAGTCTCCACCCCCCTGAGTTAATACTTGGAGAAAGCACCTTTGGCAGCAATTACAGCTGTGAGTCTGTTGGGATAGGTCTCTACCAACTTTGCACACCTAGATTTGACAATATTTCACCATTTGTCTTTACAAAACTGTTCAAGCTCTGTCAAGTTCCTTGGGGAGCGTTGATGAACAGCAATCTTCAAGCCATGCCACAAATTTTCAATTAGATTTAGGTCGGGACTCTAACTGGGCCACTCAAGGACATTTTACCTTTTTGTTCCTTAGCCACTCCAATGTAGCTTTGGCTGTGTACTTTGGGTCGTTGTCACGGTGAAAGGTGAACTTCTGTCCCAGTTTCAGCTTTTATCATAACACAATGCTGACCACCATGCCTCACAGTAGGGATGGTGTGCTTTGGGTGATGCACTGTGTTGGGTTTGCATCAAACTTAACGCTTTGCATTTAGGCCAAAAAGTTCCATTTTAGTTTCGTCAGACTACAAAACTTTTTGCCACATCTCCCGAGTGTTTTTTGTATACTTCAAACAGGATTCAAGGTGGGCTTTCTTGAGTAATGGCTTCCTTCTTGCCACCCTACCATACATGACAGATTTGTAGAGTGCTTGGGATATTGTTGTCAGATGCACACTTTGACCAGTCTTGGCCATAAAAGCCTGTAGCTCTTGCAAAGTTGCCATTGTCCTCTTAGTAGCCTCTCTGATCAGTCTCCTTCTTGCTCGGTCATCCAGTTTGCAGGGACAGACTGATCTAGGCATGTCTTGGTGGTGCCATACACCTTCCACGTCCTAATAATCATCTTGACTGTGCTCCAAGGGATATTCAAGGCCTTTTTTTTATACCCATCCATCCATTGAGTCTTTGCTTTGAAATGCACTACCCAGCAGAGGGAACCTAAAGGAACTGCTGAACTTATCCTGAAACCATGTGAATCACTACATTTTAACACAGGTGGAGGCAACTTGGTGTGTGATTTTGAAGGCGACTGGTTACACCTGAGCTAATTTAGGATTGTTATTACAAGGGCGGTGGACACTTATCCAACCAAGCTATTTCAGTTTTTATTTTTAATTCATTTTCTACAAATTTCTATAATAATTTTTTCACTTGGAAGTTGTGGGGTAGGATGTGTAGATAAATGAAAAAAAAATGTTAATGCATTTTAATTCCAGGCTATAAGGCAACAAAAGGTGAAAAATGTGTCTTTCTATAGGCACTGTAGGTGTACGACACAAGTAGTACATAGTAAGAACCTCAACTAATCATTGCTTGAGAAATCATGAGCTCAGCTTACAAAACGGAAGCCCCCCCCCCCATTGAAGGGAAAAAAAGGGATCGACACTTTGCATGAAAGATGTGGCGGCTCATTGGTCGAGGGTATATAAGGGAGTGATGGCATTGGCGTGAAGGAGATCAGCGATTGGAGAGCTACTGGGTACTCTGTGATCTGACTGCAGCTTAATTGACGTGGCACATGGCTGACAGTGTGCTTTACTTTTATTTTACAGTCTGTGTAACACTGCAGATAGTGGACAAAAAAATGGAAACACCTGGGTAAATTGAAAGGAAGGGCTTCCACACAGGTGTAGCCCTTGTGTTAATTAAGCAAATAACATCCCAGCATGCTTAGGGTCATTTATAAAAATGCTGGACAGGCCTGGTTGCCTATAATTATGGCTAGCATGGCTGCAAGAAGAGACCTCAGTGAATTTGAAAGAGGGGTGATTGTTGGGGCATGTTTGGCAGGAGCTTCAGTGACCAAGACAGTTCAACTTGCCGATGTTTCACTAGCAACTATATGTCTAAGATGATGTCGGCATGGAACTCTGTGGGAAGACATCATAAGTAAAGGGCAACAGTGGGCGGAAGCACGTCCTCCAGTATCATGATATCCGTGCATTAATTCAAAGTGCAAGGCAAAACAGGCAAGCAACTTCAGATCAATTTACTGCAAATTTCAATCTGGGGCGTGAGCAGCCAGTTTTCTCCGAGAACTCCAGAGTTGGATTGCAGTGTACAAACCTCTCATCACACCTGGCAATGCACGTTTGCGAGTCCAGTGGTGCAAAGAGCACTGGCAGTGGACTATCGAGCAGTGGAGAAATGTATTATGGTCAGATGAACCATTCTTCACCATGTTCTCAACAAATGGACAAGTGCATGTGTGGCACCAACCTAAAGAACTCTACAGCCCTGAGTGCTTGGTTCCAACAGTGAAAGGTTCTGTTGGTTCCGTAATGTTGTTGGGCGCATTTTCCTGGCATGGTTTGGGTGCACTCATTCCCTTAGAGGGCAAGGTCAATACTAATCGCCACTTAATGGTACTGAGTGATCATCTTCATGTTGCAGCAATTCTTTCCTGCCTGGATGAGTGTCTTCCAGGATGACAATGCCCCCATCCACAGAGCACGTGTGGTCACCCAATGGTTTGATGAGTATGACATTGATGCTATCCATATGTCATGGCCTCAGTCACCAGATCTCAACCCAAATGAGCAATTATAGGATATTCTGGAACGACACCTGAGACAGCGTTTTCCACCTCAATCAACCAGGTGTGAGTTGATTGACTTTCTCATGGAAGAATCGTTCCACATCCCTCCTGCAGAATTCCTGAGGCTGGTAGACTCTAGGCAATGGCACATATAGGCCGTACTGGCTGCATGTGGTGGCCCGATGCCCTATTAAGTGACTTTACATTGGTGTTTCCATTTTTGTTTTGTCCACTACCTGTACATTACTCAGCTGTTGACTCGAGTGTGCTTGAATTGCTCAGAATTCTCCCAGAACCTGTTGATGGACAACTGCAGTTGCTGAAAAATGAGGCGTTTCCATGCTTTTCTGAGTTGGGTAGGAAATACTTGTGAGTTAAAAGTCAGGACATACATTTGCTGCGGACAGTATTAGTCTAATTGTCAATGATTTAAAAGATAAGTCCATCTAGATATTCTTTCACATTTGTTTCGTGTGTGGCACAGTGAATAGTAAAAGAGATCGAAAATAATCCCCCCTTTAAAAAGTAAAAGTAATTAAAATAAGATATTTTTCCAATAGGTACTGTTACTAACTGGATAAATACTTGTGTCAGCACTAGCACCAACATTACCCTGAATGCCTCTAGGAAAGTCATGAGTGTTGCAGTCTGGTAACCACTGCAAGCAGCATAATTGAGAGCACAAGAAAACTGAAAATAAAAAGTGTAAATCTTTTATTTTACAGAATTTTCAGTAAATGTGTTGGTCCTGAAATGGACTCAGTCTCATCATTTTAGAAGTGCAACACCTCAACAGAACAGGGAAAGAAGAAGTGCTGGACAAAAGGAAATAATGTGCCAGATGTAAAAATGGATCTGAGAATGGCAGTGATGAAGCCGTCAAAGTATTACAAAAATCTAGAATTGATCTGGTGACATCAGAAACCCAGAGGCATTGTAAACTGTGCCTGCTACTGTAGTAGGACTGTTCTTTTTTATGCTGAGCATTTTTTGTGTTCTTTTTTTTTTTTTTAACAGATAGAAGGGTTTAACAGATAAAATTGTTTATGCCAGACTTGTTAAAAAGTCTGTAACAAAATGGTTGATTGTTATTGTCGACACATTGTAGTTACTAAAGACACCCACCGTGCAGGTATCACAAAGTCCATAAACAAAACAAAATGTTAAAATAAACAGTTGCTGCAGTGACCTTGTAAATGCTAGTATACCGAGTTACTGTAAATGAGATACTGTTTTAGCAGATTTCATGAAGTAAACATTTATTTGAATATTTTTGGAGTTAAAAGTATAAATGCAAAACTGTGTTGCATTTTTCTTTGTGACCATGCTAAGTGAAAAAAACAAAAACAAAAGAAAACCAGCAGTTGTGTGAATATGGCCCCTTTACACTAAATGAGTAATCAAGTCGGGGTGCTGTTTTCTTGCTTTGCTTTCTGTTGTGTTTTCCAGAGAAATAGGTGCCAGTGAGCGTTAGCCAGTGAGCCTGAGAAACAACCGCACGGCATTGCACAGCACTACACAGCACTGAACAGCACAGCGAGCACCACAAACGAGAACTGAAATTCTGCTGTATACCCCCTGATATCATTGCTGATAGAAGAAATGTGGATGTTTTTGAACTAGGACACTTGGGTTACGAAAGGGCACTAAATTTGGAGTTAGCGCGCACGTAAAGTAGTGAGCCTAATGTGTGCAATAAACCTACATTTACTGTCCAATCCAGAGAACACATTAAAATATGTGCACAGTATTTAGTTAATTTACATACCATACCATAGCGTCAGGTAGGGTTACAATATCATTCTGTTTATTAACAGAAATGCAATATACAGAGAGGGATCGTAAGCCATTCTTTGTTTCTGCTTGGTTTCCTGGCAACAAACTCTCTTACTGACACAGAATGCTTTTAAAAAGTCTTAAACTAAATACTGGACAAAGAGTTTATCTTCACAATCGCTGAATAAATCCTTTGGTGCCAGGGGTGTCTTCCAAGGGAGTTTTGACACCTTGGACAGAAAACAGTTCACCTCATAAAAACAGGCGACATGGAAAAAACAGCAGACCAATTGAGAACACTGGGCCGTCTCGGAAAGCGAACAGCCAAACGGAAAACACTCCATGTGGACTTGGGCTCAGCCCCAAATAACAAACTACCAACACAGGGGTGAAAAGAGGAGTAGAAAAGGATGAGCGTGACTTTCAATCGGAGCTCCCTGACATGCAGAACAAGGCTCTGAACTTTGATAATTTGGAGACCTGCAGCCTGTGCTTTGCTTGAACAGAGATACCGTTTTCGGAAACTCTGATACGGGATAACAACCTAGAGTGTTTGCCTTGGTGTGGGAGTCCCCCCGGAAGACATGTAAAATCCTAAAAGTACTTGGAATCAAATCTCTAACTTAGGCCCGATTGATCACCGCAGGAAGAGTTGGACATATCATGTCTTATTACGCTAGCAGTAGAACTCGAGAATAAGCTGACCTTAAAGTAAAAAGAATGTTTTGTTTGAGGTAGAATGCAAAAATAGTATTATTGCTTTCAATTCATGCCTTGAGTTGATGAACACTATAGTAACTGTTTTGTTGTATGTGATTCATACAAATTGATGTGGGTTTTACATGGCAATTATCATTCTGCATTTAAAGCTAGAATCCAAATTAGCTGTCTTGATATCAGATAATTGTCGTGAGGTTGTCATGACGCAAAGGGCGTCTTTATCTCGCAAAAGTGAGAACTGCCTTCTGAACCAAGACATCTATACTATGCTTTGATTATCAAATATTAACGAAAGTAAATATTTGTGTTACTAACGATACCCCTGTTAAGACTAACCTTCGACTTAAGTGACTGTGAGGAATGTGGTTGTAACCTTTAACTCTATAAGCTCCACGTTGTATAATATAGATGCTGGCGTCTAAAATTTAAAATGACAGCCTTGGAATTCATATATCAAATGAAAGGGGAAGCTTGGCACTTTCTAATTACGTATCACATGTTTTTCTCGTCTATCTGTTGTCACATAAGCCGCAAAAGTTGAACTCAGAGAGGAGAGAGAGAGACAGAAACAGAGTGAACGCAGCAACGAAAATACAAAATATATAATTCTGAAAGAAAAACTCTACAAATGCAAATGGCATCTTCAAAGTCTGTAAAAAAAATGACTGCTTAGGAGGATTTAGAAATAATTTTCAGTATTACAACAGCAGGAGAACATTCAAAAAGGAGGTTACATGTCTTAGAGATATAAATGGTAAATATATTAAATGATTACTTTTCACAAGTCTTTACAAAGGAAGATAGGGACAATATGCCCCATGTCAACCTGTTCCTGTCCAGTTTTAAATAACTTTAGCAAGGCAGAAGTGTTAAAGGGACTAGGAGCTCTTAAAATAAACAAATCCCCTGGGCTGGATGAGATCCTCCCAAAGAACTCAAAGAAATGAAAGAAGTTATTTACAAACCGCTAACGAGGATCATGCAACAGTCTCTTGACACAGGGGTTGTACCGACAAACTGGAAAATTGCAAACGTAATACCGATCCACAAAAAGGGAAACAAAACGGAACCAGGTAACTACAGACCACTAAGTCTAACTTCTATTGTATGCAAACTTATGGAAACTATAATAAGATAAAAAATGGGAAATTACCTATATGGTAAGAGTATCCTAGGAGACAGTCAACATGGTTTTAGGAAAGGGAGACCGTGTCTAACTAACCTGCTTTATTTTTTTGAGGATGCAACATCGATAATGGATAATTGCAAAACATATGACATGGTTTATTTAGAAGTCCCACATAAAAGGTTAATTCTCAGCTGAATGCAGTAGTCATTCAAGGAAATGCAAGTACATGGATTAGGGAGTGGTTGACATGTAGAAAACAAAATGTACTGATTAGAGGAGAAACCTCAAAATGGAATGTGGTAACCAGTGGAGTAACACAGGGATCAGTATTAGGTCCTCTGCTATTCCTAATCGACATTAATGACTTAGATTCTGGTATAGTAAGCAAACTTGTTAAATTTGCAGATGGCACAAAAATAGGAGTGGCAAACATTGATGCAGCAGCAAAGGTCATCCCAAATGATTTAGATAAGATTCAGAACTGGGCAGACACATGGCAAATTATATTTAATAGAGAAAAGGGTAAGGTACTGCTCGCAGGCAGTAAACAATGTGCATTATAAACATCACATGGGAGATACTGAAATTGAAGAAGGAATCTATGAAAAAGACCTAAGAGTTTATGTTCACTCTGAAATGTCTTCATTCTATACAATGTGGGGAAGCTATAAAAAAGGCAAACAAGATGCTTGGATATATTATGAAAAGTGTTGAATTTAAATCAAGGGAAGTAATGTTAAAACTGTACAATGCATTAGTAAGACCTCCTCTTGAATATTGTGCTCAGTTCTGTTCACCTCGCTACAAAATGGATATTGCTGCTCTAGAAAGAGTGCAAAGAAGAGCAACCATAATTATTCCGGGTTTAAAAGGCATGTCATATGCAGGCAGGCTAAAATAATTTAATATATTCAGTCTTGAACAAAGGAGACTACGCGGCAACCTGATTCAAGCATTCAAAATTCTAAAAGGTATTGACAAATGTCGACCCAAGGGACTTTTTTTACCTGAAAAAAATAACAAGGACCAGGGGTCACAAATGGAGATTAGACAAAGGGGCGTTCAGAACAGAAAATTGGAGGCACTTTTTTACACAGAGAATTGTGAGGGTCTGGAACCAACTCCCCAGTAATGTTGTTGAAGCTGACACCCTAGGATCCTTCAAGAAGCTGCTTGATGAGATTCTCGGATCAATAAGCTACTACTAACAACCAAACGAGCAAGATGTGCCGAATGGCCTCCTCTCATTTGTAAAATTTCTTATGTTCTTATGTTCTTACGGAGATGAAGTGAAACCAAAAGTGATGGTGGCTCCGGTATAGAGAATTGCGATTCTGCTGAGGAGAACGCATATGGGGAAGGATTGAATCCTTTGCAGGGCATGTAACTATACTATTCCTTCTAATTATATTTATTTATATAATATAGTTTATAAAGTATAGTATATTAGGTTTTTTTTTCCTCATTAAATATTTACGTGTGTATGTGTTAGCTTGAACATTGCTGCAGGCTGTAATCTGATCTTGGTGCAGACTTGGGCACCTGCACACTTACTGATACGATCAGAACCATCTTTGTTTACATACTAGGCTTCTTCAGTTTGAGTGAGTGGTGTGTCTATGTAAATACCTATAATAGCTATAAAGGTATAAACAAATATCAATATCTAATTAATAATAATACATGTATTTATTATGTAATCATTATTTATTTATTTATTTATTTTATTTATAGTGAAGGCATTGAAGAAATTCAAAGCACTTCAGCAACAACTAAAAGAACATAGATATATTTGATTAGTGTTTTATTCAATTTGCTCTTTTTTTTTTTTTTTTTTTTTTTTTTTTTTTTTTTACCAGATGTTCCTTAGATATAGAAGTTTTATTGTAAATAGTTATATTTGAGCTGGCATTTCTAACCCTAACCCTAACCCAATTTTTTTTTCTAAAAGGTGTTTATTATTTTCTGTGTTTTTTCTAACCTATTATAACAAAGGTGAGTCTAGGATTGTCACTGATATATTTTCCTGGATCCCCAGTTTATCCCTTTTCATATGATATAAGGCACTTGCATGTGACCTATATAGTTGTGGGGATTTATGTAAAAAACTGAAAACATTGAAAAATGGCCTAGAGTTTATAGGGTTAATGGAATCTGACAGATTGCTCTGCATCGCTAATCAGCTAAATCAGTTCTTCCTTTCTGTATTACTTTAGTTTAGTTGTTGCACCTTTCTGTTTGTCCTTTATTTAGTTTTATTTGTAATAAATCTGTTCCTTTGTATTCACTAGAAGTGGTGTCCAGTCTGATTATTTCAATAGTGGTGGGTCCTACATGATTCTGAATTCAAATCAGGTATTATATGATTATAACTTAAACTAGTCCAAATACAAATATATCTTGCACACTACAATACCGTGCACACTACATGTATTGTGAGCGATAATTTAATGTGCATGTCAGAGTGACCACCATGATATCAAAAGCCCCAGCAGTCCAGGTGTATCTTTTGGTCAGTAGTTTATTCTGTAGGTGGAAGTGGTTTGCATTCTTTGAAAAATGAGCAAACAGCAGGCACAGCACTCAACAGGGGGAAAGGCAGAGGCAACATAAAATGAAACTGCACTGCTTACTGTGACAAGGTGCTCATGTCACATGTGTGGGTAACCGCTAATATGCAAGACAGAGAGACATGGGAGTTGGAGTTGAAACACCAGTCAGGCACACAAAATTTATTCACACACAAAAAGTAAACAAATGGATCATGTGGTACTACCAGCGCACAGATGACCGTGTCTACGTGGTTAGCCGTGTGCAGGTGCAGGTGATCAATAATCAGACAGACAATGATAATCCAGGTGCAATGATGGTTTATTTGTAAATCCAATGGTCTGATGACCCAAATACAGTAAACAATAATGACAGTTCACTTTCACTATCCCATTCTAAGACCTACATTAGCCTTTGTTCAATAATTCGGGACAAACACCAGTCACGAAATGTTTTAGTACAACTATTTATTGTGGAGAATGTGGAGTATGCAATTTTACAGAGAATTATGTTGTATATACGTTTTCATTTGGCATCAAACCTAACTTGGTTTGAGGGCTCGCTGCCTGGCCGAATGGACGAGGCAGAGACCCCATTTGATAAAATATAGAAATTGTTTAAGAAAGGTGGAGATGAGGAGGTGGTGGGTTACGATAAATTGAAACGCAACTGAGAGGAAAGTGAAGAGGGTATTTATAGTGCTAACAATCTTAATTAGCTGATGTGTAAATTGAATGATTCAATTTGTGATGCAAAGATTGGTGTCTGACTCTCCTCCCAAAATTTAATTAAAAATATCAGTTCAGTAGTTTGGGACAAACATCAATCACAAAATGTTTTAGTACAACTATTTATTGTGGAGAATGTGGAGTATGCAATTTTACAGAGAATTATGTTGTATATACACTTTCATTTGGCATCAAACCTAACTTGGTTTGAGGGCTCGCTGCCTGGCCGAATGGACAAGGAGGAGACCTCCAAAAAGAACAAGCCTGTCTCAATGCCATGATTAGTATTAAATATAGCCAACTTGAAGGTTTAGCCAACCTTTAATAAATGATCATCAGCACGCGGGAGAGGAAAACAAAACCCATTTTTTGGGAAATAAATCTCTGGGAATCCATGGCTGATTCGATTACCCTTCCTCCGGGCAGGCTACTAACGCTTAAGAGTACATTTTTGTAAAAGCATTTCTAGGATCCATAATTTGTTCTAATGTAAACTTGGTAAGCACTGAATGACCAACAACCTAACCATTTGATAAGGGAGCCTGGAACTCCGTGGCAAGAAGCTGCTATGATTCTGAAGGAATGACGGAGAACTGCTCAGCTGTGAATCCGGTTCCGGAAAGAATCTGGCGAAGGTGAAAGAAGAACCAATGGCAGGCGACGATTGTTCCATTTGCACTAATAAACAGCGGGTCTGAGGATGATGCACCCTTCAAAGCCTGAGATGGATAAGAGAGAAAGGGGTCATATGGGCTAACATGGGAGTTATTTATAAATGAAATAGAAAGGGTTCCCTAATCTTCCTGGACAGTTTTACTTATTTTGAGCAGGAAGGAAAAGGTACCAGATGAGGTAATTGCGAGGTCGGAGATACAGAGGTGAATCTGGGGGTTGAATTTGGGAGCGATGTAGACTCTGGAGCACCTAAGGAACCCAAGAAGGCCAAGAGAAAAGGGCTTTAAGGTTTATCTAAAAACTGGGATGAGTAGCTGGAGCGGATGAGAGGCACCAAGAGAGTACATTGATGGTGATTGGTAAGCAAGCAGGGGGAGAAAGAGATTCTGGTCTTTGAAGCCCTTTCAAGATTAGAGAAATGTGTAAGTTGCAGTATAGAGCTGGGATGCCGAAAATGAGTTTGTAGAAAAACTGGATGCCGGAATGATACTACAGGCATTGAAAATGAAGGGAACGGAATGCAATTCAAAGATGACCAGTATATTTGCAGTGAGCGGGGAGTGGTGCTGAGAAGAGTTGTTTCTTGATCCTGCAGAACTAGGGAATGCAGCAGGTGGCTCGCATGAATATCAGGTCTAAAAACGGAGGAAACTGAGTTGGCAGGAGGTCATCTTCAGGAGCTAATGCTCTGAATCTCTGCATTTGGAAAGGCGAAAGAGAATCGGCGATTACATTCAGGTGGCCAAGAATGTGTTGAACTCTGAGAATGAACTGATGAGTAACAGGTAACCAAATAATACTTCTGAATATTATCATATTATGGTGGGAGGATGAACAACCTTTGTTAATTTGGACTGTAGCTGAATTATCAGAGTGGAGAAGAATGGAATTTTTTGGGCCCAGGAAGACCCCCAAAAGGAATGCGGCTACAGCAACTTTATACATTTAGTACAATGATGAGGAGTGATCAGAGATAAGAATGCTGATGAATTCTTCGGGCCATGGAGCAGAAAACCATTTTCCCTTGTAGTATCCTCCAGAACCGAGGGAGGGAGCTGCATCTGTGAACAGTTGAATGTCTTTGTGCAGCAGGAGACACTCGACGTAAAAGTAATGCCGTTCCAGACTTGCAGTAGGAGCTCCCACTGACAGAGTTCCTTGCGGCAAAAAGGATCCATGAGTATAACATCTCATGAGGGAATCAACAGAAGGGATCAAGAGAAGGTAGGAGACAGCTCTTCCTTGAGGAATTATGCTCATTGCATAGTTTAAATGGCCTAGGAGAGACAGAAGATTGCATTTGCAGGAGGGTGACCGGACAGAAAAGTGGAAATAGAAACAATACGATTGCTCCCCGAGGCTGAAAAAGATTGGGAATCCAGGGTGAAGCCTAGAAACTCGATAGAAGTGAGAGGACCCAAGGTTTTTTTCTGATGCTAGGTGGATGCCGAGATTTGAAAATAATGATTTGAGGATTGTTATTTCCTGGGCAGGGGAAGCGTGTGGAAAATCAAATTGAAGAAAGTCATCCAGGAGATTCATCTCAAAAGGCATGCAGTAGTTATTAAGGAGGATCCAGCACAGCGCTTCTGACAGGGTATTGAATATCTATGGGCTGCTTTTGCAGCCAAACGTCAAGCGAACAGAAAGATAAAATTTGAAAATCCACTGTACTCCGAAGAGGTGCCTGAGGGCAGGCTCAATGGGCATGATTAAAATGTGTTTGATATATCAGCTTTAAACCCATGGCTGGCTTCCCCAGCAATTTTGAATAAGAATATGGTGTGGTCGATTTTTGCATATTGCAGGGAGAAATCTTCGAGAGGGATTAAAACTATTGATGCTGGGTGTGCTGGAGTTATGGTGAGCAGAGATGAAGGAAGTTACAGGCGGAATAGTAGAGGTTCCTTTGTTAAAGTTATTACAAATCTGGCAGCCTCCAGAGTATGCAATATTGCAGCCCTAATCATCTTTTGATCTGGAGGGGATGAAAATATGAGGAGGATTGCGAGGGAGGGACATGAGGAGACGGGGTGGAGGGTCAGTGGGGTGAGCAGTTGAACCGCGTGCCAAGCATACTAGAAGCCAAAGACCTGTGAAAAACGGAAGAATATGTATTGGTTCAGTGCGCCCCAGTAAACACTCTGGTTCCATTGTTGGAGATGGGCAGCGGCTTTGGCAGAAAATACTTTGTAATATTCAAAGAAATGGGAACCTCCAAATCTAACTGAGAAGTCTTAAATGATTGCCATACAATTAACCAACTCTCGCCGGCAGTCAAGATAGAACTCGCGTATGATGTCCCTGAAATGGCCGAGAGCTAGAATGAACTCGGAAATGGTAAATGTTTTGAATAAACTGCTGATGAGCTGAAAGAATAAAAGCAACTCACAGAGAAGGGGCCACTATGGGGCCTGCTGGGAGTCTGCAGTGAGGAGGAAAAGAAAGAAAAGCATTTCAGAGAAAGGACCACTATGGGGCCTACTGGACACCTGCAGTGAGGGGAGAGAAGCTGAAAAGTTATAGTTGGTGGCGAAGGGGCCACTATGGGGGTCTACTGGATGCCCGTAGTGGCTAGAGAGGTCACTGCAGGGGCTGCAGTGAGGAGGAAGAAAAAGAAAAGCATTTCACAGAGAAAAGACCACCATGGGGGCCTGCTGGACACCCATAGTAGCCAGGGAGGTTACTGCAGGAGCCTGCTGGACACCTGCAGTCAGGGGAGGTAACCTGAAAAGTTATAGTTGGCGCTAGAATGCTCAGTAACTGCTGAATGAGCCTTTGATTGACAGGCACTGTGGTCCTGCCTTCAGAGTTTTCTGGATGTAGACGGGCTTCATGGAAATGCAACTGCTGCAGGGCCAGGTGTTTTAAGTTCACTTCAAAAGCAGAATTGGGCTTGATTCTTGAGAGTCACGGGTTGGAATTTGTAGAAACACCTATACTGGCATGGGTTGGGCTTGTTTTGCCATGAGACTTGGCAACACTGGAAGTGACCTGTAAAGCAACGATCTATACTTATGTCATAGCACCTGCGACAGGAATGATGCTGCATAGTGAATAGGAATAAAGTAAACATTCTCCTTACAAGCTGTAGATTTAAAAGTGAACGAAGATAATGCTAGAGCCTGGGGATCGTCTAGTCTCTGATGTCAGGAGTTGCGGAGGAACGAGTAGCCAGGCGGGAGCTACGGCAGACAGGAGAAGCAGACATCTGGGCGGAGAAGTTCGGAGTAATAAATAACGCCAACCACTGTCGTGGAGTTGGCCCGGGAAGGGCTGGTTGAGCTGGTTGAGTGGATCTCGGCTCCTGGAAAAATCTAAACAGATTATCATCCGATGGAATGGAATAATCCAGAACATTGACTGTGATGCGTGTATTTACTATGAAATCGAAATGCAACTGAGAGGAAAGTGAAGAGGGTATTTATAGTGCTAACAATCTCAATTTGCTAATGTTTAAATTGAATTATTAAATTTTTGATGCCGAGATTGGTGTCTGACCCTTCTCCTGAAATTTATTAAAGATATCAATAGGTCGCATTAGGGTCCACCTTGTAGTTTTGTATTTTGATTTAGATTAGACTCAGTAGCCTTTGTGTAGTGACACTCGGTTACACCTACACCTATCCATGAGCTTTCTATTGATCTTCCTATATGTTGTAGGCCTGTTCACCACTGAACTTTTTTATTCTCCCAAAATTGTCATCAGGCTACTATGCTGTTCATCATGTTTGTATCTTGCATGTAAATTTGTGTAAATTTTGGGTATTTAAATACATTTTGTGAGTTTTCATTTCTATCTACACATTACTCTAGCTGTTACACCTCAATTCAAAATATCAAAATTAAATACTTAAGGCCTATTACTGTATAATTAACATATATTAATACAGAGTATCTACTATAGCTGTATAAAAGGTTTGATATATAAAATCAATCTCTTGAAATATTCTTCAAATGTATGTCCGGCACCGAAGAACCAATACATAGAAAAATTGGTTTCTCTGAGTAAGCCAAACACGTGTTTTTAGCACTCCCTAGATTATACTTAGTATTTGCCAATTTTGATGTGATGAAACAATAATACTAATAGGGCCATCCATAGAATTTCCCCTATGTGAGGTTAAAATGTGAAAGCTTGTAGTACCCCTACCTACTTGCTCTGTAATACAAAATAAAGGGGCCATCTACTGACTATCATGCTCCCTATTGCAATGCAAAACAGTTTTATTCTACCTGTGGGTTTTTTGGTTTTAGTTTGTAAGATGTAGGTGTTTTCCATTTTCCATTTAAATATGTTCACCTTCTGAGAAACCCTGAACACTAGTAATTAATTGATTGCAAATTATGATACACCTCTTTCCTGAGCAGTATTCACACAGGGCTTAAGGCAACAGGACCACAAATCGGAATGTGTCATTCGATTGGCTGCTCATAGTCTGACACATCCTCAGATCTGATTTACTAGCCGATCCTCTTTTTCTGTTTTTATGAAACCTTCAAAATCCTCAAACAGAAAATTAAATATTGGATGAGTGGCAGTATGAAAAGTTTAAAATACTGCAATGTTGTAGTTGCATTCCTAGTTGCATTTGTTGATTGTTGTTATTAATTTCTGACCTTGAACTTCGTAAAAAATTTTATTGATGAAAAAGAACACCATTGAACAAAACTGTGATTTTGTGTTATACAACAAAGAAAGACTGTAATGTTTTAATAACAATAGAATCATCTTGTAGTTATTCCAGTCGTAACAATAACTGTTTTTGAGTAAGCTTCAGCAATTCCAGCTTTTCTGTGTGAAATGTAACGTGTGCGCCCGGCCACCTGTTCAATTTTCAAGGGACAAAACATGGTGCTGTGCATTTACATTCATTGTCAATTTTGGAATATTTGTTTAAAAATTTTAATCAGGGTTTTTTTGTTGATTTTATCAACATAGTTTTAAGCCTGTGTTATTTGTGTTCCACCTTATAAAGAATATGAAGGTGATACTGTAATGGCATTATGAGGCAAATGGGAGCCAGGACAATGCAGCCTTATAATTGATTCTGTAGTATAAAGGGACGCCTTATAAAGGGCAAGCACTATGTTTGTAATATTTTAATATATTTCTTGTTGTAAAATACAGAATGTTTTATAATTATTTTTTTTTCCTCCCGTAGCACATCAAAGACACAGGATTCTATTTAAAATGACAGTCAAAAGATCAAATAAAGCAATTGTCTGTACCGGCATTGGGTTACAAAGTGGTACTTGTTAGAATGTGGTATACGCACCAAAATTTGACTGTATAATGTCAGAAAGTGGTATGTTGTCAGATTTTGGTATAGGTACAATTAATTGCAATCTGATGGGTGTTTTCTTATGGTCAAACAGGAGGTACATTTATCATTAATTATACATCATTTTTTGCAAATGTAAACTGGAAACAGAGAATCAGTTCCTCTAAAATGAAAAAAAAAATCACGACGAACAAGACAAAATGAGAAGTCCACTGCAAAGTTGCAGAAGTAAAAAAATGTACAAGACCCAATATCCTATATATGAAAAATGTCTGCATAATATTTTCTTAGAGAAATATTCTAGATGGATTTACTTTACACGTGTGAAAATGGGTTTATGCAGGTTTGGAGCTGATAGTCACATTTTGGAACAAGAAGTGAGAAAGCACACACACATCTGGAGCACAGATATGTGCTTTAGGGCGCGCAGGATTAAAAGTAGGTGTGGTGTAGCTAAAAACAGGAGTTCTCATAGATATGCAAAAGATATTTGCATTTTGAAATGGCAAAAGAAGAGAAGACACTATGCATAAACTATTCGGCCTGAGAACAGGAGTAAGGGGCACGTAGGAGTTTCAACCTAGCGGCCATGAGTGGTAAACACAGTTGAAGACAACTACAATTATGATTAAAACACGAATGCTATGTGAAACAGTTGCTAGTAATAATAATAATAATAATAATAATAATATAATAATAATAATAATAATAATATAATAATAATAATAATAATAATAATAAATTATTAACTTCTGTGCTGTTGATTTATTTTATATCGATGTACATGTTTACTCTGTTTTAAATGTTTCAAATGTTTATGTTATTTTAGATGGTCTGGGCTGGTAATTAACACCAATCCAGCTTGTTGTTAAACTACAGCTTTTTTTGTGCTTTTTTTTATTATCAATACCCCACACAGAAAACTTTTAATATGGATATCTTAACTATTAGCAGGTTGGTGATCATGTGCCATCCCCCTAATGAGTGATGAGTAATGCTAGCTGGCTGACATCATTGATTCATGTTAAACAAATATGCATGCCATGTAATCAATTCATACAATTAATTCAAGTAATACAAATTAACATGAGAATGAAGTCCCCTCTCATTCCAATTGCAACAATTAATAGAAGGACATAATGTAAATACACAATGAAACACTTCATTCACGTTGCCATTACTAAGGGGATTACAATCTGCCCTTCTGTATATTCTCTTTATTACCTAATGCTTTGGGAGAGACGTGGAGGAGAAGGAGGCACATTCATGAGAGAATATACTGCCCAAGACTATAATATAAGTATAACCGATGAAGAATGCATTCAAACATTTCAGTTCGACAAGGCAACAGTTCTAGAATTATACAATTTGCTATATGCTGAGCTGAATAGCCACGCTTTCTGAGTACATGCTGTGTCTGTGATAATCAAGGTCACCAGTATCTATTTCTTGTGCAATATATTCTTTCTCATTGAAAATAATATTGTAATTGCAAAAAAAAAAGCAGTTGGAAAGTTTTTTCCTACAATGTTTATAAAGAGGTTAATTTCATAATGTATAGAACAATGGAAACCATATCTCTATCTGCATTTTTCAGGTTTTTGAGATGTTCAGAATATCAGTCCCTTCAATTGCCAGCTTTCCTACTGTGGGTATTTGCTGCAGTGATCGCACACATAGTCTAGATTCCCATTCTATTCTCTTCCTTCCATGAGTCACATGGGACCCCCAGCTAAACCCCTGGTTTAACATGCATGATCCCTTGTCTTCTTCTCTGTCAGGTACTGATGCCTCTATTTATGCGAGGGTCTCCTCAGAGACAGTGAACCTCCCTCCTGTTTGTCGGGTCTCCTCAAAGACGATGATCAACCTCCTGTTTGTCAGGTCTCAAGTGGGCAGGTTTTCTTTTGTTTATTTTCTTTTTATGAAAATATACTTTTGCTGTTTGTGAATGGCTGTGTCACCTCCATGTCAAGTAAAATGAATGGTTCATCTTGGATAAGGTGTTGATTTTTTCAGGTGCTGATTTTTTCCCCCACTGATTAGGTGTTATTCATTTACTCATGTCATCTGATTCAAATTTGATGTTTAACTTTTTTTTCTAATTTGCAATGCAATTTTCAATAAAATGACAACTCCCACTAGTTAACGTTAACTTTTGACCCCTTGACCTGATCAGTCTAAAATTGAAAATTTCAGTTTGTTTGCTTAAAACAACACTAAGAAGTAAGTCTGATGTAAATCGGAGATGATAGGGTTTAAAATATTGTTTGGGATGATTTGTAATGGAATGACCATTCTATCAGTAATGGATGCCTAAAGGAAAAGCTTTTCCTGGTTCTAAATAGTGTCATACTGAGTGCTAAAATAGAATATTTTATTAAATTGTGTTACTGCACGTTTTATATTTTAAAATATAAAAATGAACACATACTGTACATCATGGGTTAATTTATAAACAAATAGGTATTGGATCTCATAATACAGGGCCAGCATTTTTGTTACAACCTTGATTTACAGAAGCGTCCATATACTATGCTTGCCTGGTTTTTCTCCCATCTCTCCAACCGTTCCTTCCTGGTTTAATTGCATGTCTCTATCTATTTCTTCTCCTCGTCCTCTCTCTACAAATGTACCCCATTCTCACTTTACACCAGCTCGCTGGGTACTCTCATCTCCTCTTTTGGCTTCTCCTACCACCTCTATACTAACGATGTCCAGATTTTCCTTTCCTTTGACTCTATTGAAATAAAAAATAAATACTGTCCTTTACACTTTTGTACAAATATATTTGTATGTGTTAACTATACCCTGTTCAGGCTCACCTTGGACCTTTGGGAACTGCTGATCTCCATCACTTCTTTGGGACAGCAGGATTACTGTCTTCATGCAACTGATCACTGCCAATAGTGATTCCAGTGTGTTTTGTAAAATACGAATCTACAGTATATGTTTACCCTTTTTAAATTTATCATACAATAAGGCTTACATATTGATTAAGAACATAAGAACATAAGAACATAAGAAAGTTTACAAACGAGAGGAGGCCATTCGGCCCATCTTGCTTGTTTGGTTGTTAGTAGCTTATTGATCCCAAAATCTCATCAAGCAGCTTCTGGAATGAGCAGTTAAGTTGATGTATTGTAATTCCACCTATGATGGAAACCATGCATTCGATTGCTGTTGTTATGTTAAACATAATAACACTAAGCAAGCATCAACATTTGTTTTAACCACAGTCCTTGCTATAATGTTTACAACATGCTTACCATAAAATGTTTAGAGAAAACAAATCAAAAAGTAGTATATACTGTTATCCATCCATCCATTATCAATAATTACTTAATCCTTTACAGGATTGTGGTGACCCAGAGCCTAACCTGGCATACACAAGGCGCAAGGCAGGACTACACCCTGGACGGGACGCCAGTCCATTGCAGGAAACCACACACTAAGGGCAGTTTAGAGTGACCAATCAACCTGACCAGCATGTCTTTGGACTGTGGGAGGAAACCAGAGTACCCGAAGAAAACCCACGCAAACAACATGCAAACTCCACACAGATAGACCCCCCTAGGCCAGATTTTAACCCAGGACCCTGGTGCTGTGAGGCAGCAGTGCTGACCACCACACCACCATGGTAGAAACAGGTTGAACAGTTGTATTTTATTTACAGTAGTCATTGTAGACAAAGACAGTCAGAAGGCTCCAAAGGTTGACACGTGCTCCGGTATAATTTTGTGCTATATAAAACTCCCAAATATTTAAAACTCCTTACTTACGCCATCCATTGTTTTACCACATTTTTGTTTACAATAAATACATTTTAGATTTTTAGTGATTAATTAGTACAACAGTCTGCAGCTGTATTGCATTACAGTACATTTAAAAATGTCCCTATATAAAGTTATATAAATCTGGTTTTAGAATCCTAAAGGTCAGTGCTGACAAACATGGACTGCTGGCTCTACAGTATGTTATTAATCTCAATTAGAAAATGAATCAGAGATTTCCTTTAACCTGATTGGTCAATACCAGGTCCTTAATCTCTGGAAAAGAACCTTGAATGTTTTCTTTCAAGCTATGTTTAATCACTGTTCCAAATAATGCCAGGAAATGTGTAAATTTTAGGTGCCCAACCACCCATCGGGTTTATCAGGTGTTCAAAATTTTCAATTTTTGATGGTTGATGTTCAGACAGCCCCATCAGCTGTTCATCCCTCCTTTCTGTCTTATGTGTGCTGTGCACCCAACAGGCCCCCCACTTCATTTCCTCCATCTTTTCTGTCCACTGTGGGCCCCCGTAGTCCCCCTCTCAGTAGTCTGTCCTTAGTTCAGCAGACTTCCTCAGTCCTTCAATCTTTCTCTTCTCACACCCTGCTTCCTCCCAGGGCTTCCTCTGGGTTTTCTCTCAGCACTGCTGTTCCGCTGCCTCCTCTCGACAACGCATTCTTCGTGAACCCAAAACCGGTCTCTCTCTCCCTGTGCCAGCAAATTCTATCAGGGGGGGATATTAACCTTGTCTCTTTACTCACTAACACAGTTGACTCCATTTGGAACAGGACCGTTGATTGTGTCGATCTTCCTTCCATTTTAAAATCATCAGAACCCCGGTTATTTATAAAACTTGCAATTTCTGAATTGACTTGCCCTTCAGTGATTACAGAGACATTGTTTTGTTATCATAGCCCTTTTATAATAGCAATAGAACCATCATAAGAGGTCTTTACCATATGGTAAGTCCCTTCTTGTTATGTTACTTTGGCACGAGGCGGGCCAGATAATAAAGCCCTCTTCTTCGGGTTCTATTGCTTAAGTACTGTGAGAAAAGAGGATGCTTAACCCTCTGACTGGAATTGATGACCCGGAAACCAGCTACAGTGTTTTTGGTCAAGAGCATGTTCCTATTAACAAGCTAATAACTTGGCCAATCACTAGCAACAGAAGTAAATGAGATGGGGGGCCTCAATAGCACAGTTATTCTTTGTAAATAATTATGGTTATTTGGTAACTCATATAAGTTTCCAAATAGACAAACTAAACCATTAAAATCCCAAAAGGTGAGATCTGAGCTGTTACATGCTCTGCTTGGCTGGGTCTTGTCCATAAAAACAGCCTCAAAATCAATCATCAGGGACCAGCTGAACTGCAACATCATTCTTACAGAAGGAGTGTGTCCTTGTATTCTGAAGCCTGAAGGTCAGTGGTGTGTGAATTATTGCAGAGCACAGCCTTAATTGAATAGGTTCTATTGATTTTTATTTCACATTTTTAACTTTGACATATTTAGAGTTTTTGCTTTTATTACTACTGCTAAGGGAAAAGTGCAAAAAGACCAAAGTAAAGATTATCTACAGTATTCTAGTTTCAGCAGATTCCAAAACAAAGTTTGAAGTAAATATTGCTGCAAGTGTAATTTTCTTTCTTTTCAAACAGATAATGTATTGCACTCCTATGTTGTTTATAATGTATAATGACCATAAAACTATTGCAATAACATTTGTATTTATGGCCTTCTATTTAAAGATCTAAACTACTTTAAATTGCTTAACGATTCACAGATTACAAAACTAAGCATAGAAAATGAAAGATAATAGGCAGAGGCAGCTCCTGCGGCTGTTCCTGGTGGTGGAAGCGGTGGAGGTGGGAGCAGTGTGTAGCCTACTGGTGACGGAGGTGGGAGCAGTGTGTAGTGTCCTGGCGACAGAGGTGGGAGTGGCATGTAGTCTTCCCTTGTTACAGGGGACTGGTGCTTCTCTCCCTCACTTGCAGGGGGATAAACCAGCAGGCATTCTTCCTCTGCTGGTGGAGATGGGGACAGCAGGCATTTTTCCTCTGCTGGAGGAGGTGGCAACAGCAGTCCCTCGGGCTTTGGATTCCCGCGGTCCCCCCATCTGGGTGCTGGATGCTCACTGTCCCCCCGTCTGGGCGCTGGACTCTCACTGTTCCCCCATCTGGGCACTGGACGCTCACGGTCACCCCGTCTGGGTGCTGGACGCTCACGGTCACCCATTCTGGGTGCTGGACGCACGGGCTCATCCCACTCAGGCATTATTTCCACCTCTGCATATTGCGTGGGGCAGATGGCCAACGTGTGACCATATGCCCCACAGCCGGGGCACAACTCCGCCATGAGGTTCTTTAAAAAAACCTCCCAACCATCATCCCCGACCTCCTCCTGCTGGTGCAGCGGTTGTTGCTGCAGGTTTCTTCTGCCACTCCTTCTCCTCACCTTCCTCTCCTGGGCTGGTTCGTCCTCCTCTTCTTGGAAGGGGCAGACAGCCACCACGTGCCCATACACCCTGTAGGCAAGGCACCAGCCTTGGTCCTCCAGATCACTGACGAGCTCCTCCAGCTCAGTGCAGCCGTCTTTCCAGCCTTCAATTTTTTTTTTTTTGAAAAACCGCTCAAAAAAACCCCCAACAGTCCTTTTTTCCCCCAAAAAACTGTGGTTCCTGCTCTGGTCTGCGTCTAGGAGGCGCTGGTAATCCTACGATGACACTACATGTCACAAAGACGGCTGTAGTGGGTGACGTCAGACCAGAACCAGGAACTAACACAAAATAAACAGAGAGACATGGAGTTTGGGAAAGCTGAGCGCTTCGTTGCGCTCAGCATTTAATGATTAAACAAACGAAAATAAAAGGTTGAACGACAAACAAAACACAGGACACGGCACTTGTAGCCAGAACAAAGAGACAAACAAAATAGACTACACAGACAAACATGGTGAGCTGATATTATGATTTACTTTAAGTTTTTACTTTCTCCTCTCCACATCTGTTCTCCACTCACAGAACACACAACCCTGAGTGAGAGAAAACATGTTGCTTTTATGCAGCTGTACTGAGACTCGATGGCTAATCAATCATTCAATTGGAGTCTCGTTGAAACTACCATTGCTCACATATTATTACATTTTACCTGCACGTGAAGTGCTGTGCAATCCTTGTGCCTACATTCAAATATACATTTTAAACACTTGTGCTCGTAACCCATATTACATCCCGTGTACCAATGACTATACACCAAAATTAACACACAACACGCAACATACAACACAGAAATACAGTTATAATAGTATATATATATATATATATATATATATATATATATATATATATATATATATATATATATATATATATATAGTGCCTATAGAAAGTATACACCCCCTTGAACTTTTTTCACATTTTGTTGTGTCAGTGCTTCAGAGTTTCATGCATTTAAATGAAGATTTTTTCCACTTATCTACACACCATACTCCACACTGTTAAGGGGAAAAAGTTTTTATTGAGAAAGCAATGATATTTTAAAAATGCAAAACTGAAAGATCATAATTTGATAAGTCTCCACCCCCCTGAGTTAATACTTAGTGGAAGCACCTTTGGCAGCAATTACACCTGTGAGTCTGTTGGCATAGGTCTCTACCAACTTTGCACACCTAGATTTGGCACTATTTGACCATTCTTTACAAAACTGTTCAAGCTCTGTTAAGTTCCTTGGGGAGGTTGATGGACAGCAATCTTCAAGTCATGCCACAAATTTTTGATTGGATTTAGGTCGGGGCTCTGACTGGGCCACTCAAGGACGTTTTTATTCCTTAGCCACTCCAGTGTAGCTTTAGCTGTGTGCTTTGGTTCACACTGTCATGCAGAAAGGTGAAACTGTCCCAGTTTCAGCTTTCTTGCAGAGGGCAGGGGGTTTTCCTCAAGGACTTCTCTGTACTTTGTTCCATTCATTTTTCCTTCTATCCACAGTCCCTGCTGATGAGAAACATCCCCATAACATGATGCTGCCACCACCATGCTTCACAGTAGGGATGGTGTTCTTTGCTGTGTTGGGTTTGTGCCAAACATTACGCTTTGCATTTAGGCTAAAAAGTTCCATTTTTGTTTTGTCAGACCAGGAAACTTTTTGCTACATGGCTACTGAATCTCCTGAGTGTTTTTTGCATACTTCAAATGGGATTCAAGGTGGGCTTTTTTGAGTAATGGCTTCCTTCGTGCAACTGTACCATAGAGGTCAGATTTGTGGAGTGCTTGGGATATTGTTGTCACATACACACTTTGACCAGTCTTGGCCATAAAAGCCTGTAACTCTTGCAAAGTTGCCATTGGCCCCTTGGTAGCTCTCTGATCAGTTTCCTTCTTGCCCGGTTTAAGATTAATATTGCACATTAGGCCTATGTTGTTCTGTAGGTCTATCCTAAATACTTTTTTGTAATATAAGAGGTATATATTGCAGTCTTGTCCACAAATAGGCTCATTTGGATCATTTTATCTTCTCTCAAACGTTTTTTTAATTGAAAATTAATTTTCTGAATAATTATTATTATTAACATCATCTGTGTGGTAGTTATTAGTAGTATTGTTATTCCGTTACCCAGACATCAAGGGCACCTAGCTACAGGGAGATTCCATCACAATCAAGTGACAGTGATAGTGATGATGGTGCCAGACACTCAGGAAGAGGAAGCAGGGTGCCAATCAAGGGCACCCCCTGAAATCAGTTTCACTGGGGGAATCACTGGCCAAAGCAATCAGACAAATTCAGTTCACTAAAGAGGGAAGAATGGTAACTTGATATGTATGACACTCTGAAATAAAAAAAAAAATATATATTATTGCTTCAACAGTGAAGACATTTTTGTTACAAACATTGAGGACATTTTTTGTTTCTGGGTGAATACGTTGATATTTTGGCATAAATAAATATGCCAAAATAAAAATTGTTTAAGGTTACCATAATTCATGCATGAAAGGGTTAATAATTTTTGTACAGATTTCTAGAATGTGTGTAGGGTTAGGGTTAGGTTTAGGGTTATCTGTGTAGATAAATGAAAAAAAAAAAGGCCCACAATTTTAATGCATTTTAATTCCAGGCTATAAGGCAACAAAAGGTGAAGATTTTGAAAGGGGGTGTATACTTTCTATAGGCACTATATATATATATATATATATATATATATATATATATATATATATATATATATATATATATATATATATATATATACATTTATGGTAGTTCAACTCAGAATTAGTATTCGTCATCTGGATGGCTATTGTTCAAAAAGTCTCACACTGCTGGTTGATCCACTTTGTTCAGGCTTTAACATACATGACAAAATCTGAAACAATAGTTTCACGCAGTACTTTGGCAGTTGTAAGACGCTGAAGTGATCCAAACACTGGTCTTTTGCAGTGTTTTCGATTGCCCTGCTATTTCGGCCTCATCTTGTTTACGTTTCCTTTCATACAATGCATGTTTAACGCTTCCCATGTGTTCTACAATGGTCTGCCTAAGAGTGTAATGGACAGCCTTGCTGCCAGCACATTACCATCGACATGACATTCGTCCTTGCCAAACTCATTGACCCTATCTTTAGGGGTGATTTTTATTGTTTTTGGCAATTTTGAACAGCTCTGGATACTGACTGAAGTGAACTGAAGCCTCATTCGGCACTGAGTTTGAATACTGGAAGCAGTTTTATTAGACAGATTTGTTTATGTAAATTTAAAGCAAAGTGGCATGTGTTCATGTTTATATATGAAAATTAACGGGCCCCTAAATGTTTGATGGATGGTGACACATGTCAAGCAGTTTTGCAATCAGTTTTGGATCCTTTTAGAGCCGTTGCAGTTTCAGATAAAGGGTGTGACCTAACCCAGATCAAATCACCCTCCTCAAATATTACATGTTTACATTTGTAATACTTGTCTAGTCCTAGTCTGAGCTTTATCTACATTGCTAACCACCTGTTGAGTTAACTGCTGTTGCCTTTCAAGTACATTTCATCTTAACAACTCTGGCTGGGGAGCTACATTCCAAAGCCGATCTAATTGTCCAAATTCCAGTTTAGCGGGACTAAGTCCTGCATCCTAAATCACCGTGCGGTTTATATGTTCTGTGAGGTTGGTTGTTCACAGCTCCCCAAGTCTTGCAGATGTCTTTCAGGAGTTGGCAGGTGAACTGGCTCCCTTTGTCATACACCAAATAGAGTAGTGTGCCCCACCGAGAAATGTCTCTAATCAGGATGTTGACAATCCAGATGGTCTTGCCGTCTCTTAATAGAAAAAACTCAACCCATTTCGAGTAAAAATCCTCAAATCCGTGAGCATGGTGCAGGAAATTGTGCCCATCAGCTCGATTCCAAGCATTTCTCCCAGTTCAGTAACAGTGGTGGATTGTAACATACCTGCAGATTTTACGATCGATGCATTATACTGCTGACAGGTCTGGCATTCTTTGATATGTCTCCAAGCCTCCTTGCGAATTTTTGTCCAGCAGGCCATCTCCAACGTTCTGAGAAGTGTCTTTAGTCTGTCCATGTGTCCACCTAGTGGACTGTTATGGAAGTAAGAAACCATAAGTTAATTCAGGGGGCCACAAGCTGCAACTTGAAATTATCACCTTTGATTGGTACTCGCCAATATAGCACTCCTTGGCGTTACACATAGGTGATGCAGTCAGGCTTGGTGGTTAATGAAGCCAAGACCTCCTGGATGTTCCTATCCCTTGGATGCAATTTCATCAAACAAAACAAGCAAATCCAAGCTGAAGCTTTGTATATTGGATCAGATACTGGAACCCTGGATAAGCATCAGGAACAGTATTGCGACTTCCTTTTCGATAGAGCACAGTGAAATTTAATTGTTGGACTGAGCGTCCATCTAATAAGCCGGGAGGACGTCTTTGGACAATTGAAAACCCATGCTAGAGCTGCATGTCGGTTACCATGTCAAATTGTATTCCTTCTAAGAAATCACCCCATTTCTCCACAGCCCAAATGACCACCAAACACTCCTTCTCTGAAGTAGAATAGTTATTTTCAGCACTGTTGGGATGAAAAGGCAATAACATGTACTCTGTCATCAAAATTCTGAGCCAACACTGCACCCAACCTCACGTCACGGCATCTGAAAGATCAGGATGTGTGAGGATGGGTGAAGACTGTAGAGCTGCTTTCAGTTTCATGCAGCTCTCATGACACTCTGTAGTCCAATATCAAGGCAGGTCCTTCTTCATTTTATTTAATGGTGCTGCAATGTCAATAAAACACGGAATGTACTTTTGGTACTATCTGGTCAGCTTCAAAAACTGCTGGACCTCCTTCAGGTTTGTGGGCTCAGGGTAAGACTGAATGGTTTCCAACTTCTTAGGATCTGCAGAAATGCCATCTCCCGAAACCACATGACCTAGAAAAGTCAAAGTGTGCTTAAAAAAGACACTTTTTTAAGTTTAAGGAAAGGTGAGTTTGTTGTAATCTCTGAAACACTTCTACGAGGTCTTAGTGCTGTTCCTCTGTCTTTGAATGCACAATAATGTCATCAATATAGACAAAACAAAATACTCCTCTTAACTCAACCAGGATCTGTTCTATTAGCCATTGAAACATGGCAGAGACATTCTTTAATCTAAAGGACATAACACGGAATTGAAACAATCCAAAAGGGGTGGTAAAGGCAGTCTTCTTGCTATCCTTAGCCATCGCCACTTGCCAGTACCCTGTTTGTAGGTCATGGGAACTAAAAACACTAGCCCCTTTAAAAGACTCCAGGATATCGTGTATCATGTATCATGGCATTGGGTACACATTAAAATGTGTTTTTTCATTTGCCGTGTGAGAGGCTCCATTCGCTAATGAAAACTGCTACTCCGCACAAAGTCTCAGTTCTACGCCTGGATGGTGAAGCTCCTTCCATAACTTCCAGCACATTAGGGAGTATGGGCTGCCTGTGCCCAGTATAGCTGGTCCGTGAACTGCTAAAAGTGATCAAACTTTTATCTGGAGGGTTCTTTTGGCTAGTCCAGTCTTTCTCAATCATGGTGCCTATCTGCATGAGCTCAGACAAAGACTTAACTGCCCCACGCAGCCCGCTAGCGAGTATATATATATATATATATATATATATATATATATATATATATATATATATATATATATATATATATATATATATATATATATATATATATATAAAACACATGAGACAGAATAAATGTTCTATTATAATTATGTCAAATACATCTGATTTACATTTTTTCCCTTTTTTTATTCACTCTAAACAAGTTTATGTGATGTTTTGTTTCTGCCTGGTTTCTGTAAACTGCCTCTGCCCTTTTAGACACTAAATGTCCCTCTCAGTGAGGTCACATACAAAAAAAAAAACTATCAAGAAGTGAACGTCAGTCCCTCCCCTATTGTGACAGAGATCGAATGACACTTGGTGTTAGATCTTCCTCCTGACCTGTGAGGGTGCTATGTAAAGGGAACAGAGTCCCCTGGACTAAAAGGCAAGACAATTTATTCCAGTGTGTAGGTGGAAGTTGGCCGGCTAGAAAAGGGGTGGAGCTACGGTACCCAAACTCAATGACCAACATGGGAAATGGTGTGGCATTCCCGGATTGGAGAAGCGGATGCGCTCATTAACCAAGGGGTCATGAGGGAGGGTATAAATAGGGGCGTAGCAAACTGATCTGTTCCTTTATAAATGGTTGGATTTTACCTTGAAGGAATACATTGCTGAAAAATTGTAAGTGTTTGTCTTATGTTTGTTAATGTTCACTGTAATTGTTGTTTGTCTGTATAGACTACCAGTAACATGATTCAGAGCTGTAGCGCAAGCCAGCATCAACTCGGACATCACTTTCACCTATGCATTTCACGGAGAATGTTAGGTTATTACCTTAACCCTGGTTCCCTGAAAGAGAATGACATCCATTACTGAATCGGAAAGAGCCCTCTCTGACCGTCAATCACTGAGCATATATAAAAAAGCTGCTGTAAGGGGGAAGTCACTCCCACCTCTTGTTGAAGAGGGGCGTCCTCACAGTAACATATCGCCATTTTCTTTCGAAATCAGAGGTCAGCTGGGGACACGACTTCGAAGGGTAATGGTTGTCATTCTGTTTTAGGGAACCAGGGTTTTGGAAATAACCTAATATTCCCTTTCAATTAATGACAACCATTACTGAATGAGAAGCTGTACCAAAACTGTCGTGGCTCCAGATTACCGACAGTACAACCTGACGGTGATAGCCACAGAACCCACATGACGCCTAAGGCCATGCCGCCTGCAACACCTTAGAGCTCAAGAAGGGTCTCGCTTGGTTTGCGACATCAAGGCGGTAAAAACGCGCAAATGTCTGACTACCTGTCCATGTAGCAGCATTGCATAACTCATCTAAGCAGGCGCCATGAAGGAAAGCCCATGAAGTTGCCTGGCCCCTGGTAGAATGGGCCGTAATGTCCCCCGGTAATGTGGAGTCCGTCTGTTCATACCCCAAGCGTATCACATCTGCCATCCATTGCGCTAGACGTTGCTTTGATAGGGCCTGACCTCTAGAGTGGGACCCATAGCAGACAAACAGCTGGTTGGACTGTCTCCAAGACGCTGTCCTATCCAGGTAACAACGCAGAGCCTGAAATGGACATAGTGTGTGCTGTCTACAGTCCTCCTCTGACTTATGCGGGGGAGGTCTGAAAGTTTCCAAAACCACTGGTTGGTTAATATGGAATGAGGATACCACCTTTGGCAAAAAGGATGGATTTGTTCTTAATGTTACCCGTGAGTCATTTCCCGTAAAAGCCATGCATGTGTCATCAATGGATAGCGCAAGAAGCTCACTTACTCGTCTGGCAGACGTAATGGCTATTAAAAATGGGACCTTCCATGAAACAGGGAGCAGTTCTGCTGATGCCATGGGCTCGAATGGGGGACCTGTAAGAGCCCGCATTACCAGTACTAGATCCCACTTGGGGACCATACTCTTCATGGGAGGACGAAGCCTCCGAGCCCCTTTAAGAAATTGCACTGAAAGGAAATGTGCCCCAGGGGACACCGAGTCAATTTTGTCACAGCACACTCAGCGCCCTAGCAGACTGTAGTGTTTCTACTACTGCATCTGGCAAACCTCGTCTGACTAGACGGCTCCATTCAATGGCTAGACCCAGAGTTGGAGCTGGGCTGGGTTCGGGTGCCATAGTAGCCCCTTCACTTGGCTCAGGAGGTCCTTGTACAGCGGGAGCTGCCACGGCTGATCCGACAACATGTCGGAAAGGAGAGCAAATGAGGGACGTCTCGGCCATCGGGGTGCAACCAGCAAAACCTGTGCTTTCTCCACCCTGATCCTCTCAAATGTCAGGGGTAATAATGGTAGTGGAGGGAACACATACAATAGCCCCTGTGGCCAGGAGTGAGCTAGCGTGTCTACTTTGTCACTCTCCATGGAGAACCAAAGGGGGCAATGAGTGGACTTGGCTGTGGCAAAGAGGTCAACTCGTGCAGGTCGAAACCTCTCCCAAATCTGTTTCACCACTTGAGGATGCAGCCTCCACTTCAAGCTGTCTGGAGCTCTTCTGGACAGGAGATCTGCTGCCTTGTTGTCCGCACCAGGGAGGTGAACTGCCCTGATGGAATGCAAGTTTCTGTGTGTCCAGGACAGGAGTTTGTGCGCTGCGTGGTGAAGGCCCGGTGAGCGCAGGCCGCCTGGGTGATTTATATGGGCTACCACTGTGGTATTGTCCATCCGGACCAGCACATGTTTGTGCACTAATTGCTTGCGAAAATGGGATAATGCCAGGCTCACTGCTTGCAGCTCTTGCACATTTATGTGTGCTTGCTGCCAATATCCCTTCCACTGGCCTCTTATTACTCTCCCATTCCAGACCGCTCCTCAGCCTAGGCTGGAGGCGATTGTCACTTCCTTTCTGTGAGGGGATCTGAGGGGAGATCCGAGGCGCAGATTGCCAGGACGGAGCCATCACTCCAGTGTCTTCCAGCATTGTCTGGACACTCGCACCAGCCGGTACCAATCTCGGACCGGGTGTACCTTGAGCGTGTTCACCCAGGCTTGAAGCGGGCACATTCTCAGCAGCCCTAGTGGAAGGATTTTCGAGGGTGCTGCCATCAGCCCCAACAACCTTTACTTACTTTTACCTGTAGAGAGTGTCCTCTCTGAATAGGGAGTGTGGTCTCCAACAACCAAATCCTGTCTTCTGACAATGAGGTAAGGATGCTCACAGAGTTCAGTTTGATCCCCAGGAACACTGAGAAGGTATGAAGTTGCTCTTCTTTTAATGCATTGAGAGCCATAACTTCGCCACATGATCTATGAGCTGTTTTGTATGCGCCTCTGTGCATGCTTTTGAATGTGCCCAAACTAACCAATCGTCCAGATAGTTTAGGATCCGAATACCCCACAGCCTGAGTGGAGCCAGTGCATCCGTGCACTTGGAAAATGTGTGGGGCATGAGCGAGAGGCCAAATGGCAGCACGCAGAATTTGTATGCATTGCCTTGAAAGGCGAAGCGCAGATATTTTCTGTGCGCGGGATGAATCGAGACGTGAAAGTACGCGTCTTGCAGGTTGATCGATGTGAACCAGTCGCCGGGTTGGATGGACTGGATGATACGCTGTGCTGTCAACATGATGAACTTCCTCTGTTTGAGGAACAAGTTGAGGACCCTGAGGTCCATAATTGGTCTGAGACTGCCATTCCTTTTGGGCACCAGGAAGTACCTGGAGTAAAAGCCACGGAGGGCATCACTTGGACTTACCAAGCGTACAGCGTTCTTCCTTTGAAGATTGCCAATCTCCTGTTGAAAGAGTATCGCCCTCACTGGTTCGACAGTGGTGAGGAGCACACCCTTGAAGGGTGGCAGACCTATGTGGAATTGTAGAGTGTATCCATGTCTCATTGTCGATAACACCCAGGAGTCCTGGGTGCAGCCTTGCCATGGGTCATTGCTGTTGGTCAGTCCGGTTGTGGGGGGATTTGGTGGCAGATGGGGCCCCTCAGGGGTGGTCTCCCTTGGGCTTGGGAGGGGGTGGTTCTTTCTTAGGCCCCGGCCTCGGTCTCCAGCTGGAGAACCGGTTACCCCTGGCCTGCGGTGGTCCCCTGCCGCTGGCTCTGCCTCTGCCTGCTTGCCTAATCTGGGGTGGAGGGCAGTGTTCAGACCCTTTTACCCCAGCAGGCGGTGAATTCCTTGTGGGACCTCTCAAGGCTCACATCAATGGTCGCCCCAAAAGTATGCCCCAGTGTAATGGGGGCATCCAGCAGCGCCACCTTCTCAGTCTCCATGACCTTGGCTTGTGTCAGCCACAAATGCCGGCGGATGGCCACCATCACCGCCAGTGACGCACCTGATGCTTGCCCTGTCCTGCAGCCTCTCTGCTAACTGGTTTTGTTAGTGCACCAGTATTGCCGTGGCGTTCTCTACTTGCACTGACATCACGTCTGTTGTCCTGCAAGGCTTGGATGGGCAGGTTGGGTCCTTCTGGAGGTGGAACCTTGCACCAATACTGTGACTGTATCCCCTATAGTGGGGAATGTGCCCAGGCCCGCTTCTTGGGTTCCTGCAGTAAGAAGCAGAAACTCTGCTGTTCTTGAGGCTGAGGGTGCAGACGCTGGGTTGCCCCAGGAGGAGCGCACCAAATCCAGGAAGTCCTGGCATAAGGGGAGGGCATGCTGTGGGTGCCCTTTCTGTTGGAGGAAGTGGTTTCTTTTTCCCTCCTGTTCTGCTGGCCAGGGCACGTCCTTGACTGTAGCTGCCCGCTGCATTAGCTCCCAGAACGCCTCTCTCTGTGATACATGTGGCAAGGGCGGCAAAGAGCCCCCCACTGTGGCGGGCCCGACAGAGGTGGCTGGGTCTGAGACATCTGATCTGGACGCCGTGAAGGGCAGCTCATCGGGGTTAGGGGGTCTAGGCAGAGGGGATGGAGAAAGAGACTGTGGAGGCTGGGGCTGCCCAGTGGTAGGGTACAGCCTGCCCTGAGATTTTAATTGGGTCTGCAGCATGGTCTGCTAAACCCTTACACTTTCTGCCGGCTCTGCGAATAGCCACTCGGCCGAGCTAGTGTTCCAGATGTGATGGTGATTGTCTGCGCCTGAGTGGGGAAGGGGAGAGGTGCCTGCGTGGCGACTTCTGTCCCCTGGTAAGCGTCCCCTCGAGCGGTACCACCTTGGCGGTGATCTTCTCGCCTCCCCTGCACCTCTATACTGGTGGTGGGGAAGTGGAGGGTGACGCAGTTGTGCGGGAGAGTTCCCTGGTCACTGTAGCTGGGGGAGGGGGGGGGGAGGTCCTGGACGACCTCTGCGGAGGCTCTTGGACCACTGATTTCATTCTCCCATGTCTCGAGGACAGAGACTCTGCTGGTGATAAGGGTGCTCTCCGTCACTTAGTTCTCCTTGTGAACTTCCTACATGGAGAGTAGTCCAGCTCACCTGCCAATGCTTTGGGCGTGTGTTCTGGCCCTAGGCATCTGGCACAGGATTGGTGCTTGTATGAAATGGCTTTGCAGGTGAAGCTGCTGCGCTCAATGACAATAGTAGCACGGTTGGTGCCGGCTGTAGACACCTACAAGGGATTCACCGGTGCCGAATCAGTCTGTGCCTGGATCGACTTCGAGGCGAGCATTGTCGGTGCCGAGTTTGGTGTCGAGAAGTATGCGATCGGTGCCGAGGTCGATGCCGATGGGTAGCACAGTCGGTGCCGGGCTGTAGACAGCTCCAAAGTGGTTCACCGGTGCCGAATCAATCTGTGTCAGGAATGGCGCTGAGGAAAGCGCTGGCAGTGCCGAGTCAATTGGCGCCGAGGTTGGTGCCACTGTGTAGCGCGGTCGGTGCTGGGTTGTAGACGGCTCCGAAGATAGTCACCGGTGCCGAGTTAATCGCTGCTGGGATTGGCATCGAGAAAAGCACTGTCGGTGCCGAACAGGTGTCGAGTGGACCTGTTCCAACGTCGGTGCCGAGCTGTAGGCGGCACCGAAGATATTTACACTGGAGCTGAGTCAATCGGGCCGGGTAGGCACTGTTTTTCTCAGCTTCACAAGTCGGCGGGAAAGCCGCGGTCGATGCCAGGGTATGCAACCGATTCAGTTGGAGTGGTCGCCGAGGGCAAGCTCTAGACCCGAGCTGTTTTTTTTTGTTTTTTTTTTTTGTTTGTGGTCTCTGTGACCGATTAAATTGGCACAGAAGACAGCGCTGCGAGTCTCCTTGCAGTACAACAAAAGCTGTCCTCAGGGTATATCAACTACAAGAGGCAGTGTGTAGTGAAAAAGAGTAATGGCTGCTCTCCAATCCCTTAAGAGTGTTCAAAACAAGCTCTAGTCAGAAAACTAACGTGAGAATTAATAACTCTCAAGAGTGTGATTTTACCGTGGAATTAAATAAATTTGTCGGTAAAAACCAAACAAATCAGCCAAATTTGGAAAAAGAAAGCAAGGCAATCTATGACCTGTCTAAGTGGAGTGAGAGAGAAAATGGCGAATGTTACTGTGAGGACGTCCCTCTTCAACAGGAGGTGGGAGGGACTTCCCCCTCACAGCTGGGCGATGATAGGGCAGCTTTTTATATATATGCTCAGTGATTGACGGTCAGAGAGGGCTCTTTCCCATTTGGTAATGGTTGTCATTCAATTGAAAGGGAACTGTAATTACACCACTAGCACCTAATATCACTCACTGTCTTGTGTTTGTCTTGTGTGTTTAGTGTGGTGTGTGTGTGTAAATCCTGGAATTTTGGTTGTGTGTCAAACCTGGAGATTACAATTACGAATTATACATGCTGCTGTATCATTCCAATATTTATTATTTACAGGTGTTCGCCATAAGGCTCTAGACATTGTCAAATCATTTTTCAAGAAATACCCTTGCACCTGACAATAATTGTTTGTTTTGTATCTGCTCTGATTTGCCACACTTATCGATTGATGTGTGCTTCAAGCCTTGTTCTGCAAAGTACAGTGGCCCTATAAGCCATCAAAACAAATTTTTTTTTTTTTTTTTTATTGTGCTTACACGTTCACGGTCCTAGAACCCACTTCAGTATGATTGTGTTAATACAATCATGGTCCTTAAAGGATTAAAGGCCTGAGTGGAGAAGGGTTCCATATTAAAAGCAGTTCAACATGGATCAGTCAACCCGAATTGATAGACGAAAGCTGTTCTGAAAGGATCAGCAAAAGGTTGGTGGGTTGCAGAATGCCACAATGTACATTTATGGTCTGCTTTTAAAACATATATATTTTTAAGGCTTTTTTACCCTCAGATTTTCAAACTGAAGTAGAAGATTGACTGAGGAATAGAGCGCAGTCCCCCCAGGAGTGCATTTGAGATTTTATCTATAACTATAGTGCATTGTGCAGTAAGTGGAGACCTGACATCGCAGAAGCAGACATGGTGTACGGTATCTTCAATAATGTCAATCCCTTCAGAACAGACGACAAGGTAGCCATTAATTCAGGGTCAGACATAGGGCAAGGCTAAAAACTCCTCACACAGCTCTGCATATATCATTGCATCAGATGTTTGTTCATCTGTATTAAATTATGGAAGATGTATTCTCATAGGCAACTTCTTTGACCTTCTTTCCTCACTAGATGACACTGTAGAAGCAGGTGACAGGCCCTCAAAACTAAATTGTACGACCTGCTTCTCAGTCTGGTTCACAGCTGGGACTGAAGATAATTTGTTAAGTTTGTGCTCCCATAGCCTCCAGGGGGTGCTGTAACTAAGGGTGCTGGGGGTGCGTGCTTTGCATGGCTCCCATCATATTCAGGGGTTACAGTTTTGTTCAATGGCTTTCAGCACCCCCATTTTAAAAATTGTTCCAGTGCCACTGACAGCCTCTAATATAAACTCTTTAGTTTGCTCAAAGCATGCTCGCACCTGCTTTCTGAATATCTCTTCCTGATTAAAGCTACTTGTTTGAGCTTGATATATATCCTGCTCTACTTTACTTATGCAGTCATTTATGGTTTGTATATCCTGTTTCACTCAGGCCCCTTCTAGTCACAAAAGGTACATTTCTGTCAGTAAAAGCAGCAGGATCTGACATAAAAAGAAAACATGAATCCATGGCATATTAATAGATAGCATTTGTATATATTCTCTGTCTC
Organism: Polyodon spathula; assembly: GCF_017654505.1. NCBI lineage: Eukaryota > Metazoa > Chordata > Actinopteri > Acipenseriformes > Polyodontidae > Polyodon > Polyodon spathula. Next base: position 45,342,202 of record NC_054536.1, on the reverse strand, counting down.
ACTTACCTGTCTTCTCTCTTTCTATCTGTCTTGTCTTGGTGTGTTTCATATCACACTGTTTTGCAGTTGTACACAGTATATATATTTCCATGCACTGGATTCAGATTTTCCTTTTATATCAGCTAATTTGGTTAAGACCTTAACAATCAGCTGATTTGGTTAAGTTTTAGTTTAATTTAGATTGGCCTGAGAGTTTAAAATTAGACTGTTCCAGTATTGTGTCTTGGTTTTCATATTGTAATGAAATACAATTGCAGACAAAAGTATGGGCACCCTACACTTAATATAAGATAATTCAAGCATTTAGTGACTATAGGCCACTTATTAATATGACATAGACCAAACTACACAAACAATCTTAAAAAACAAAACACTTTAGCAATTTCAAATATTTGTTCATGACAAACATATTGGCACTCCTGTTTTAGTATTTCATCTCCTTTTGCTTTTATTACAGACATTATGATCATTATTAACCAGTATGTTTCATCTTTTTGGTGAAATCTGAACCCGTTCTGTCTTGCATATTTCCTTAATCTCAGACAGAATGGGTACAAAATGCTTGGTTACAGCTTTTTTCAGCCCACAGCATTTCTATTGGATTGAGATCTGGTGATTGCAAAACTGTTCTGGAAATTCTGTCTTTGCTTTCTTCAAGAATTCTAAAATTGACTATGTCGATGTCCCCCTTTTTTCTCCAAACATACTATGGTCAATTTTTGGGGAACCCCGCGCCAAGTTATCAGTGAAGTGTGAGAACTGCCAGAATCTCTATACAGCAAGGACAGTTTATGTGTTTTCAGGGTATTGGCGCAGCAAAAAAAATCAGCCAAAAGCACCATTTCACTTTTAATTTGTAGTTCACACCAACACTCTCAGGTGAAATGTAGAACAAAAGGTCAATACCTGTCATACAGTAAATAAAATAAGTTGATAAAGGTAAAATTGTTTTCCTTTTTCTCCCAACATATTTTGTTGCAGACTTCAGGTATTTTTATTAACGCATCTGTATATTACAGGACATCCAAGTTTAACGACAACATGGAAATATACTAGGAAACAAACTTATTGTGATGTCTATATCATTTATATTAAATTATTTATTTCTGTTTTAAAATTGAACATTTGTCTGCAAAAAATATTTTTATATAAATATCTAAAAAAATGGTCTGGTATATGTGGGATTTGAACCTATAACCGTCAGTGCTACACAACTAGTTGAGACAAGCGTATTTTGAAAGATGAAGTCAGTCAGTTGAGAATTCTCGGGACTTAAATTTTTGAGATTTTTCGATTCATCATCATCATCATCATCATCATCATCATCATCATCATCATCATCATCATCATCATCATCATCATCATCATCATTCTGGGTTTCTGATATTGTGTTCTGAAAAAAAATTGGTTTCCTGTCAGTGTAACACTCACTGTGGTCCATATTGGCACAAGGAAGTACGGTTTCCTCTTGATACTGGTTGATGAGAGAAATGCTGGACAAAAAAGACATTCGTTTCTGAGAATTATCAATATGTTGAAAGATATATATATTTTGGTAAAAGTAAAACATAAATAAATAATACATGAATAAATACTGAAATAAATGAATACATAGACATTTATTTATTTATTTATTTATTTATTTATTTATCTTGAGATTTATTTTTCACTATCATATAAACACTGCCATTTAATATGGTATGATATGAAAATAAATACTCAACAGTTCTTGTTCCGTTGTATATTAGTGAAGATTTTTCTACATAAAGGTCATCATGCTTTCATATATTTCTACTTTCAAATAAAAAATGACCCGGACTGTTACAGGACTTGCTGTCTGTTCACATTACTCCCATTCGCACACTCTCACGCAGGTAAGATGTCATCCTCCACCAGCACAGGGCTGCCGAGCACGCGTGATTCAGTCTGCTGACGCTGTCTGTCGTGTTTGGTGTTGAGCTGGAACGCATTTAGCCTCGCTGAATGACTAATATGGCTGCGACCATCAAACCCAACAGTTTCTGGCTCAATAGGAGGGTGACCTGCAATCCCTGTTGGAACAGGGAGAGGCAACCCTGGATAGCTGACAGGTATGCACGCATCATACTGGAGTCCAGTTGGAGACCCAAGTACGGTGTGCACTGCATCAGTGTAAGCCAATTCTTTGCATTGTTGATGGTGAGGCCCAGACTCATCAGATGCTCTGTCACGACTGTTGTGTGGACCACTGTTCCCTCTCGCGACTGGGAACAGATCAACAAGATAATTTATTACTATGATCCCCTGCAGCTGCAGGGGGGCCAGGATAGCGTCCACACACTTTGAGAACATACAAGGAGCTAGGGAGAGGCCAAATGGCAGCAGGAGCTAGGGAGGGAATTACTTCTCTGCACCTCTGGGTTCAGACACACGGACCTACGTACATTCTTTTAAGTGAAACGTCCGGAACTACCACTGGGTCTGAGTAGTCTAACGAGACTGTGCTGACAACCACAACTGGTGACAAGGGTTAAGGTCGGAACAAACCAGTCAACAAGATAGTTTATTACTATGATCCCCTGCAGCTGCAGGGGGGCCAGGATAGCGTCCACACACTTTGAGAACATACAAGGAGCTAGGGAGAGGCCAAATGGCAGCACAGCAAACTCGTAAATGCTTCCCTGAAAAGAGAAGTGGAGATACTTCTGTGCCTGGATGAATGGGAACATGAAAATACGTGTCCCGTAAGTTCACGTGGTGAACCAGTCACCTGGCCGGACAGACTGGAGAATGTGATGGTGAGTCAGCATCAGGAACCTCCTTTCTTTTAAGAACCCGTTGAGGAGCTTTAGGTTTAGGATGAGGCGAAAGCCACCATCTTTTCTTGGTACCAGAAAATACCTTGAGTAGTACTCCTCTCCGTCGGAGGTGGGGTCCATGTCGTTTTTTTCTCCGGGAAAAGCAGAGAAAACCTTTCAATGGCCAAATGAGACCAATTGGAGCCAAGAGCTTTTTTTCTCCGGGAAAAGCAGAGAAAACCTTTCAATGGCCAAATGAGACCAATTGGAGCCAAGAGCTGAAAGCTACATTAGCAGCATGTCTTGGTTTTGATTTCCACACAGGGTTTATATTGCAAACTTTAAAAAATGTAATGTATTTTATTTGTGTATCATATGTGAACAAAATGTAGTTGATATGAATGACACTTTCATTGAACATCCATACTTTTGCACACATAACTATATATATGTAGCAGGGAGAGATCTGTGCTGACTCTGCTGGCGTGTTCATGGGCTGCAGGAAGAGGGTGGCAATCGCCCAACAACCACCTGTGAGTCATGGCAGTGACACGGGGAGGTGGGAAAGTGGGTGTGTGGACTTTCCCCCTCTCTGAATGGCTGAGAGGCGAGTCTTGGGTGATTGTTGGTCCTATAAAGTAACGCTCTGCTGTCTCCTCAGGTCTGCCCACTTAGACGCACCGAGAGTGCGGAAGCTCTGATCCAGGACCGGGAATCAGGCGAAACAAAGAGTGTTTCACAGCGAGACAGAGAGAGCGGGGAACCCTTGGGCAGACCCCGGCGTATTGTAAAAGAGCAGGCTAGTTAGCCTACAGAGTAGGATGGTGATCCGGGTCGTGCAGGTAGCGGCGACCGGGATAACGCTGCCGAGTGCAGCACCTTTTATTTGTAATTTTATTACTGTTTTATTTTCCATTGTTCTTTTCGCCTTCTGTTTTCATTATTATTTCTTTGAGCACCTGCGAGTGCATTTGCTGTTCGCGTACCAGCTGTGGTATTTCCGTGGTGCTGTCTGTCATCGTTGATAGGCAGCCCACGGTCAACAGTGCCCTCTGCCGGAAAAAGTAAGAACTGTCAAAAATAAAACTGGGCACCTGTGTGGTGTTTTCAATTACACCTGTCTGTCTCCTAGTCAGTGAATTACCCACACCCCTTCCACAATATATATATATATATATATATATATATATATATATATATATATATATATATATATATATATATATATATATATAAAGTCTACACCCCCTTTCAAAATTTTCACCTTTTGTTTCTTTATAGACTGAAATGAAAATGCACTAAAATATATATTTTTTTTAATGTATCTATACATCCTACCACACAACTAGCAAGTGAAAGAAATATTCTAGAAATTTGTAGAACTTTGTAAATAGCTTGGTTGGATAAGTGTCCACCACCCTTGTAATAGAAATTCTATATTAACTCAGGTGTAACTAATCACCTCTAAAATCACACACCAAGTTAAGTGGCCTTCACCTGGGTTAAATTGTAGGGATTCACATGATTTCAGCAGTTCCTGTAGGTTCCCTCTGCTGGGTAGTGCATTTAAAAGCAAAGACTCAACCATGAGCAACAGTGCTTTCAAAAGAACTCTGGGACAAAGTTGTTGAAAGGCACAGATCAGGGATGGGTATAAAAAAAATATCAAAGGCCTTGAATATCCCTTGGAGCCACGTCAAGACAATTATTAAGAAGTGGAAGGTGTACGGCACCACCAAGACCCTGCCTAGATCAGGCCTCCCCTCCAAACTGGATGACCGAGCAAGAAGGACACTTATCAGAGAGGCTACCAAGAGGCAACTTTGCAAGACCTACAGGCTTTTATGGCCAAGACTGGTCAAAGTGTGCATGTGACAACAATATCCCAAGCAATCCATAAATCTGGCTTGTATGGTAGGGTGGCAAGAAGGAAGCCATTACTCAAGAAAGTCAACCTTGAATCCCATTTGAAGCATGCCAGTAACCACTGAGGAGATTCTGCAGTCATGTGGCAAAAAGTTTTGTGGTCTGATGAAACTAAAATTGAACTTTTTGGTCTAAATGCAAAGTGTTATGTTTGGTGCACACCCAGCATAGTGCATCATCCAAAGAACACCATCCCTACTGTGAAGCATGGTGGTGGAAGCATCATGTAATGGGGATGTTTCTCATTGGCAGGGACTGGGGCACTTGTCAGGATAGAAGAGAAAATGAATGGAGCAAAGTAGAGAAGTCCTTGAGGAAAACCTGCTTGGATAAATAAAGCATTGCCACATTTATCCAAGACCATTGGTTTCCAAAATGCATTTCTATATGTATTTTCCTCATTAATTTTTAATTTTTTTTTTCTAGAACAGTGATATGGAGAATGAGGACCAAACTCTGCTGTTTTGTCTCATTATTGCCATATGAGTTCCTAAGAACAGCTGACAGCACAATATTCTGCAGACCAACAAACACACAGGTGTCCTTATGGGCAGTCTTGGTGGAGGATTTGGAGAAAACCAAATGTACACTTGTCTACATACAGTGGCTTGCAAAAGTATTCAGACCCCTGACCAATTCTCTCATATTACCGAATTACAAATGGTGCATTGAAATTTCGTTCTGTTTGATATTTTATTTTTAAACACTGAAACTCAGAATCAATTATTGTAAGGTGACATTGGTTTCCTGTTGGGAAATATGTTTAAGAAAAATAAAAAACTGAACTAACTTGCATAAGTATTCAACCCCTGTGCTGTGGAAGCTCCCAGTTTGCACCAAGGACACAATTACCTTACCATTGGCCTCCACCTGTGAACCATTAAAGTTGCTGTCACATGTTCTGGATAAAAACCCAACTGTTGAAGAATCATTGGTAAGGCTGTGAATCTGAAGGAAAATGAAGACCAAAGAGCATTCTACAGAAGTTAGAGATAAAGTAATACAAATGCATAGATTAGGGAAAGGGTACAAAATAATATCCAAGTGTTTGGATATCCCAGTGAGCACAGTTAGATCAATAATCAGGAAGTGGAAGCTGCATCACACCACCCAAGCACTGCTAAGAAAAGGCCATCCCTCACGTCTGGAGTTTGCCAGAAAGTATGAGAGAGACCCAGCTGTGATTTTGGAAAAGGTTTTGTGGTCAGATGAGACCAAGATAGAGCTTTTTGGCCAAAACTCAAAGCGCTATGTGTGGTGCAAACCTAACACTGCCCATGCCTCAAGACACACCATCCCTACAGTGAATTATGGTGGTGACAGCATCATGCTGTGGGGATGCATCTCATCAGCAGGGACTGGCCATCTTGTTACAATTGAAGGAAGAATGGATGGAAAAGAATACAGGAAAATACTGCAAGAGAATCTGCTTCAGTCTGCTAAAAAACTGAAGCTTGGGAGGAAATTTACCTTTCAGCAGGACAATGATCCCAAGCACAAGGCCAAAGCAACGTCGGAGTGGCTCAAGAACAGAAAGGTGAATGTCCTACAGTGGCCCAGTCAAAGTCCTGATCTCAATCCCATTGAGAATTTGTGGCACTATTTGAAAATTCGGTCCACAAGCGTCGTCCAACCAACCTGAACAACCTGGAGCAAATCTGCCAAGAAGAATGAGCCAAAGTCACTCCTACACTGTGTGCAAAGCTGGTACATACTTACCCCAAAAGAGAGGTGGCTCTACCAAATATTAATGTGTGGGGGATGAATACTTATGCAAGCAAGATATTTCAGTTTTTTATTTTTCTTAAAAATATTTTCCAACATAAAACCAATATCACCTTACAATAATTGATTTTGACTTTAAGTGTTTTAAAATAAAATATCAAACAAAACGAAATTTCAATGTATCATTTGTAATTCAGTAATATGAAAAAATTGGTCAGGGGTCTGAATACTTTTGCAAGGCACTGTATAAAAAAAGAAAGTTTGATCTTTTTTTAAAATATATTAGTTAACTGTGTTAGGCTATTGATATTGTATTGATATAAAATTTTCAACCTTTTTTTTTTTATTTTATTAGTTCTAAAAAAGTATATATATAGATATATATAATATATATATATTATAGTATATATATATATATATATTATAAGTCATATATTTGTTTATTTTGCTTAAGGTTATGATACGGTGACTAAGTTGATTAAGTTACTAGTCCTGTGTGTTCCTATAAAACACACCATATACATTGGCACGAGGATCCCAGAACTGGTAAACAATGCTTTTGTTCTGTATTAGACTATCAGTTTATAAATTCATATGTTTATAAGCTATTGCAATTTTAAACATTCTGTCCTAGAATGATGATCAATACAATCTTGGTAATATAAGGACTGAACCTTACATGAGTAATAATGATCTATTTCTATGGATTGGTTTAATATGTCGTGGCAGAACATGCAATAATTGGAATGGAATAATTAATAAAGATTTTTTTTTGTTTTTTAAATTATACAATCCATGCTTCTTTCTGCGCTAATTTCTTGTTGTTTTCAACCTGATAACAACAATTGCAAGAGGTAACAATGAAATTACCTTACAAGTTGTTTTGTTCTTTTCACTCTGTGGTAGCTGTACTATGTCAGAGGTAATTTGTGTTGCCCTCCCCCCCCCCCCCCCCCATACCTATGCATATTCCTTTAAGCTTAAAACACAAAACAAGACAAAGATAACCATATTTTAATGTCTTTTTTTATTAATAACTGGTGAAATTGTAAAGACAAAACATAAAAAAAAAAACAAGTTAGAAGTACCATTTGCATATTATACAATTTTAATTATGATATTAAAACTGGTCAGTGCCAGAATATATATTACAAGTAGCATTTAAAAAATACAATAAATAAAATTATACATAGCACTGAAGGCCACTTGTATAAAAGTTGTGTTGCCTTTTGTTTTAAGACAAACAAAAAGCAAAAAAAAATCTGATACATAAACAGAAAATTGGCTACACTAAGAAAAATTAAAAAGGGCAAGGCACAATACATATTATCAGTCATATGCCTCAAATTATGAATTATGAAAGTGGTTCCATAAAAGAGCCTTTACTGAAAATGCTTTATTTCAGGACAACTAAACCTTAATCAAGCTGAATGTAACACATTCCCGTTTGAAAAGGGATAGTTTTTTCACAGCTATCTTTGTGTTAACTAAAATAATCAAATGTAATATTTATTAATCTTCCAAAAATAATAATAAAATAATAATAATAATAATAATAATAATAATAATAATAATAATAATAATAATAATAATAATAATAATAAAACCTCTTAGTACACACTCCAGTACACATTTTATATACATTGAAATAATGCACATGCTATCTTGTTGTTTTCCTCGTTTGTTTTGTAATTTATTTAGGGTATATAGTTTAATCTTCCTTATGACATATTCTGTAGTGTAATAATGTACTGTATTAATTTCTCAAGCTAATTATAATGAAAGAATAATAATAACTATGACTTTTTTCTTCAATGTGTTTTCAATTAAAAAACATGCTGTTGAAATGTATTACTCTCTAGGGAAAATTGTTGATAGAACCATAAACTTAACCATGTCATGCCATTATGTGGAGCTATATGTGCCATTTTACTGTGAGGCAGTGATTTAAGTAGGGTTATGGATTGAGTCAACACACAATCTGTAAAAGACAAACTGAATAAGTCAATGGATAGAAAACAGCACTTAACCAAAGAAGCATCAGCTTATAATGATTTTTAGACAAGGGAGATATAATGCAGGACTTATTGTACAGACCATAGGTAGGTAGATTACTGTACAAAACCAGCCATAAGGCAAAAGGAACAGTTTGTTCCCTTTAAGAAAAACATATTAGTTTTAATTAAGGTTTAGCTGTCATTATATAACAATTTATTGTACATGTGTCAAACACTTAAATTAGGGAACTGTTTAGAAATTAGGACAAGCATTTCAATTGCCCTTTACATTATCAACTTTATGGAAGACCAGTACATTGTATAATATGTCCACCCGGATGGATTGTTACTACAGTATTTCTCTTCCGATTTAGGAATCATGGAAAGTATTTAATTATTGAATTGTGTAATATGAATTACGGCACTGATTTAAATGCAAATAAAGGGAAATTATCTGCAGGCAAACACTCTTTTTCAGAAATTAAGAACCATCATCTTATGTTGCAGTTCTCAGACTTTAATATGTATAATGTTTCAATTTGTACAAATTCAGGCTTTGCGTAAAAAAACCTAAAATATAAATACAAATACCTCAGATCTGTGGTCTTCTGTTTGGGGACATTAATAAATTTAATTGCAATGATGTGTTTATTTATCTTAATTGGTATTTTTTTTTTTTTTTAGCAATAGCCTGATATGACATCTGTTTTCAGCAGGAATCATGAGTGTGACATTATCATGTGACTATCATATGACTTTGGAGCCAGCTAATGTAAGGGAATGGGTTCATTGGCGATTGAAAAATGAAGTGCTGTAGTTTCATAACCAAGAATTCTATACAAACATTACTAGAAATGAATCTAGTAGTATTGTGTTCTTTAAATTGCTTTTAAAATACCATATACAGTCTATAATGCCACAACTGAATGTATTGTTTCTTACAGAATTAAAAAATCATGTTAATTGTTTAATGAATTTGTTAAGGCAGATTTGTAAAATCTGTAAACAGGAAAATGTTATATATCTATTTGAACAAAAGCTCAGATAACAAGGTGGTTTTGCTGTCATAAGAGAACCGAATCAGAACAACCAGGCCCTGCCACTCAGGACATTTAAATCAATTTACAAGATGCACCTGTTTGGCCATCTTATCTTTTCTCTGTATTTTCCTAAAAATCAAATTTCCACTTACAACTTTTAAAAAATATATTTATCATACAAAACAACATTCCATAGTCTGACTAGCTATCACAACTTGATTTGTTTTTGTCTTGATCATATCATAAAAGTTTATTAAAATGTCCCCTACAGAAGTGACTAAGTTAATAATTAAAATGTTAAGCTCCAGTTTTCTCACAAGAGGTGCAACAAGGTACAGTAATTGGAGTTTCTCAATTAGTGCAGTGAACTAAACAACCTTTACATATTAAGCAAGCTAGACCTAGTATCAAATAAAAGCTTGGTTATCTCACCAGTAGGCACAAAAAAGGCTACCATCAGTTCTGAAAGTCCAGGACCTATAAGCTTCATTTCAGTCATCTTTACAAATTAGAGATTCAACAGCAGGTTATACAGGGAAAAAAGAAGGCTAATGAATAAATATTTTGCATTTTCAACTCAAGTTTTGACAAGTGTGGAGTTCAGTACAGATCAAATTAGGAACTAGGAAGATTTATAAAACATTGTGCATGTTTTACGACCATAAAATAGGTGCTGAGAGTTCTGAATTCTTGGATGGGATTTATAAAACACACGCAATGGCATAAACACGCAATTTATACGTGACTTGTGGGGGCAATGTCTCTGTGCGCTTTAGCCCTTGATGCATATGTAATTCTGTATATACATTGTAATTCTGGGGGTTTCTGAACTAAACAGCTAAAATTGGGAAGGAATTTGCAAATGAAGTATATTAAATATTCCGTCTAATTTATTAAAGCTGCAGGTAATTGCGGGCTTCGTATTTGCATGATTATTTTAGAACTCTGAAAAGCAGGAGTTAATTTGCCACAGTCAGACAGTAGGCTATATAAAAGGCAAAGGTGATGTGGGAGACTTGTCTGCAGCAAGGACACATCATTTTCAAGGACAAAGAAACATTTAATAGCATTTTTGTTTTTTAACCCTTCTGATCAAGTCAATTTGTAAATTACGGTTTATGATATTGGTACCGTATTGTTTTGCAAACAGAGTTGGAAAAAAAACAGTAAAAAAAAAAAAAAAAAAAAAAGGACAGAGGGACACATGATGCAGTTTGTTTGTAGCGAGAGCAAGTACAGTTTTTCGACCCTATATACCATACAGATATGCTTTAAAAAAAGAGTTAGAGTAAAAAATACAGACTAACATAAGAAATAGGAGAGTTGTAACGCATAAGACTTTAAGTCATAGCTAAACTGAAGATATAAGTTGTAGTTTAACTGAAGACTGTACATTTGAAGCTGTATGGAGTTATTGTTGCTGAACATATTGCATCGTATTATATAAGCAACCTCCTGCAAACTCTGAAGTGGTATGTTTGTTTATTAGAAGCCACCGCACATTCCATATTTTATTCATTTGTCCTGGTGATGTATTTCGAGCTCGTAACATGTGTTACAAGTACTGCTTGTATCAAAATCTCCAATTCCATATTGGTAAATTTCAGTTTTCACTTCTGAGCATCCTCATCCCCATGGCTAGTACCAGGCTGAGGTCTTTGTGTGCCAATCATTTTCTTTTGGAATGTGTAGCCTACACATGCAGGATTGACCCAAACGCGTTATTTATTATAAAACATGTGTAAGTCTTCACGGCTAATTGTGGTGAGGGGGATTTAAATTGGTCATTATTTTGATGATGAGTGTCTCCGTACTGGACTCACACATTACATGGCTTGGACTCTGGACTTCAGCATTCACTAATACAGATATGCAAATACAACCATATATTGTAAATGGCAAGTTGATCTATCAAGCATTTTGTGTTTTTCAAAAATTCCACACCCCTGCAGAACTGCACACACAGGAATTGGGTTGGGCTGTCTTCACACCTCTATACCTTGTTGCACCTTATTCAAGAAAGAAATTAATTAATTTGATCTGCTTAATTCCTGGCACATGAAACTGGAATCAAAGCCACACATGTACTGTACAATAAAGCTCATAACATTTGGTTCAGTCATTTTATATGGTGTAGCTCCATGCAAACCATGCACAAACAACTGAAGTTTCTTTTTACTGCTATGAAACGACATAGCTTTTTTTGTATATATTTGGACTTTGCAGTGTTTATCACTAGATTTGCATGCATTACATGCTGTACCTGTTGCTCTGAAGCAATAAAGCTTTGGGTTAATTATTTTATTTCGTCAGGAGTTGAAATATACAAAGTGTGTATACTTTACATTAAAGAAGTCTATTCCCCCCCCCCTTCAAAATCTTCCTTGCCCCAGACCCAGCTAAATTCCAGCAGTGGAGTTGGTCCATACTGAGTCAGGAAATCCGTCCCCTGTCGATGACAAAGGAAGAGGCCCACTTGGTGTGAAAGGATCAGTGTCAGTGTCTGTCTCACCTTCTGCTAAGTATCGTCTTTCTTTCATCCAACTCGAACCCCCACCGTTGGGGCTAAAAGTCAAATCATCCTTCTCTTGGGAGATGCTGAAGCCACTGGGTGAGCGCTCCAGTTCCTCGTGGTTAACTGAAAGAAGTGACAGCGGGGTATCTGTGTCGCGCATCAAGGTCCAACCCTGCCGTGGCGATGGGCAATCCATGAAGGGGGTTTGCTGCTCCCTTTCATATTGCAGGCTATTTCTGGAGTCCGCCAGTGTACTGATGGGCAAAACATTGGGGCGTTCAGTGTAGGATGGAACAGGGGGAGGTGACAGTCTCATGGAACCTGACCTGTCCACTGTAAAGGATGCTGAAAAGCTGGTGCATCTTGGATCATTCCTGAAGAAGCTATACGGAGCCACCTTGCTGACTGGGATTTGGTAAGACATATGAGGACAGGGTTCAGTGTAGTTGAAAAATACCCTTTTTATCTCTGTGTACCTGTTGTCCTCTTTGCCCTCTGTCGGGCTTTGTTGGCCTGAAGTCTCCTTTGGAAAATGGTGTCTGCATGGTTCTTCCTGCAGTTGGTCCATATGCTGCATATGCATATCCACTAAGAAGTCAAGTTTTTTCTCCATATGTTCAATCTGGAAATGAAAATGGACATAACATAACAAAAGCAGCATCTTGGCAGCATAAACACAGTGGCCACTAATAAATATTCCAAAATCAAGTCACGCCACCAAATTACTTGAGAGTGCCTAAATAACACATACATCTGCCACAGCCTTTACTCTTTATACTATAATATTCTTTAAAATTGTTATAAGTTACATACTTTTTATTAAAAAGGGATATATGGGAGTTGAACAGCTTCCTGCCAAAAAGCCCAAAACTTTTTGAGGAATCTCCTTTTAAGAAAGCATCCCACAGCAGATAAATATATAATACGTTTAAATAATCCCCTTGATTGATAAAACTGTACTTTAGATATGATGGAAAATATATTCAAATAGTTAATGCAAAATACATTTAAATTACTGCAAAATGTTCATTCTAGACATACATACATACATTCAGTGCCAGTTAGTGTGAAAGGTGAAGACAAGGCTGCTGCTAAATAAGATCTGCTGTGTGGCTAGGGACTAGCTGATTCACAAGTACACTACACTTAAGTATCTATAGTAATATGTTACCTTTGATCAGATACATAGAGAATTGCTGTTGGTTTAACTAGATTTTGACCCAATATGACAAGGATTTTTGTTGTGCTGTTTTGGATTTTTTGAGTTAGACAGGGTTCTTTATGGCATTGTATCATTTCAATTCATAATAAAAAGGCGTATGGTACAAACTGTAACTGGACCAAACGAGGGAATACTTTTATGATTTTATATGTGGTGTGTGATGGATTTCTTTTTTTATACAGCAGGTGTGTGGACAATTATCAGATTGTGTTATTTAAAAGCCTTCCATCTTTAAATGTGTTAACTTCTTTGTTTAGTTTACGAGTAAAAATCATTTAGAACAGCTTTTCTTAGTGAGATGTTATATAGAAAAAAAGGTAAGCAAATTTTAATTAATAGTTCTTATTCCACCTTAAATGTTTATACTCTAAATTTGTGTTATACACTGCATACTACAAAATATGAAACGAAAAGTTTTTAGTAGAATGGTTGATAGTTACACTGAGCTGGCTTAGACTCGATCAAATTAAAAGATTCTTATCATTTGAGTCACCCATTTACACCCGAACACAGACCTACGCTGGCTTTGGTTCTGAATGCACGTGCATAGCCCCTGAACTGTAATGTGTGTCTGATGATGTCATATTGACCATCCCTTGCATGAAGAGATTTCCCCTCCTCAAAACACAGTCAGAAGAGTTTAAATCAACAACAAGCCATGTGTGTCCCTTGTGTGTTTCTACATCAAGGTGGTAGTTCAATGGTAATTAAGATTTAATTTTACCATCAGAAATGGAGCAAAGTGTTGAAAACTTGCATATCGGACATATAAAGAAATGTGTTATTGTATATATTTGCACATCAGTCTGACGATGTTGTATGTAAATGTAAACAATAACTCCCATTTATTTTCTAACCCATTAAAAAGACTTTTCAAGAAAAGTGAAACTCATTTGTTTAATAGCTAAAAAATAAACATCTTTGACTTTCAATTGTGTGCCTTTTCCACCCAGAACCCAAATTTATTTATCACATTCTAACAACGCATGACGGTACTAGCAATGATACAATTAAAAAAATGAAACCTTCCATAAATCAAACTATTTCCTTATAGGGGTCATTTGTTATCAGTAAAGTGCTTTTGGACCTCACATGTATCCCACATAAATTATTCCTCTTCACATTATAGCACAAATATAAAACTTCCTGTTGCTATTGTCTGTACATGTTTGACACTGACAATAGGGGTGTTGCCCACGATCGTATGTGGCAAATATAAACAGAATTATTAAACAACAGTTTTATTTTACCTAATAGAATCTAATAAATGACTCTGCTGTTAACGTCCTGAGCACACTGATGCAATTTGGTACTTATATATCTTTTTATATACATGATTTAACAATTTTATTGTTTCCGACCAGGACAAAAAATTATGGTTAATGTGGCTCCCTGAGACATTTTGTTTTGTTTCCAATTGTTTCCTCAGAATATGAGCTATACTACACACAAAATGTTTACTTCTGAGTTAGGTTACCTTATATAGTTTGTTTCCTACGTGCAAAAGGAGTCTAGAAATTGTTCACATTGAGATTTAGCAAGCAAACTAGGTACGGTTCGTTTCCCAATCAGACTTTGTTGTTCACACATTACACCAAACATACCAAATCATACCGAGTGCCAACCAAACCTCTAAATGGACCCAGTGTGAACAGCTTTAAAATACCTGTCTTTCTACTTTCACAAATCTTCCCATCATGCTTTGGTCTTCAGCCTCTGGCACTGGTCCTTTGAGTAAATATGGGTAATTTCTGTTGAAAGAAATAAAAACAAACATTATCAAATCCACACAATTCATAACAAGTATTGTTACTCGAATGTGAAATCTCCACAAAGATTAATAGTTAATAAACATAAAAAGGAAGATGGACTGGGGATTGTCAGACAGGCAGGCTGACAGACTATACAGTAGCATTGAGAAAAAACAAAGGATAATCTCTATGACTTGGGTGAAGCCTATTTATCCTGCCACAGTTCGAAACAAGTACTCCTGTGTTTTTATACCTTAAAATGTTATACCTGAAACTAATGCAAATGTGACTACGATTATGATTTACAATCAGTATCTAATGGTTGAAAAATAATTTGTATGTCTTAATATGTAACACAGAGTAAGACACCATACAGCAACAACAAAAAAATAGTGTTCAACAAAACTGAATGCAAAGAATAAACCAAACCTAGGAGATTGTTGGGAAGGGTATGAAAAAGATCCCTTTTGAGCCTTCTTATGTTTTGGAGTTGAAGGGGGTCCTGGAGACAAAATCATATCTATTCTGAAAGAAAAAATACAAATGGCATTTAAAAAATATATAAATTCAATCCAGTCCAAATTATTAACAGTTTACAATTGCATTAATAGCCTGTGCAGTGGTCATTATCTCCAGATACTTAAATGTCAGGTTGTCAGGTAAACATGGCTACTTCACACATAAATGCTAATGTAACACATGGTATACAAGTTTTTGTGGTCAGGTTTGTAGAAGCTGGTTTTACCTTGTTTGGAGGTATTTAATTCTGGAAAGCATATCAATATGCCCTGCTGAGTACTGTTCTATCACATCCTTTACGTCATATGGCCTCAGTGTCTCCTTGAATTTCCTTTTGTTCAGAAGAAAGTTCATGATTCTGTGGGAATAAATGCAGAAGGTTGGGAACAAAAATGGCAATATTTTGTAGACTCTTCAAAAAAGTTAGCACATATATACTGGAGAAGAAGCAAGTGAAAACTTTATGTTGAAAAAATATACAGTGCCTATAGAAAGTCTACACCCCCTTGAACTTTTTTCACATTTTACTGTGTCAGTGCCTCACAGTTTCATACATTTAAATGAGGTTCCCTTTCAATTCGAAAATAACCATCAAGTATGGGATATCGCCCCCAGGCGGTAGAATTTAGCTGAGCTTATGTCAAAGCTGCCGATAGGCTGGTGCATGCACTGACGTATAAGCCCACCCCCTTGTCTGCTTAGAATACCCAGTGCATGCAGCATCATGTTCTCCTTTGCTTTCAGCCAGGTAGGTATAAGCACGTAAGTATTTATACTATTAAGTAATTATACTATTCAGACGGGTCTGTAGCACCTAAGGCCTTTGCCCTGTGTTTTCAGAGCACTGCAGGTAAGTATAGTACCAGAACCCTTAAGACTTGTCTGTTGTACCTTTCAGCACCTGCACCATTTTGGAGTGTTTACATTCCTGAGCACATCACCAGCACTCAGTGATCTGCTTGAGGGTCAGCTGACACTTAGGCGTCCTCGTGCAAAGCTTTCCAATGCTCTTGATGAACAGCGCTTCGGTGCTCTATGCTCTGCATGCTAGTGCTCGGCGCTTTGGCACTCGGTACTTGGTGTTTCGGGCCTTGGTGCTTGAGCTCTGGCGCTCTGGTACTCAGCGCTCGGTGCGCACACTCGACGCTTGGTGCACGAGCCTCACTCGGTGCACGCACTTGGCACTTTGACACTCGGTGCATGAGCTTCGGCACTCGACGCTTGGTGCACGTTCAGCACTCGACACGCGGTGCACGCACTCAGCGCTCGGTGCACGCACTCGGCACTTCTGCGCTCGACTCTCGGTGCATGCACCTTGGTGTTCGGTGAACACGCTCGGGGCTCGGTGCACACACTTGACACTCGGTGCATGCACCTCGGTACTCGGCGCGATAGTTCTACGTTCAGTGCATGTGCTTGCCGCTTTGACGCTTGGTGCTGGGGTCCACGCGTCTTCACACCCGGTACATGTACATTGGTGCTTGCACATACTCGGTGCTTCACACTCATCGCACATAATGTCCGGCTTCCATAGATGTCTGACTTTCAGCTCTAAGTTGCCAGTGTCGAACTCACATGAGGACTTGCCTGGGGCCAGAATATGCTGCATCTGCCTTGACAGACAAAACATACTGCCAACTGTGCGCTAAATTGCAACCGCACACTCTCCGCCACAGGACGAAGAAGGCAGTTGGGGATCATTCTCCCTCATCTCAGGCTTCTCACTCAGAGTCCGCTCCGCCAACGCCTCCACTCAGGCTGCAGCTGTTAAGGAGCCTGTCTTCCCAGCCAGACGCTAGCCGAAGAGCTCCAGACACCAGGCATGCTCAGGAATGTTTCCCCAGCC
This sequence comes from Polyodon spathula, assembly GCF_017654505.1. Lineage (NCBI taxonomy): Eukaryota > Metazoa > Chordata > Actinopteri > Acipenseriformes > Polyodontidae > Polyodon > Polyodon spathula. Next base: position 45,324,884 of record NC_054536.1, on the reverse strand, counting down.
CATCTATGCAGCCACAGGGTTACTCTCCCTCTAGCAGGGAACGCTTCCGCCATCATTCACCCCGTAGGAAAGCGGATCGTCCCAGATCCCGCTCCGGGTCACCTGATCGAAGGGATTGATCTCGATCTCATCATAGGAACAGGCGCCATAGGGACAGGTCCGGCATGTCGGAGCTCACGTCCAAGACATCATGATGGGCCAGCAGTCTCTGATTATGTCCTTGGTGCCAAATATCGCACCTCGACCCAGGGATGAACCAGTTGCGTCTCTTGTCTCTCAGCCGGCGGTTCTTCCACAGACTCGTTGGCTCCACCTGTACAACAGCAAGACCCACCCTTAGGGTCTTCTGATCTGGATGCGATCTCTAGGGACACATCAGACGTGGAACCCCTCCTCTCTGAAGAGGATTTGGACACAGAGTCCGTCGGCACAGGTACATCATACCAGGATGCTTCCGGCATTCCCGGATTTTATTAAAGATGTGCAGTCCACTTGGGGGGCTCCAGCCTCTTCTTCTGCCACATTTCGAAAAGCTTCAGCTTTTTCGGCAATGCAAGGGGCAGACACAGTTAGGTTGGCGTCGTTTCCACCAGTAGACATTGCTTTCGCCACTCTGGTGAAGACCCCGACACTATCAAGGTTGACAAAGGATCTTGCATGCCCTAACAGGCAATGCAGGACTACGGAGGTGTACCTCAAGAAAGGATATTTGGTGGCAACAGAGGCAGTTAGGTTATCTAATGTTGCTAGCCTGGTAACAGTATATCAGGCGGCGATTATTAAAGACCTCCCTGAACAACCCTCGGTGTTCCTTCGAACCTAGTTGGGGTTAGTTGCCCAATTATTGGTGAAACTGGCCCAGTTGAATGCTAGGACGCTGGGACAGAGCATAGCTTCGTTGGTGGTGGCTAGAAGGCAGCTCTGGCTATCGCAAGTGAGAGTTCAAGAGCCTGACAAGGTTCCCCTGTTAGATGCCCCATTACACCGGGGCACACGTTTGGCTCAGCGGTGGAAGACATGCTCCAATGATCTGTTAAGGACCAGGAGGCTTCTAAGCAGATGGCGCAAATGTGGCTGCATCAGGGTTTTCAGCCAAAAAGCCCACAACAACAGCAGCAGTGGCATAGGACATCACCACACCAGCCAGCTCGCCCAAGAGTTAGAAAGCCCTCACCTGACAATACTGCAACAATCAGTGAGCATGTTTTTACAAGACTGCTGCGGAAAGCTTTGCATTGTAGAGGATGCGGTAGACCACGTCCTCGTGGGAACCAGACCTCTCAGGAACGGCCGCGGGCCAAACAGCCCTAAGACATCCAGATATCCTCCAACCCACCCCTACACCCCTCCACAGCTCCAAATCTGGCAACTATGCACCGATGACATCTGGGTGGACAAAACTGTAGCCATCGGTTACAGACTTCAGTTCCGGTTAACCGCCCCCCCCCCCCCCCCCCCCTTTTCAGGGAGTGGTGGTGACCGCAGTGAAGAACTTCAACCAGTCTTCAGCCCTGAGTATGGAAATACAAGCGTTGCTGAGCAAACACGCTATCCAGTCAGTATACCCTGCTTTGATCGAGCAAGGGTTTTACTCAAAGTACTCCCTGGTGCCCAAGAAGGACGATGGGTTCTGCCCTATCTTGGATCTGAGGCTACTGAACAAATACCTTTGGGTGTTACCGTTTAGGATGCTCACGCACCGACACATCATCCAGTCTGTCCGGTACAGTGACTGGTTTACAACTGTGGACTTGAAGGATGCATACTTTCTGTCCCCATCTGTCCCAGTCACAGGGAGTACCTGCATTTCGCCTTTCAGGGCAAGGCATATGAGTTTCGTGTCCTTCTATTCGGCCTGTCACTCGCTCCTTGAATCTTTTCAAAGTTTATGGACGCCATTCTGGCCCCTTGCGGGTGCAGGGCATTAGACTGCTGAACTATCTGGACGACTGGCTTGTCTGTGCACAGTTAAGGGGACAGTTGGTAGAGCACACAGTGTGGGTCACAGATCACATCCAACGACTGGGTATGAAGGTGAACTCAGACAAGAGTAATCTCGTTCCGAGTCAACAGACCGAGTTTCTGGGTCTGCATCTGGACTTATTGTCCATGGAAGTGACCTTATCGTCACAAAGAGTTGCCTCAATAGATCAGTGCCTCTCCCTTTTCAGGTTGAGTAAAACAGTGAGCATGACGTTATGTCAACGCATGCTAGGGTTGATGGGTGCCGCCTCTCAAGCCCTCCCATTGGGCTTACTATACCAGAGACCTCTTCAGGCCTGGTTCAATGCCTTCCGGCAGCATCCGCAGCGAGACAGACATTGCAAGTTGGAGGTTTCCCAAAACGTGCTGGAGATCCCTGCGTTGGTGGAAGGTTCCATCCAATATTCGTCAGGGTGTGCACTTGGGTCCCATCCTCAGGAGGGAAATGACCACCACAGACGCCTCTAACGAAGGTTGGGGAGCGGTCTGGAATGGGAAAGGGACCCGCGGAGTGTGGGCATGGCTCTTGGAGGTCAGCTCACATCAATGCTCTGGAGCTCAGAGAGGTGGTCCTCACCCTACGGCATTTCTTGCCGGTGCTTCAAGGAAAGCACGTGTTAGTGCGGTCGGACAACACTACGGTTATGGCGTATATCAACTGCCAGGGCAGGTTGCTGTCCCATGGGCTTCATCAGATTGTAGCACGGTTATTGCTGTGGGCACAATCTTGACTAACCTCCCTCCATGCAGTCTATTTGCCAGGCCGATCCAATCACGCAGCGGATCTCCTCTCCAGATGAGGTCCCCTTGAGGGCGAATGGTGCTTTCACCCTCAAGTGGTAGCGCACATATGGGAATGGTTCAGCAGAGCGCAGGTGGATCTCTTTGCGTCGCGAGCATCCATGCATTGTCCGCTATGGTTCTTGGTAAAGGTTCTCAACAGCTCCCTAGGAGTTGATGCTCTGGCCCACGAGTGGCCGCCAGGGCTCCTGTATGCCTTTCCCCCGATACTGATGCTCCCCACCACCTTGTAGAAGGTGAGGGTAGAGCGGGAGACAGTGATTGTGGTCACCCCTCGGTGGCCTCAGAGAATATGGTTTTCGAACCTGGTGCAGCTCTTGCATGGTCGCCTGAGCGAAGTCCTCTCCAAGCCCAGGGAGGGCTATGGCATCCGAGCCCCGAGCTGATGCAGCTAAGGGTTTGGCCCCTGAACGGGAACACCTGTCCGCCTTAGGACTGTCAACAGTGGTTATTTCTACCATTCAGAGTGCAAGAGAGCCCTTTAATAGGTTCCAGTATACGTAGAAGTGGCAAATGTTTCAAGATTGGTGTCTGGCTGGGGGCTATGATCCAATATCGTGCCTTACGGCAGTAATACTACAGTTCCTTCAGAAGCTTTCAGATGAAAGGAAATCTCCCTCTTCACTTAAGGTATATTTAGCCACCATATCAGCTTGCCATGTACGCATTGACGGGTTGTCACCAGGATGCCATTTTTTGGCATCTCAGTTCCTGAGGGGCGCAAGGCAAGGGATGAGTTTACCGTCGTGGAGCCTTGATGTGGTGCTAGAAGCCCTTACCAAGAACCCATTTAAGACTCTCCACAATGTGGATTTGAAGCTCCTGTCTGTTAAATCCGTGTTTTTACTAGCTGTGGTTTCAGCTAAATGGCTGAGTGAGTTACACGCAACTAATCAGTGCATCCCTCTTGTACTCGAGGAGACGGGTTAGGGTTTCCATGCGTCCTAATCCGGCTTCCTAGCCAAATGTTATATATCCGGCCCATGCGAACCAGTCGGTGGAAATGATGGCGTTTAATCCTCCCCCTTTCTCTTCCCTAGAGGAAGAAAGGTTATACACACTGCCCAGTGTGGACATTACGGTGTTACATTAACTGTACACGAGGCATGAGGCAGACACAGCAGTTGTTTGTGTGTCATGGTTCCAAGACCTTGGGGCAGACGTTATCAAAGCAACGTCTTTCCCAATGGACAGTTGATGCTATTAAGTTAGCATATGAATCTGCAGACCTTCTGCAGCCAGGGAAGTTGAAGGCGCATTCAACTAGGGGGGTGGGGACTTCCTGGGCCCTCTTCAGAGGTGTGCCCGTGTTTGAGATTTGTGCTGAAGCCAGTTGGGCTACACCGCATACATGTCCGAGGTTCTACAGGGTGAATGTGCTGGGTTCCTCTCCTCCATAATTTGAAGCATCTGTGTTAGACTCTCTCATGCTGCACGATGCGGACATATAGAGCAATTAGTATTCTTCGGTGGTGACCATTCTACCTTCGTGTTATGACGTAAAAGGAGCAAAGGAGAACGTCATGTTGCGTGCACTGGGTATTTTAAGCCGACAAGGGGGTGGGCTTAGATGTCAGTACATGCACCAGCCTATCGTCAGCTTTGACATAAGCTCAGCTAATTCCTACCGCCTGGGGGCGATAGCCAATACTTGATGGTTATTTTCTCTTTCAGGGAACCGGGGCTGCATCCTCAACCTATCAATTTTTTTCCGCTTATCTACACACCACAATCCTCACTCTTAAGGGGAAAAAAGTTTTAATTGAGAAAAAAATGATATATTAAAAATACAAAACTGAAAGATCATAATTGGATAAGTCTCCATCCCCCCTGAGTTAATACATGGTGGAAGCACCTTTGGCAGCAATTACAGCTGTGAGTCTGTTGGGATAGGTCTCTACCAACTTTGCACACCTAGATTTGACAATATTTGACCAGTCTTCTTCACAAAACTGTTCAAGCTCTGTCAAGTTCCTTGGGGAGTGTTGATGGACAGCAATCTTCACATCAAGGGATGATGTTCTTTGGGTGATGCACTGTGTTGGGTTTGCGCCAACAAGTCCGCTTTGCATTTAGACCAAAAAGTTCAATTTTAATTTCGTCAGACAACAAAACTTTTTGCCACATGGCTACAGAATGTATACATACAGTGTTTTTTTGCATACTTCAAATGGGATTCAAGGTGGGCTTGCTTGAGTAATGGCTTCCTTCTTGCCACCCTACCACACAGGCCAGATTTGTGGAGTGTTTGGGATATTGTTGCCACATGCACACTTTGACCAGTCATGGCAATAAAAGACTGTAGCTCTTATAAAGTTGCCATTGGCTTCTTGGTAGCCTCTCAGATCACTCTCCTTCTTGCTCGGTCATCCAGTTTGAAGGGACGGCCTGATCTAGGCAGGGTCTTGGTGGTGTGTTACACCTTCCACTTCTTAATAATCATCTTGACCATGCTCCAAGGGATATTCAAGGCCTTTGATAGTTTTTTTATACCCATCCCCTGATCTGTGCCTTTCAACTACTTTGTCCCGGAGTTCTTTTGAAAGCGCCTTGGTGCTCATGGTTGAGTCTTTGCTTTGAAATGCACTAGGATCAGCAGAGGGAACCTACAGAAACCGTTGAATTTATCCTGAAATCATGTAAATCACTACAATTAAACACAGGTGGTGTGTTGAAGGCGATTGGTTACACCTGAGCTAATTTAGGATTGCTATTACAAGGGGGGTGGACACCAAGCTATTTAAGTTTTTATTTTTAATTAATATCCTATACATTTCTAAAATATTTTTTTACTTGGAAATTGTGGGGTAAGATCTGTAGATAAATGAAAAAAAAAACTTTTAATGCATTTTAATTCCAGGCTATAAGGCAACAAAAGGTGAAAATTTTGAAAGGGGGTGTAGACTTTCTATAGGCATTGTATATATTCAAGATTTTAATCCATGAAGGATATAACAGCAATGACCAGCAAATGTATGTCTTGTTTTAGGAAGAAGTTAATTTTACATTAAAGTTGAGCTATTATTTTTTCTTACAAACAAGTACTGGAGGTTTAGATATAAGCTGGATATTTCAGAAACAATGGCATGTGTGTTCCAGTTCCAATTCCATTGAAACTTGAACATTATAGCAGTAGAAAAGTAACACCTTATAGTATCCGTCTGATATCTTAGCTGCAAATACAAGATCAATGCTGATCAACTCTGAATAAATACACAAAGCAATACCTGACCTACCTAACAGCCCTGATCATTGTTTTCAGTGTAGGTATCATCTCTTCCAGTAACAGGTCACTAGGGTAGCCCTTGTCTTCAGACCCTGGGTCTGCCAGAGCTCCAGCATCTGGGCGAGATCGTGATGGTAATATTTCAGTATTTCTTTAAAATGATTAAATGTGAATGGCTTGTCAATTTTAGTACCTATTCATGACAAGAACACTATTGCGTTTGGGCAGCCAATTTTGTGTAATCAGGGCATTTTTAATTCTTCACAGGTTAATACTACTCCATAATATTTATAAGTCAGCACTTGACAACCATAACAATTATTAATTAAGTGATACTTTCGCTATAGACAATTCCACTAGTCTTCAGTAGCTGTGAAATATTTAGTCTTCAATAACATCTTAGCACCTATCAATACAGACTGTCAAATTTTACTTACCAGCAAATACACTGGTACATATACAGCGATGGCCAAATGTTTTGCATCGCCCTATGAATGAACTAATTTTGCTTCATAAATCGAATGACACCTGCTGAATAATGTTACGTTAACATACTGAATTACATATTGATTTGTAGTTTTCCAACTACTTAAAAAAAGTAACAACAATTGAAACATGTGACATTTTGAAATATAACATGAAATACTGCACTACTACTATGACATCCGGTAGACTTTTGCAGTATAATTGTATAGTTTCTTTGAATAAATATGTTAAATACAGTTCATATAGTTGAAAAAAAAAAAAAAGAAGTATGTCTCAATCCTAATATTCTAGGTGATGCAAAACTTTTGGCCATAGCTGTAGACTTAAAGTAGAGACAACAAATAAGAACCCCAGTTAACCTGAAATGTTATGAATGCAAAATAATTTTGTGACTCATTTAAATGATCCACAATTTCATTCTATACATAACTATAAAGCACTCAATTATTAATTGACAAACCTTTTTAAAACTCTAAAGCTAAAGATCCAAATTAAAATACCTCTTTCATTCATAAAATATAGAAGTTTCCACAAATAAAACTTTAACCAAACATTTTAAACAAACATATTTAACATCTAAATGTACACAGTTATTTTTTCGCTCACCATGCTTTTTCCATGCATACTGTAAATGGGCGTTTACCATGCTTCACCACTGTTAATCATTCTTTTCCGTACGGTTTGAGACTTAGCTTGTTTGTCGGCTTCTCACTATACTTTCTTACAAGTTGCTATGATTTTACTAGGAACACTACACTTTGAGATGGCTTTACGATGATATACTCAGTAAACTTTGACAATGGATCCATTAAATCCATTAAGGCAATTGAGAATATATGGCACATAAAATTTACCTTCTGAACTCTGTCTAAAAGCATAAGCTTTCATACGAAAGGCAGTTCGGAATCTCTCCCTGTTACTGAAGGTCCCCGCCTTTGACTCCTTAGATGGGCTCTCTGCGATGGCATCTGTATTCAAAGGTGTGAACAGCTTTCCCTTGATACTTGCCGTTCGTTGGTTAGATAGGCGAACACGCTCCAGGAGACTCATTTTCTGGCTGCAAAAGAAATGTTATTCACCCATTTTCCCTTTTGTCTCAATAGTTCATAAATATGGGTCCCTGTGTGGCTCACCTGGTAAAAGCCTGGCCTGGCTTCTGCAGGGGGCATCTCATTGGCTCTGGGTAAGGGAGGCAAAATCTTAACTGCACATGGTTTGGGGTTATGTTCTGACGTCAATTGATTGTTCATGCTCATTCAGCTGGGAGGAGTTAAAGTTATTAAACAAATCAATTGAACCTTCTAAATTGGGAAGAAAATTGGAGGTAAAATAAATGGGCACCCTAATAAAAAAAAAAATGATTCTTTAATATATTTAAACTATGCTGCACTACAATTTTGTCAAACCCTGAACTGATTAATCCAGGTTAACCTTTGCCAGTCCATGAGTTGTATACGTCACCATAGCCAGAACATATTCAACTCAACCTACTGGTATTCACTGTAAGCCCGTGGTGTTTCCGTGTACCATTGTCAGGTGTTGTTACACAAAGTCACATATTTTAATAATCAAGTAGCACCAGATCCTGCTGTTTAGATCATTTTACAACTAGGTTATGAAGCCAAAAGATGTTTCCTTATTGTGAAATTGTTACTGGAATTACTGGTGCTTGATGCAACCCGTTATAAAATCTAGTTCCCAGGGCTATTGCAATACACTTAAACTTAAGAGGTCTGCTTGGGCTTAAATTTAAAACCCGATCCGAACCCGACCAAACAAAAAACCTGACCCGAGCCCAAGACCTTTGAAATATTTTCATACCCGACTCGGCCACTTCCACAAATATATTCCAAACATACGCTATTGAAAATAAGTACCTTCAGTGTAGAGTGTTCCTGGTTTCCAGTTAAAACGTAAATAAATAAAGAGAAAAACACTCACAATTAATCATATCTCATTTACTTCCTTTCCTAATAATCCAACCCTGCATGATTAAAAGAAGACAACAACAGGCTTCTTCAAAACTTTGTTACCATAAATATCCACACAGAAGATGTTGGGGTGTGAATATTACAGCATATTAAGTATACAGCTGAAACTTTAAAAAAAAAATGTGAATCACTTGCAGATATCCATACGCCACTAGAATTTTGAAAAATGAAAGATAAACCGGTAGCCATATTTAAATTTATATTAATAATGTTCAATTTTTTAATCAGTTCAATCTTAATAATAATAATAATAATAATAATAATAATAATAATAATAATAATAATAATAAATAATAATAATAATAATAAATAATTTTTTGTATAAGTTTTTAAGGGACTATTTTTTAGGTCAGAGGTGGAAGGATATTTAATAAAAAAATATTTTCTTGTTAATTAAAATGTTTTTCCTTTTTTTTTTTTTTTTTTTAGTTAGTTGACCCATTTCATAAGCGAAATAAGGCATTTCAGGGCGTTTGATATACTCTAATATCCACACGCCCTGGGAGGTTAAAGCAACTCGGCTTCGCCTCCTGACCCGGGTGTGTGTGGATATTAGAGTATATACCATAGCCTCTTGTGCCTGTGCTAACATAACCTTTTGGAGTTAATTTAATGTAAAAGCCTAAGAGCATGAGGAAACCTCATGAAAAAAGCATGAAATATGTTTTTCTTTCCCGCTTATCTTGCTTCCCTTAGAAATGTTATTATAAGTTTAAGTATGATATTGTAGTAGTATAAACTATTCGTAATTAGTTAAGACCTCATTTTTTATTAATAGTGTTTTACTTATTTGTAGTGGTTCAGAAGTAACAGAATTATGAGTTATTTGTATTCACTTGTAATGTTCTAGTAAATGACAAGTTGCTATACATAGCGAATACTTTTATTCATTATCATTATTTGAATATTTTATATCATCATACCATGGAGCCTTGTTAATATTATTGTTCTGTAGCAACTGTATTTTGAACTGTTCTTTTTGATTGTTTTAAGATATACGTTTATTGGTCACTGAATAGATCATATTTAGTTTGATTGATAAGATTGTTTTGAATTTGTTTTAGGTTTTGCACAATAGTAGGTTGATTTGACAATTTTATAGACAGTTTGTCTTTGATGGTATTGAGATTGTTTTGATTTTATGTTTGGATATTTTTAATAGTGTTAAGGATAACGTAGAGGTTTACGAATAGGCAGGCCTGACTATTTCATTTAACTTAATATCCTTTTTTACTTTTTATTCTTATTTTAATTGATATTGTATTTGAACTTGTTTTTTTTTTTTATTTTAGTTTCAGTTTGTTCTGATATTTTGTTGAGGTTAATAGTCCATTACCTTTATATTGTTTTTATTAGTTTAAATAGGCATTTAGTTTACTGTATGTTAGACTTAATATCCTTTTTACTTTTTATTCTTGTTTAATCAATATTGTATTTGAACTTGTTTTATTTTAGTTTTAGTTTGTTTTGATATTTTGCTTGAATTTAATATTCTATTACTTCTATATTTCTTTTATTAAGTTAAACTGACATTTATTTTATTTTTAATATTTTATACTAATATTGTAATTTTACATTGTTTTGTTTGTCACTTCTTTCATTTGACATTTCTATATTTTGATATGATATTTTAATTTGGCATTATTTTTCAATTTAGTCATTTGATTGATTTGATGTTTAATTTGTCTTTTACTATAATTATATCAGTTCATTATTAGTGTTGTTTGTATTTTGATATTCTTGTTTAGTCAGTCGCACTGGTTCCCATTTGCTCCAGGTGCAAGCGTTAGTGTGGTTGTCAGTATTGTGCATTTGATATATCACCAGCACTATATCCATTCTTGCTCATAGTATTTGTTCTTAATATTATATTTTGTGTTCAAATCAGCATGAAGTTTAACATCTGCTCTCATGTAATGGAACTAATGAAGATCTGGGTACATCCAGTGACTGCTGTGAATAGTGCAGCTGGCAACAAGGGAAAGACCTCATGACAGCATGGAGAGACATTTGACAGGAGGAAAGAGACCCCATTGGGGCTGGCAAGGGTTAGCTACCCTGGTCGGCATTATCCAGCGCTCTGTTTTCAAAGGTAAACAGGATGCTGGAAACACCCGCCCAAGGCTTCTTAGAAATTAAAGAGAAAACTACCCCTAGAGTCTGCGAGAGCCGGGGTGGAAAATGACTCAACATTGGATAACATGGTTAAAGACTTAGAAACGGAAACAGATATGAGAATGGAGAGCACCTCACAAAAGACTAGTTCAAGATCTGCAGTTAGCAAAGAAATGGAACTCCAGGTTTGTGTCTGCGGCTGGAGCAAAGTGACAACGGTCAGGGGTTTGAAAATTCATCAAGGGAGAATGAAATGCTTGAGGGAGAAGGGACAAGGGCCTCACATTGATCAGTACTTCTTACGAAGTCAGTCAAGTCAGTCGAATGTAATTCAGCGACAGGAAGCAAAACACAGTTCGCAGGATATCAGCACCCCTGTCATAAACGTGAGGAGGACTTGCGTGGATACAACTAGTGATGAACCTAATGATCCTTGCAAACCAGCGTAAAGATGAACCAGCGTAAGAGAAAAGAACCTCAATGAGCACAAGCCTGGAGTTAAATGGCCAAGAGCTTGTAAGAAAACTACGTGGGACACAGTAAACACAGATCTCTGTTTTACTTTGGAAAGGTTAAATCATCTAAATTTGAGCAGGAGAGATATTTGGAGGAAACACATACAGATTCAAAAATGCAGGAGCCTATGTCAGTTCCTTCAGACATCCCACCTATCAATCCACCCGAATACCAAATGAAGGACTGTGCACCTAAGTGGAAAGAAGTAGAGCAAGCTGTGAAAAAGGCAAGGGCATCATCATCTCCAGGGCTTAATGGAGTTCCATACAGAGTGTACAAGACTGCTTGGGAGTTCTACGAATCCTGTGGAAATTAATGAAAGTTGCATGGGAAAAACAGGTTGTACTAAGAGCATGGTGCCGAACAGGTGGCGTCTTTATACCAAAAGGAAAAGATTCTACAAGCATCAGTCAGTTTCGTCCTATTTCCCTATTAAATGTAGAAGGAAAGAATTTCTTCAGCATTATTGCTCAGAGATTGTCAACCTACCTATTAAAGAACTGCTTCATTGACATTTCAATACAAAAAGCAGGCATTCCAGGTTTCCCAGGATGCTTAGAACACATCAGCGTAATCTGGCAACAAATTCAATCAGCAAAAAAGTAGAGGAAGAAGCTCCATGTGACATTCCTGGATTTGGCTAATGCATATGTTCAGTGCCACATGAACTTGTTTGGGCAGCATTTGATTTTTTCAGCGTACCGACGACAATAACAAACTTAGTGAAAGCCTACTTTGGAGATTTGCAATTTAGTTTTTCAACTTCAGAATTCAGCATTACATGGCAATGCCTAGGTTGGAATAATGGCAGGATGTACCATTTCTCCACTGGCTTTTACCACGGCAATGGAAGTAATTATTAAGGCATCAAAATGGGTAGTGGGAGGAGAATGCTTGACTTCTGGAAGCGACTACCACCAATTCGAGCATACATGGATGGCATGACAACAATGACTACAACAGTAGCTTGCACTAATCGGTTATTGGACAAATTAACCAATAACATTGAATGGGCACAAATTGATTAATCTTGTTACATACTGTTACTTGATTGATTAATGTCTTGTTTGAAGATTAAGTTATGTTGAAGAAAAAAAATTGACAGATTCAAATTTTGCTGCTAATGTATTTATTTTCTAAAGTTTTTCTTTTCGTTGTGCTGCACTATTTTTTCTTTTCTTTCTTTTTTCTTTTTTTTTTTTTTGGGGGGGGGGGGGGGGGGGGGGGGGTTACATCACAGTCTTCTTGTACCAGGACCCAGTAAATCCTAGCACTGACACTGACTATATATTAATGGGGCAATAGCTGGACAGAGGTAATTGTGGTACTTAGCTATCATTTTCTTAGCTATCAGAGGTAATTAAACAAATTATTATACCATTACTTAGGAACAGTTCATTAGATAATTTCATGTGAAATGGACCAGTGGTCTGCCCCAACCCCTTGAATAAACAAAATTAGGCAAACTGTAGCATTCATCGCTAATTGTCTTTTGAACATGGCCCTATAAAGGGGGCTTGCTTGAATTGTATGTACCGGTACATTTGATGTTTAGTCACTGGTTAGTGAAATATGCAACTCCCCCACCTCCCATTAAATACAGACATACCTGGAAACTCCTTCAGGTTGATCCTTTCTTTAAACATAAAAAAAAAAAAAAAAAAAAAAAATTTAGTAAGTTTTTTTTAATACTATTATCGCACATATGCAGAATAAGTGTGAAATATTTCAAGTATGAAGAAAAAAACACTGAAATTAAACTATATTCTCATATTTTATACTAAAGCTAGATTGTGATAACTTGAAGGACAAGTGTAGTAAATGGAAGCAATACAATTGTGTGACAATGGTGTTCTAGTAGATAAGGATGTCTAAATGATGCCCCCTGCACAAACACTGACACAGAATGAATGCTTTGACAAAACATCATACTTGATAACAAATTGAAATAATGCATATACCAGTAATGGAAATTGAATACACGACATAGTAGGCATGATCCCTTTTACCTTTATTATGAATATCCAGTCAAAGGTGGCATCCAGGTTTCTATGGAAACTAAACTCTTAGCAGCAGCATAATGAGACCATGCAGACTGACTATCACAAGATACATGAGAAAAATAAATATAAATGTGAAAAATAAAATACAAAACATAAAAAGAAGGAATAAAAATAAATGAATGCAACATAAATTATAATACAAAATGTAAAAGTCACTGCAGTTTTACATGCCTGAAACAGGGTAGTGATATGATGGTCTCATAAAATCTCCAGGTGGCAATAAGGTCATTTCTGCTGGAGTTGGTGGCATAATACCTCCATGCAGACTACAAAAAAAGACAAAACAAAAAAACATTATGGGTTAGTTTCCATTTATATATGTAATCTAATAGAATGCTTTAATATTTAAAATTTCTTATTCAGGTATTATACTCTAGTAATGTTGGACTATCTGTTGAATAGGTTATAGAGGTCCAGACTTATTTTACCTGCTTTTTATCTAACATGAATGCCTTCAATCCACTGTTACTCAGTCCAATCCTATTGTATTTTTTTTTTAATGGGTAGATTGCTGTATGTGCAATTATTATGACTACCCCATAATAGTAGGGGCAGTGTATATACAGTGGCTCTCAAAAGTATTCACCCCCCTTGGACTTATCCACATTTTATTGTGTTACAACATGGAATCAAAATGGATTTAATTAGGAGTTTTTGCCACTGATCAACAAAAAGGTCAATGTCCTGGAGTGGTCCAGTCAAAGCCCGGACCACAATCCAATTGAGAATATGTGGAAAGAATTGAAAATTGCTGTTCACCAAAGGTCCCCATCCAACTTGACGGAGCTTGAGCAATTTTGCAAAGAAGAATGGACAAAAACTGCAGTGTCCAGATGTGCAAAGCTGGTAGAGACTTATCCAAATAGACTCATGGCTGTAATTGCTGCCAAAGGTGCCTCTACCAAATATTGACTCAAGGGGGTGAATACTAATGGAATCAATTATTTTCTGTTTTAAATTTGTAATTAATTTAGAACAATTTGTAGACTTTATTTTTCACTTTGATATTATGGACTTTTTTTGTGTTGATCAGTGGCAAAAACTCCTAATTAAATCCATTTTGATTCCATGTTGAAACACAATGAAATGTGGAAAAGTCCAAGGGGGATGAATAGTTTTGAGAGCCACTGTATATACAGTGGCTTGCAAAAGTATTGACCCCCCTTGGCATTTTTCCTATTTTGTTGCCTTACAGCCTGGAATTAAAATGGATTTAATTAGGATAATACACAAAATAGTCCAAATTGGTGAAGTGAAATGAAAATAAAAAACTCTAAAAAATAAATAACGGAAAAGTGGTGCGTGCATATGTATTCACCCCCTTTGCTATTAAGCCTGTAAATAAGATCTGGTGCAACCAATTACCTTCAGAAGTCACATAATTTGTTAAATAAAATCCACCTGTGTGCAATCTAAGTGTCACATGATCTGTCACATGAGCTCAGTACATATACACCTGTTCTGAAAGGCCCCAGAGTCTACATCACTAAGCAAGGGGCACCACCAAGCAAGCGGCACCATGAAGACCAAGGAGCTCTCCAAACAGGTCAGGGACAAAGTTGTGGAGAAGTACAGATCAGGGTTGGGTTATAAAGAAATATCTGAAACTTTGAACATCCCACGGAGCACCATTAAAGCCATTATTAAAAAATGGAAAGAATATGGCACCACAACAAACCTGGCAAGAGAGGGCCGCCCACCAAAACTCACGGACCAGGCAAGGAGGGCATTAATCAGAGAGGCAACAAAGAGACCAAAGATAACCCTGAAGGAGCTGCAAAGCTCTACAGCGGAAATTGGAATATCTGTCCATAGGACCACTTTAAGCCATACACTCCACAGAGCTGGGCTTTACGGAAGAGTGGCCAGAAAAAAGCCATTGCTTAAAGAAAAAAATAAGCAAACACATTTGGTGTTTACCAAAAGGCATGTGGGAGACTCCCCAAACATATGGAAGAAGGTACTCTGGTCAGATGAGACTAAAATTGAGCTTTTTGGCCATCAAGGAAAACGCTATGTCTGGCGCAAACCCAACACCACTCATCACCCCGAGAACACCATCCCCACAGTGAAGCATGGTGGTGGCAGCATCATGCTGTGGGGATGTTTTTCATCGGCAGGGATTGGGAAACTGGTCAGAATTGAAGGAATGATGGATGGCGCTAAATACAGGGAAATTCTTGAGGGAAACCTCTTTCAGTCTTCCAGAGATTTGAGACTGGGACGGAGGTTCACCTTCCAGCAGGACAATGACCCTAAGCATACTGCTAAAGCAACACTCGAGTGGTTTAAGGGGAAACATTTAAATGTCTTGGAATGGCCTAGTCAAAGCCCAGACCTCAATCCAATTGAGAATCTGTGGTATGACTTAAAGATTGCTGTACACCAGCGGAACCCATCCAACTTGAAGGAGCTGGAGCAGTTTTGCCTTGAAGACTGGGCAAAAATCCCAGTGGCTAGATGTGCCAAGCTTATAGATACATATCCCAAGAGACTTGCAGCTGTAATTGCTGCAAAAGGTGGCTCTACAAAGTATTGACTTTGGGGGGGTGAATACTTATGCACGCTCAAGTTTTCTGTTTTTTTGTCTTATTTCTTGTTTGTTTCACAATAAAAAATATTTTGCATCTTCAAAGTGGTAGGCATGTTGTGTAAATCAAATGATACAAACCCCCAAAAAATCCATTTTAATTCCAGGTTGTAAGGCAACAAAATAGGAAAAATGCCAAGGGGGGTCAATACTTTCGCAAGCCACTATATATATATATATATATATATATATATATATATATATATATATATATATATATATATATATAGAGATAGAGAGAGAGAGAGAGAGAGAGAGAGAGAGAGAGAGAGATAGATAGATAGATAGATAGATAGATAGATATACAGTGGCTTGCAAAAGTATTCAGACCCCTGACCAATTCTTTCATATTACTGAATTACAAATGGTACATTGAAATTTCATTTTGTTCGATATTTTCTTTTAAAACAGTTAAACTCAAAATCAATTATTGTAAGGTGACATTGGTTTTATGTTGAGAAATATTTTTAAGAAAAATAAAAAACTGAAATATCTTGCTTGCATAAATATTCAACCCCTGTGCTGTGGAAGCTCCCAGTTTGCTCCGATGAAAGAAATTGCCCTAAAGAGGACACAATTACCTTGCAATTGGCCTCCACCTGTGAACCATTAAAGTTGCTGTCACATTTTCTGGATAAAAACCCCACTGTTGAAGGATCATTGGTAAGGCTGTGAATCTGAAGGAAAATGAAGACCAAAGAGCATTCTACAGAAGTTAGAGATAAAGTAATACAAATGCATAGATTAGGGAAAGGGTACAAAATAATATCCAAGTGTTTGGATATCCCAGTGAGCACAGTTGGATCAATAATCAGGAAGTGGAAGCTGCATCACACCACCCAGGCACTGCCAAGAAAAGGCCATCCCTCAAAACTCAGCGCTCAAACAAGAAGGAGACTTGTGAGAGAAGCCACAGAGAGGCCAACAATCACTTTGAAGGAGCTACAGAGTTCAGTGGCTGGGAGTGGAGTAATGGTGCACCAGTCAACCATATCAAGAGCTCTGCATAACATTGGCCTGTATGGGAGGGTGCCAAGAAAGAAGCCGTACTCAAAAAGTACCATCTGAAAGCACGTCTAGAGTTTGCCAGAAAGCATGAGAGTGACCCAGCTGCAATGTGGGAAAAGGTTTTGTGGTCAAATGAGACCAAGATAGAGCTTTTTGGCCAAAACTCAAAGCACTATGTTTGGCGCAAACCTAAAACCTGCCCATGCCTCAAGACACACCATCCCTACAGTGAAGTATGGTGATTGCAGCATCATGCTGTGGGGATGCTTCTCATCAGCAGGGACTGGCCATCTTGTTGCACTGAAGGAAGAATAGCAAAATACAGAAAAATACTGCAAGCGAATCTGCATCAGTCCATTAAAAAACTGAAGCTTGGGAGGAAATTTACCTTTCAGCAAGACAATGATTCTAAGCACAAGGCCAAAGCAACATTGGAGTGGCTCAAGAACAAAAAGGTGAATGTCCTACAGTGGCCCAGTCAAAGTCTTGATCTCAATCCCATTGAGAATCTGTGGCTCTATTTGAAAATTGAGATCCACAAGCATCGTCCAACCAACCTGAACAACCTGGAGCAAATCTGCCAAAATCACTCCAACACTGTGTGCAAAGCTGTTGCATTCTTACCCCAAAAAGACTTAAAGCTGTTACTGCAGCGATAGGTGGCTTTACTAAATATTAATGTGTGGGGGTTTAATACTTATGCAAGCAAGATATTTCAGTTTTTTATTTTTCTTAAAAATATTTCCCAACGTAAAACCAATGTCACCTTACAATAATTGATTTTTAGTTTAAGTGTTTTAAAATAAAATATCGAACAGAACGAAATTTCAATGTATCATTTGTAATTCAGTAATATGAGAGAATTGGTCAGGGGTCTGAATACTTTTGCAAGGTACTGTTATATATATATATATATATATATATATATATATATATATATATATATATATATATATATATATATATATATATATATATAATAGTAAGATAGCAGGGAGGGGGTTAAAATCCTTCCCTGCTAAAACATGTGAGAATGCAATGTGTCTTAATTGTTTTATTGTTTAATAATCCCCTGCACCTGGTGCTAATTGTAAATTGGAGCCAGGTGCAGGATTTTTAACAGATCAGCTAATTTGTTCAGGGCTGCTGAGTGGAGGGAGGCAGAAGGTGTGGTCTGCTTCCGAGCAGTCGATGTGAAGTGCTGTGTGAAATCTGTGTGGTTTTTGTGTTTGGTAACAGGTAAACGGCTTAGCCGTCCTGCGTGTTAGTCAGGGACCTGTTGGTATATAGTCAGAGCTCCAAAGCGGAGTTAGGTTTTGTTTCTGTTTTGTTTATTTGATTCGTGTTTATTAAAAGTGCGCGCAAGCGCCAAAAAAAATCCATTCCTGTTTCCTGGGTCGGTTCTTAAAGGGGCAACGAACCGTGAGAGTGTGAGGAACTTTTACTATATATATATATATATATATATATATATATATATATATATATATATATATTTGTATTTTTATAGAAGACATGTGCAGTATTTACTGAAAATAAGCAGTTAATTAAAGACTGGGGGACTGTACGTTACCATTACTGCCGCTCATGAGAAATTATGATAACTAAGTCAAAATGTTTAAAATACAGTGGATACTGTTTAATAAAAAATATGTATGTAGGGAAAACATGATGTATTACTATTATTGATATACATCTATTTGAGTTGTTTTATTAATGTGTATCTGTAACAAAACAACATTTCTAAAAATAAAACCAAAAATTATAAAAAAAAAAAAAATTAAAAATCACAGAGCTTTAATAATATTTAAAATTGTATTAATTAAAGCATTTGTAATCAACACAATGCATATTCCACAGCAGGTATATTTGTTGTGTTTTTAATGCTCATTTTATGCTTATTTTGGCAGATTTTTAATGAACTAAAAGTCAACCCTGCCATCGTATTTGCCTAGTCCCTTTTGAAATGGTTTGGCTGTACTATAGGAATCTTAGCTGTTTTTTATATAGCTTTTTTTGTCTTTGCGACAGCTCATTCTAGCGGTACAGATAATGTATAGAGAAAAGGAAACAGTGGCCTTACTGCAATTGTCATCATTTTCAGCATTACTTTTATGACAGTGTACACTAGATGGCAGATACAGGTTTAGTTCTACTTTCAAAGGTAATAACTCACACACAAAAACAACAGTTTTCTTGAAACTTGAAAATGTGTTTGAAGTTCTTGCTCTGGCTGAGAGCCATCAATTCTGCTCAGTAGTACAGCATGTTTCAGAATGTTTTACCACTGGACTTACTCGCCAATTTAAATGAGAAATTTCCAAACCTGTATCAGGCCTGCTGCTGGGTGCCTGCGCTTCTCAAAGTGTTTCTGCCGATGCTGCTCCTGGACTTTTAAAGCCAACCCTGAGCCTAGAATCCCCTGGGAAAAAAAATAAAATAAAATAAAATATTCACTAAAGGGCACTTTCACACCTAGTTCACTTGCAAGTGATTTGAATCATGGTTCACTTGCAAACAAGCAATTTTTTTTTTAAGTTTACTTTGGTTCTTTTCACACCAGAAAACTTCATGCAAACTTGAGTTTCTTTTAAAGTGCATTCAAATGCACTTGTTTGGTTCACTTGCAGCTTCATCCAGACTAGAGGACTACTGGTTTCTCATTGCACTTTTCCAGACGCACTCGGCTCTTTTGTTGATTACAAGAGCAGAAGTTCTCTCTGGAAAAATGTTTTCCATCATTCCCAACATGGAGAATAATTTATGTGATTGTGCTGTTGTCTGTATTATTTTGGTTTATTTGGTGTTAACAATTTAAAATCATTGCCGAAGAAATGTAACATGTCGAAAAAGCATCAAGTAATTGTTGGATAAAACACTGTTCTTTCTTTATAAGTGCTAAATCATTATTCAGTTGTCATTTCATACTTGTCTTTGTTTGTGACAGTTTTGCTATAATGCTTAAAGAACACACTTGCTGCAACAGCAATTAAATCTCAAAACAGTATAAGCATCATTTCATTGACTAGCCCTGGGTTGTGCCAGTTAGTAATTCAGCCCCATAGTATTTTTTTGTGATGTGTTGTTGTATACATGTGACATCATAGTGTTCTTGTCTGGTGTGTGTGTGTTTTTTATGGAAGGCCACCCAGGTCAAAAAAAGTGCTATTTAGTACGGGTTTCAAATATTCAGATCACTGAAAATGAAATGAGACTAATGTATTTAAAGAAAATAATAAGTGTAATAAATTAAGTCGCCTTACATCTGCCATTCTTGACCAATTCATGGAGGTATATGGACTTGGCATTGGGTAGTGAAAGATGAATTGACCCGGTCCCTCCGAGACGAGCACCACCCATTGGTTTCAGAGCCTTAGACATTGTTTTAATTCAGTGGTTACCCCGGTGTAACTAATTTTTCAAAAGTGTTGGACTGTCTGACATTGAATATAATATTAGCCATGGTAACTCAATATTTTAGCATAAAACTGAAATAAATATAATTAGAAAATAAAAAAAAACGATTGCGAACATTGTTAATACAAACTGAACCATGTCACAGTCAACATTGTCTGTCTCAAGAAATCAGCCTCACTCAGCAAATCTATGTTTGCACCATAAAAGACAATTTGTAGTTTCATGATTTGCAATTTTCCTTATTCTTAATTTTTTTTAACCATATTTCATGTCTGAAATTAACAATATGTTATCTCAAAGGTGATTGGCTACACTCGTAATTACGCTGCATGACTGTAAAATGACCAGCCCCTGTGTAAGTACGGTACTACTGTAAAATGACCAGCCCCTATATAGAAAATGCATAGTTAATTTACATTTATTTAAAACACATACTATTTTATGTATTCTGATTGGTCCAAATCAATACACGTACTAGGTATGCGTTTTTGATCCAGGTGGCCATCCGTATGTTTTTTGACAAGCCCTGCGTTGCACATGTGCGATAAGGGGAGACACTTTACTTGGGTGCTTACGGAAGTACATCACTTGCACGATTTGCTTCGCTGTTTGGAGCAGTTCGTTTCCAAGTAAACTGGAATATGTTTGGTTTTACATTGCAGAAAGTTGAAACGCAGCAAAGTGGCAAACGTACCGAGTCCCCTTCCAAGTGAACCGAGACGACCATTTCAAGTGATCTCGGTTCACTTGGTTTGATGAACAAGGACCTTTTTTGATATTTTTAGAAATGAATAAGAACAAATACCAGAACAAGATCTGGCCACCCCTTTGTGTCAAAGTGAGACGTGTTTGAATTATTTTCCAGGGTAGCCCCAAGTGAATCAGACTATATTTGAAAAAAAAAAAAAAAAGTATAAATAAATAAATAAATAAATGCATTGCAGACATATGCTTTTTAATAAAATCATCAAACCATCCGATTTATTTATTTATATATTTCAGAAGTACTAAAGTGGGCTAGGTAATGTTTAATTGTTAAGTCAATATTGCAACAAGAATAATATGCACAAAAAAATGGAACAGTGCTGAAACAAAATGGTACTTCAAGTAGTGCATATGCATGGAAATACTAAATAATGTACTGTTAAACTGAAGACATGGTCCCTGAAGAGAAATGAAAGCTAACTTACTTTAAGGAAGGTATTGGATTTATTGTATGTTATAAATCGTACTTAAAACTAAACAGCAACAGGAAAAAGTCAATTTAACAAACCATTCTGTGGTAAAGTCACCTGTCCACATTTACTACTTTATTCTGCACCATACAGAAAGCACATTTTCCTTGTTGAAATTTGTATTTCTACTTTTCAAAGGTAAGCCCAACGTATATTTGAATTGCAAGGCAACGTGTACACTGCATCATTGTTGAACATCAATCGCTACCCCTAAATAACATTTTAGTTCCGTAGTATATTTATAGACCTTGACTTTTTCTTATTCAGGTCTGTGTGAGTATGAGATATTAACTGGGGAGAGCATGGAACTTAAAAATGCGTTATTATTAGACAAGATAACAAAGGAATGCAAATTTCATGTGAGCCCGGGAAGAATACATATGCCAGCTTCAACAGTGTCGCATTAAAGGTTTTTTTTTTTTTTTTAAGTTTGTTGTTTTTATAAAAAACAAAGTCTCATTTTGACATGAAGGGATGGTCGGATCGTCTTCAGATCAGCTTGAGGTAAAGAGAATTGTGCGTTCATTGCAATGGGATTGTATTTCAGCTTGGGATTGTAATGCACACACACATGATCCTCGTTGAATGCCAGACTCGGTCTTACTTGATGTAACTCTGTTTTTTACTTCAGGATAGTCGTATTGACCGTGCTGAAGCAGGTGGAAAGTTAACTGATGGAAGTTTCCATTATCCCCACTTTTGTCTTTAGAAAATAGACACAGACTCTTAGATTATTATGTATTCTACCAAAAGAAACCGTCAGGATAACTAATGAACCAAACTAACAGATAGAGTCCAGCTGTGTTCTCCGCAGCTTTAGAAAATACTGAATCGGTGTGAAAAACAGGGCTTCAGAAAAAAAAAACAAACAGTTGAAATAATGTGATCCTCCAGCAGATAGCCTTTGAAAATAACCTCATATAGTGTAAAAAGTTCTCAGGATGTTACAAAGAAAAGCAAAAATTACAGGTACATTATTTAAACAGTTAAACACATGGGGACGTGTAACGCTATATTTTTCGGAACCCCACTACTTTCTCTTTAATGTTTTGCAGACATGTAAGACATAGGAGGCAGCTGGAAAGCGACAGTCTATATTTCAGATTTTGTAATAATCAAGTCATTTTAGTTGAAAACACAACACTTACAGCTGGAAGTGCAAAGAATGAGACTCCAACGAGGGCAAATGTTCCGGCCAGGAGGCGACCTGCCCATGTTTTAGGGGTTTTGTCACCGTAGCCTATAGTGGTTAGGGTTATCTGTGAAAATATTGTATACATAATGATGAATATCTTATTAAGATCTTCAATATACATTTTATATAATATGTTTGCTGGTATATTCTTCACCTTAAGCCCCTTTCACACTGGCATGCTCTAACAGGGTCGGAACCTACCTGGGTCAGGACCCAATGACATGCGGGTGGGCTATGCGACTTCACACTGCTTTTGATAAAACAGGGTTGACCTGGCAACAGATGCAAGTACAATGCCCTGGAAGCAGCTTGTTACAGACTCTTCCGTTGAAGCTTCTCTGGATTGAACTGTCGGCCCAAATGTTGATTAGAGCAAATGTTTCTTCATCCCTGCTACAATCTGGCTCTTGGTGTGTCTCAAGCAATAAAATAAACCAAAATACTCCTTGCGGAAGTTTTATTTTGTTGGCTGTCATGCATTTTGTCTCACTCAATCTGGGTCAAAGCATGTCAACCCACATCCTGAGGTGGGTCAATGGGACTCGGGTTAACACAGGTACGACCCAGGTACGTGGTTCCACACTAGGCGGGATTGTGACCCGGGTAGCCAGGATCCGGGTCTGGACCCAGGTAGAAGTGCAAGTGTGAAAGTGTCTGTCCTTATTAAATAATATAGAACCCATTCCCTTGATAACTGTAACAGGGTATTTAACACATAATAAACCAGTTTGCCCAAGATAATTATTGGGTACGGTATTAAAGGTTTATTTCTGTTTCTTATCCATGCTATAGTACATACGTGGAAGTCTTATTTGAAAATACTGGCTGTTGGTTCCTTTCTTCTGTCATTATATATGGGTAGCAAACTCTTTTGACAAGAGACAACAGTACTATCTATATTCAGTGTAACTTTGAGGAAGCCCTAACTCGGTATAACATAAATAAGGGTAATAACTAAATCATAATGTTTCAGCGATACAGCCATTTATCTTGAGTCCAATCTGGGGAGTCCAATCTTGAGTCCAAGATGAGCTCAAAGATATCTTTCATTTGTTAACATAAGAATTAGCTTTAACTGTACATTGGCTCCTTACATTCATAGATCAAGTGTTATTGAAATCAAAAACATGCCAGAGGCCTTGTCATCAATATGAAAAAATAAATAGTCTGTTTTGGTCAAGCAGACATTAATTCTAAAGAACCAGATTTATAAACACTTTCTGCAGTTTATAAAAAACTAAATGTCATGCAGTCACTATTATGAAAATGTAATGAAAAATGATCACATAACATCAGCACCAGCAGATGGGCATTATGGATTAGCTAAAGAAATGTATCCCTGGAATCACCAGCTAGCCACTTATTTTATCATAGTGCCTTATTTAACGGCAATGCCTTTGTATTCAAAGGGCTGTTATGAATGGGGACATGCAAAACACACACACACACACACACACACACACACACACACACACACACACACACACACACACACACACACACACACACACGCACTCTAGAGGTTTGCTTACCAAGCCCCACCACAGTGCATCTGCATATGTATCAAAATCCTGGATATTATTTGGGTTACCAGTAGGTGTGGGATTTAACTCCATATCAAAGTCATTTTTTTCAACCAAGTAAACAAGGAATGATGCAAGGATAAGGGACAGGAATCCAATGTACCAGGCAGTGATCAGTTCCTAGGAGTAACAGAGTTTATGACAGTTATATTACTAAAACATAGACACAACCTTATCATTGTTTACCACAATAAATATGCACAGTAATTTCAAATGTTTTCCCATGTTAGACTAGACACTTACCATAGTATACCATAATTTGCCAGGTTTTTAATATGCTGGGCTTTACAACATTTTAACATGCTTTCACTATGCTTTATTACACTGTTTGTTTACAATGTAATGCTTTATCAGGGGCAACAGGTATATGAACAATAGAGATGGATCACAGAAGTTTGAACTAATGGTTAAAAAGAAATCATCTTATAAATAAACTTGAACAGCTTGTTGCACAGACCATGCTTAGCACTAATCCCAATGTAAGACTGTCAAATCTTAGTGCTAACTGGGGTCAGTCAAACCAGCCATGTGTTTCCAAGGCAACTTTTACCATACACAGATTTAGATTTTTAACCTTACCTTGCTGTGTGCATAAATGGCTGAGCCTAAAAGCTTCCATGTTCCTCCCCTCCTGTCCATCCGAAGCATCCGCAGTATCTGCAGAAAACGCAAACTTCTCAGGGATGTGGCCAACACGTTCCCTTCATTCTGCATAATCACAACTGGCACTGAGGCAATGAGTACAAAGATATCTGCAAACATAAAAAAATAATAATTGAATACTTCTCCGTGGGCTCTATTTTGAATCCAAAAAAGATGTTTGCAACATCACATCAAAACCATGGCTTTTTATTGGCATTTGTTTGAAAACAACATTAAGAAACATAAGGACAACAATATTTATATTTGAAATGGACAGGAATGACAGTGCCTGAATCCCCACAACAACAGGAGATGCCCAAAACAAGCGTTCCCGTGGCAATGGCCATGGTAACCTGTCAACAACGGTCACCTGGACAACCATAAAGTGTAACTAAGTTCAAGTTTCTTAACCTGCCTTCAATAACCCTTGGGAAAAAGTAACAGGTCCTGTCACCACACTGTGAATGAGGTCATAATAAAACACAGGTAGGTATGGTCAATTTTTTAATTTTTTTAATTTTTATAATTACCACTGACTTTTAAAAGATTCTTGAGAAATGTTAAAGGAATATTTTACCTAAAATACACAAAGGCTTCCTGGCAAATTTCAGACGCCCCCTCCATCCTTTATATCGACAACAACAACCAGCAGCCCAAATTCTTAAAGCAAACTCTAATCCAAATATGAAAATGGTGAAGGTTTCCTGTGCAAAAACAGACATAGACTTTTTATAATGCAAGTATCTGGAAAAGCAAGAAGTAATACTTTTTCATTGCCTTTGTGTATGAAGTAGTATTGTTTCAATAAAGATCAATTAGTGCTTGTAGCTTTGTATTTATGTTAAATGGTAACTCATGCAGTAGCTATAGACCATTCAATATATAGTTGTAGTCAAAGGTTTTCATACCCCAATGGAAATGTATAATTTCTTGAAAACAAATAATTTTAAGAAAATGTATTTGGTAGCAAAAGTTTTGCTTTTGTGGATGAGGAAAAAAAATTACAAGAAAAAGATGTCTACAATTATTTATTTCAGCAATTTATTTTATTTTTTTGCAAAAATCCAAAAATGCTCATTGAAAAACATTCATACCCTTTGATTATATGATGGTGTTGTCTACAAGGTACTAATTTCAATATGATAATGCAGACCTTAATTCCAGAAAATGCTAGATTACCTAACCCTTCTTTTGAGAGTATAAAAGGGTTAGGCATAGGATCATTGCTGTCATTACCATTACGGGAATAAAGTAAAGAGCTATCTCAAGACTTTAGGCAGAAAATGTATTATTGTCATAAAGCTAGAGAAGGACACGGGAAGATTACCAAGCATTCGAGTATTGCAATTTCAACCACTGTTTCTATTATCAAGAAATACAAGACTCATAGTACTGTCACAACGCTCCCTCGGTCTGGAAGGGAAGGTTCTTTCACTAAGAACAAGTAGAAGAATTGTGAGGAAGGTTAATAACAAGCCGAGATTGACTGCCAAAGATATTGTGAATTAATTAGCTGCAAGTGAGACTGGATTTTTTGCATTGAAGAATGATCAAAAATCACTAAAGAATCAGCTCATTGACAAGCATCCTGATCGTTCAAAAGAGGTTATTATT
The DNA here is from genome assembly GCF_017654505.1 of Polyodon spathula. Classification (NCBI taxonomy): domain Eukaryota; kingdom Metazoa; phylum Chordata; class Actinopteri; order Acipenseriformes; family Polyodontidae; genus Polyodon; species Polyodon spathula. The sequence goes on along the minus strand of NC_054536.1, from coordinate 45,298,419 downwards.
GCTAAAGCTCCTCAACTGCTATTCATTTCATTTTCCTAGTCAGGGTATGAATACTTTTGAATTAGCATTTATGGAGTTTTGCAAACAAAAATGCTGAAATAATGTAGACCTCTATTTCTTGTAACTTCTTTTCTTCACCCACAAAAGCAAAACTTTTGCTACAAAATATTTTTCCTATAATTATTTGTTTGAGAATTTTCTAGAAATTATACGTTTCCATTGGAGTATGTATATTTTTTACTACAACTGTGGGCATCTTTTTTTCAATGTAAATCACTGAAACACAATGTACACCTGTTTTATAGGAATTGAGCTGTAGTATTTACAGTAACGACCCCACATACAACATTTCATATAAAGTATATGTAACATTGCAACAAATTGTGGAATTACTGTATTGTATTTGTAGTGTAAACAAACTGTAAACCAACAATATCTAAGTTCTGTAGAAGCAGAGTTCACAGAAGGCTAAACTATGGAAGGATATAATATCCATTCATCCAGGAGTAATGTTTTAGAGCAAATGTATTATTGTATGTTTAGTATATTGCACACTACAATAATAATAAAGCTAACATCACTAATAACAATTATAATAATAATTTCAACTTACCAATATAACGAGCCAGTTTGATACCTCTTCATATTCTTTAAAAGTTGTCAAGATGGCCAAGATTAAACACCCAAGCACAATCAAAAATCTGAAGAAAAAAAATAAAACATAAAAAAATACTATACACAAAACAGTATTTGTACCAGGGATAAATTACATTTATAACTGTTAAATATGCATCTCTAAAATAAACCTATTTTCAAGTTTTATTATAATGACATAAGTTTTGCATGTATTTAAATTTTCCATGAATACTGTCACAAGGCATTCCAAAAAAGCATGCACAGCTCTGGCCAAAAGTTTTGCATCACCCTAGAATTATCATCCTAGAATTATCTAATGTTGCTTCAAAAAGCCAAATAAAACCTGCTGAATAATGTTACATTAACATATTAAATTACATACTGCGTTGTAGTTTTCCATATACTTACGTGTATAAAAATGTGACATTTCTAAATCTAATATGAAAACACACGATTTCCGAAAACACTTCACAAATCTTTACATGTGCTACTCAGAAGTAATTAAAAGGTAACAATTAGAAGTAGATTTAATCTAGATAAGCTTGATTTTTAAAAAGATTTTGTAACTTCAGAACAAGCCACAGGGAAGAGTCATACCTCCTCAGAAATGTGCTCAGCCATCATCGCACTTCATAAGGAAGGTTTTAGTAGTTGTCTGATAGTCAACAGAGGCTATGCCGGCCAAAGCACAGTATCCAGGATCATTCAGGAATATAAGAATGGATGCCCAAAAGTCAACACTGCTCGCCAGGAACGCCACAAAAACATGTCACTTAGGCCTGCTGAAAAGCACCTTCTGAGCATAAAAACCATCAGAGAATTCTGTACCTTTGTCGGACATACTAAGATTGGACCAAAGATGACTGGGCCAAAGTATTTTTCTCCCCCTTCAACTGTGGATTACGAGTTTGAAGCCGCAAAGGAGAAAGATACAGGCCCGAGTGTACTGTCCCAACGACAAAGCATTCAGGAACAGTCCACATCTGGTGATATTGTACTTTTCTGACAAAGTCACAGGATCCCTACAGGTTTTACCGAATGGGACAGCTATGAACAAGGACTGGCACCTGAAAACACAACTAAACCACCTCCTCCTTACTTTTCAGAACCATTTTCACAACAGTAATTTCTACTTACAAGATGATGGAGCCCTTTGCCATTGAGCCAAACAAGTGAAGAAATGGTTAGAAGACAACAGTATCATGACATTCTAATATTGGCCTGGAAATTAGCCGGAATTCAATCGTATTGGTTCAGTCAGGAAAATTCATGAGATAGAAAGAACAATATTTAGCAAAGCTTAAACAAGACATTACTATGTTATACATATTTTCATTACATCTGTGGCCTTTGGCCTCGTCCTTAGAGGTAGTTTGCTCATAGTAAAGAGGCTGACTGTAGGGAAGCCATGGACAGGGGATTGGATAGCTGCCCTCCTGCTTAGACAAAGCCAAAAAACAAGTGGAGGCTGGGGAGGAGGAGGTGGCCTCTGATGCACAACGGGGACAAATGGATTGAAGTAAGTTGCAAAGCCCTTTCTTGCTGATCATTGGACATGTTGTGCATCAAACATCAGAAATATTTCTGCTTAAGATCTCTCTGTCCTATACAAGAAGAGGAAATTTCATGTGGTTGTTGTTATTTTTACAGTTATTTGTGTTTTTATTTTGTTTGATAATTCACTGATGGTTTAAATATGATGTCTTTAAAAGACTGACATAAAGTATTCTAAAATTTAGCATTTACTGTTTTTCAGGTAAGCTTTTAAATATTTAGGAACATTAGTTGTCTAATTTTGTTATAATTATTTCTCTATAAAGACTTGCATACTGATAAATCCTCTCCTGATCACTTGTTTTATCACCAAACTCCTGAATAATGCGGTCCAAGTCATTATTTTATTACTATAACATCTCAAAAAGCTCTGCAAATATCTGTGATATTCTTTGAGCACTGGATGCAGAAGCAGCTATCTCCTTTGTTTATGTCCACGTTATCTCTGTAGTGCATGGGGCTATCAAATACACCCTTTTTTCTTTTTTCGGCTTCATTCGGCTCCTATTGGTCTCACTCGGCCATTGAAAGGTTTTCTTGGCTTTTTCCAGAGAAAAAACAACTATAGACCTGTGCTTTACGTCTTTTTGATGATGTCGGACACGGTCCGACATCGGGCTGGAAAGGGAAAATTGTAATGTCAGTCCTGGTCCGACATAGGACCGCAAATGGTTAATAAACGTAGGGCCTTATTTAGCAAATATGTGTGCAGCCGCTTCCGCTCGGGGAAAAATAACAGCGTTAGCGAACCTCCACGATAGCGCACAAAAACGTGATTTAGAAGTTGGGTCTCATGCATGGGCTCACTCAAATCAAATAGCGAATCATGCGCCCAGCCAATCAAAGCACAGTGGGGCGGGGTAAGGATTCAACATCCTGTGCGTCTGCAATAACGAATAGAGGACATTTTGAAACCAAAAAAAAAGGAGCCAAAAGCACAAAAAAAATGTCCAGCAGTTCAAGTGAAGAGGATGATCAAGCCCCACAAGCAAGGCTGCGAGATAAAATTACAAAAATCTATAAGGCTTTTGTCTGTGATCTGCCTGACACTTGCAGCATTTGTAACCTCCACCACTGGGGCTTCAAGTTCAGCATCTGCTTCCCTCAAACCCTATAATCTTTCCTCTGTAAGTTCAACATCACATCCATTACGGAGAGCCATGTTCTGTAAAACACAACCAGCCAGGATAATATTGCTAACCTTCTGAGGAGTGTACTGTAATCTAAACATTGGAATTGCATTTTAAAGACTGCAAATGTTGGTCAATTAGTACAAGCACATTTAAAGGTATGGTTATACTTCTTTTCTGCAGCGGTCATGGGGTTAAGCGATGGATACCCACCATCCCCTATCAACTAGTCTCTCAGACTGTCGCTGAAATAAGGTGACCAGATTTTTAAGTTTTAACTTCCAACTTCCAAGATGCAGGGAAGCTCTAGGGTTTTTATTTTTTGACTGGCAATGTTTGATCTAATATCATATTGAAAGTGAAAGCAAGAAACTCTGAGTGGAATCTTTTACTTTCAAAACCTTTTTTTGTGAATAAGTAAGAAATAACCCACGACAGGATGTGTGGTAAGACAATTCTTACTGCACGCCCTGGGTGTGTTGTGAGGCACGAGGCAGTAGGCCACCCAGGAAGCGCGGTAAGAATTGTCTTACCACACATCCTGAAGTGGGTTATTTTGCTTATAAAATGACTACATTTTTTATTTTAATAATTACACAAACTAGCTTTTTTAAGGGAAAAAACTGAAATGATGTATCCTTCCACTGAAAAAAATAGTCCCCGATTACATATATTTTGTACTTTTTTATTTGCCATAAACATTACATTAAACAGTCCCATTGATAGTAACATTTTTGACATAAAATGGTATTTGGGAATTGAAGCAGACTGATTTCCAACATCTGAGGAAGGATTCAGAACATCTAAACACTGCATTGGCACTTGACATCAAGGGAGGAGCTTCCGAGTCATTTTTATTTCTTTTTTTGTGTGTGTGCAGGAAATGAACCTTCTCAGGTTTTGCTTCTTCAAGAGAAGCTGACCAATAATTTCAGAGGCTGTTTTCACATCGATGGCCAGTAACCGGCATTAGATGATATGTGGACTAAACGACTTCCGTGTCTGTCTGTGCTGTGCTGCAGTCCTTCCCGTCCGCGGCGAGCACAATAGAACTCTATGCCAAACCCAACCTTGTTAAAAAGACCAATGGTTGGGTCAGAAGAGAGCAGAAAAGTTTTTTATTTAGTTTTAAATATGATTCTGAAATCAGAGGGTAGTGATGAGATGTATTTGTTGTGTCTAGTTTAAACATTGCATATTCACTAGTCAGTTTTATAAGGCGATATTTAGTTTAATAAGAAGATGCCGCTGCTGCATATATACATGCTGAGTGAGACTTTGTGGTGATTTCTTAGATGGCTTTTGAAAAAAGTGTTATTGCCACTGCTTACCTCTGAGTTTTCTTTGTTCTGTTACAGTATGTTTGCCATTTTTTTCTGTAATTTTTAGTGACAGAGAAAAAAACAGATTGTTGAGTGATTTAAATGCTCTTACATTTTTACCTTCATAAACACTGTTTAGATGTTACTATTAAGGTGTAGTAATATAAATAGATCAGGTAAGTAAGATACTTCTTACTGCAGTCATGTGATCATGTTAAGCTAATCACAGCACTTAATTTATCCAGGCCATTTTATAAATGCTCTTACTGTCTTTGTATTTTCATTTCACAGTAGTAATTCAATATAGTGCAGTCTGTTTATAAGTATCACTGATATAAGAATTAACCGCATATAGTGATCAAAACCACTGGGACCAAATCATTCCTATATGCAAAATAATCTGCTTGTAAGGATCAAGAAATCCATTCATTTTGGGGCAAACTGACTACATGTAATACGGTACTTGATCAAGTGCAATGACGTGTACAGCCAATAAAAGCTGTCTTTAAATTTGATTTTGATTACATCTCGTGTGATTAGGCATGTATGTAGCGTGGATAGTGCACTGTGCCACTGCATTGTGCAGGTATGTTTTTTGTGTTCCCTGTTAGCGAATAAGTGTTTCAATAAAGTTAATACACGTTCATTGACTACATAGCCATGGTATTGTGTGATATGCATGTAGAAAGCGTGTTGAGGAGGAGGGGAGGAGACTGCAAAGCTTTGCATCTCTGTTTAATGAAAAACTGTGAGATATGAATGCAGTGGTAGTCAGGACAGTAAAATGCTGTACTGTGATGTCATTTTCAATTCAAAGGCCATTACACGTAACACAGCACAGCAGTTAAACTAAGCACTCTCTCAAGGCACCTTCTCAGGTATATTGCTACCAAAATAGGATTCTGCAGCCTTGAGTAAACATAATCATAATCATATAACAAGCTGCTTACTCATGTGGACTTGTTTTGATGTATTGTCCTTAATGATTGAGCACCATTGACCCCTATATACTGTATTTAAACTTCTGATGGCACATTTTTGCTAATTGTAATGTGACAGAGTGGCCGAGGACAGTGTAAATGATCAGGCTGGAGTCTTGAGTTACAGTTTTAAACTGGTGTTGGTTTTATTTTTCTTACACTGCGGTAGCAAAACAACCGCTAAAAAAACAAAATAAACCTACTTCTCAGCTGGAGCACTAACTAACAGTACTTTGTGTGGAACAAACACTAGATCTCTTACTCAAATTTGGTTTCTTTTTGTTACTTCTGCTTCCTTACGCCTCTATACTCCCATCACAAAGCTATCTGCTAAGCTGGGCTTCTCAAACTCGGTCCTGGGGACCCCCTGTGGCTGCTTGTTTTCATTCCAACCGAGCTCTCAGTTACTTAACTAGACCCTTAATTGTTTCAAGTTAGCTATAACATTTTATAAGTAACTTGAACTGCAACTGTTTAAGAGCTGAAAACAAGTAAAAAGGTCTAATTAAGCAAATTATCAGTTCAATTAAGGGTCTAGTTAAGTAATTGAGAGCTCGGTTGAAATGAAAACCAGGGCTAAGCCATTTCTATTGAGGTGTCATTAACTTTAACAAGCAGTTAACCAATTGACTATTATCTATAATTCGTTAAGGGTAGCAGCTGTGGATTTTTCATAGGCGTGCATACAAGCAGGAACTTGTTGCATCTAGTGGTCAACCCATTACACTGCAGCCAGGGAACAAGCTTGTATCATTCTCATACTAAGTTTGATTCTGCACCACAGTAACCATATTGGTCCGCTTTTAAAAATCGTCATCTTATAAGAATTAAAACACCTGGGATGGGTGTGATTCTTATAAATAGACTGCACTGTAATATCAAATTCTGAGATTCTATTTTATTGCTGATTACTGCTGCAAATCTAGTCCCTTTCCTGCCTAAGAAACTGCATCTTCTCTCTTTAATTTCCACTTTCCATCTGGCTGTATCTCTATCTCTATGCTTTCCTCCAGTGTCCAATTTGTAAACCAGGCCCTTCCTGTATGAAAACATTATAAATCTCAATATTTCAATTTATGAAATGGTTATTTCATAGAATCTTTTCATATTTTCTTTCTTAACATTTAATATGTCATGGTATTTGTTTTGTATATTTTTTTCTGTTGCAGTAGGAGTTTTTTTTTCAGCCACTTTCTACTATTAAACTATTAGTATTAAAGGTGATAAAATGTGTTAAATCGTTTGACTCTGTGCAATAAATTAAGCCCACTAATCTGCTCTTCTGAGCTTTGTTTAAAAGCTGCCCTGATTGCAGAAACAGGAATTTTCTTCTGAAGTAGTTATTTTGTGTGGTAAATAGTAATCCACCTTGGCAAAACCTTTAAGTTTCTCCCAGTAGTTGTATTCCCAAATTCCCCCTTTAACATGCTGTCAGCTGCCGGGCATCACTGAAAATGGAAAGGGACCTGTTAAAAACTTGATAATTCCATGATGAAATGTCCTGCCTCTTCCATTTTTTAGTACCAATCAATGACCATGAGAAAATGTCTTTTGATGAGGTGTAATAAGATTAAATCGTATTCCTTTTCTGATCAAATGAAATGTTGTCATTTATTTACTTACAAAAGGTATTTAATCTACTATAATCTGAAGCATTAGCCTCTGGAAAATGCACAAATTAACTTTAAGATTGTCAGGAGACGCTTTCTCATTATCACTGGTATCATTGATTTGTATTGAAAACTGCTTAGACAAAGGAGGAAATGTCATCATACAATTAACACGTTTTTAACAGTATCCTTTCTGTTTTAAGTGATACCTGTCGGCTTAAAACATGTTAAGAAGGAAATTTTTAAATAAAACTATTTGGGGAAAATTAAAGGGATCAACCCCCCCCCCCCCCAATAAGTTGAGCCCTGACCTTTTTTGCTGAAGAAAAAGCATGTTTTTATCAATGTGTTGTTTTTCTTCTATTAAACTAATAGCAGTCATAAAATAAAATACATATAGAATGCCTTGTATAGTTATCACACATATGCAACAGATAACATTAATCTTAAATATGGATACTCCACTGTCTTAATTTCTGTCTTAAACTTTGCAGGATAAAATATACTTCTCCTACAACACCTTTAACACAGAAATAAAAATAAGGGGTCACCAGATTATAAAGAGATTTAACCTGCCTCTAAGTCAACTTATTTAGATATTTTTTAAAGAAGAAAGGTCAAATGAAATGAGGATGTGATTGTTGTATCATATACATTACTCAACTATCAATGTACATTTTTAAAAAAAATTAAATTGGCACCTGGAGACCTGAAACTGTTGTATTTCATTATTGCTAAAAACAACAACATAAAAAAGTTCTGAAACTTGTAATCTATTTTTACAAAATTAATTTCGCAAACGTGAAAATAACTAGTTCATAAGTTATTTTGTATTATTCACTAACATTTCTCAGAAGGTTACCTTTGGTGAACTGAAAGTGAATATAGACTTAATTCAACAGAAAATATGTTTCCAAATACAAGCCCTCCTATTGCTGTGATGGGCTATTTTTATGCACAAAGTGTTCAAACCACGACAAGCTTCACTGCACTGTGTTCAAAATATGACACGGTTATGTGACATGACAGTGTTGGTTTCCGCAATTTTTGCTGATAGCTACACACAAAGCAAAGCCATTCACACGCAGATATATAAATACCATGGATGAAGAGAATAGTTCCAACACAATACAAAAGGATACATATGTGAGTCGTTATTGTTAGATTAGAGTAGTCTAATCTCTTTGGGCAGCGCAAGTGATGATTCAGACGAGGCTAGTCACCAGTTTGTTTTATTAACAGTCAATGTGTCATTCTTCAGATTTGAGTGGTGCCGTACAGCCACTTTTTAATGCTACTGTTCTTTCAACCTTCCCTTTAGTCACATAAGTGTAATTGTACTGTAATAAGTTAGATATGATAGTAACACAACAACCTGCACTAAAACATATAATATTCTGTTACTGGCGCAATAATCCTCTAGGGAAAAAAAAAGGATGAAATGAGCGCCCCAAGAAAGGTCGTGGGCACACTGGGACCAGTGTTCCAAAAGTGGGACTGTCTCGTCCAGAACGGGATGTCTGGTCACCTTACCTATCAACCAGCCTCTTAGACTGTCATCCTGCTGAAATGAAGCTGCCACCTGCAAATTAGCTAGGATAAACGAGCCATGAGCGGAGTCAGGATAGTTTGCATACACATTTGTGATGTAGTTGTTGGCATCACATACTACTTGCACGTCCCCTTCCGATTTATGTAGAAGTGCCTATTCTGTGTTGGTGCACATAGCTGCATGTGCAATCGATGGCTTTCAGGACACAAGGAAACCCACACCTCCCAAGAAACATGACACCTCACACTGCACATGATACAGCCGACTGGCTCATGCCTGCAGTATAACCCACATTACATTGCAAGCAGCCAGTGACATAAAATGTTATTGCAGCAGATACCCTTAGTGCTACAGGCAAATAGTGTGCTCTCCGCATGTGTCCTTCTAGGTCAGTCTGAAGCAGTTGGCAGATGTCAGTGATTTTTTGTCTGTTGAGGCAAAATTACTGCTTAGATTTTATGTCAGACAGGCTCAGAAAAGACAGATGATTTTTAAATATTTGGGGACGTCTCCAACTCTTCTCTATTTGTCTGGCCATGAGGAAATCCACTACGGACTCCATATTTCTTTTATTTCTCTTATTTTTTTCTCTCTTTTCTCCAGTGTGTCTTTGGCTGTATGTTTGGGGTCATTGTCCTGCTGGAAGATGAATCTTCTCCCAAGTCCCAGGTCTCGTGCAGACTTCAACAGGTTTTCCTCCAGGATTTCTCTGTACTTTGCTGCATCCATTTTGCCCTCTATCTTCACAAGCTTTCCAGGCCCTGATGCAGAGAAGCATCTCCATAGCATGATGCTGCCACCACCATGCTTCATGGTAGGGGTGGTGTTCTCAGGATGATTTGCGGTGTTAGGCTTTTTTGGTGTTGATCAGTGGCAAAAACTCCTAATTAAATACATTTTGATTCCATGTTGTAACACAATAAAATGTGGAAAAGTCCAAGCGGGGTGAATAATTTTGAGAGCCAATGTAGGTGGGCAACAGTCTGTCTGCCCACATGTGCACCTGATTTGTTTTTGCCAAAAGTATTTTTGCGATTGCCTTAGGGGTTTGCGGATGTTTCCAAAAAGGGCTCATTATGTTTAATTGTGAAATATCTAGAAATACTGAAGCTAAAACATGTCTTCCCTTGTACAATTTGCGATCACTTTTTTTGTGAAAGGTGTATGCGGCAGAGATAGATGTCTCTTTGATAGAAACAGTTTAATTTATTTGATGATGGGAATGGGAATGTAGAGATGGAAGCCCTGCTAACAAGATTTACATTTTTGCAGCTATCAGGCTTTTAAAGACACACCTGTGGTGGCTTTGACAGACTCACTGAGAGCAGAAACTGACCCAAGACTGTGACTGCTACTGAAAGAAGGCTGATCTTTGGAATACAAATTGGACATTTGTAAAACTACATGTTGTAATAGCTGTACTCTATTTTAAAGAACATAAAGCCAGCAGAAATACCAAACAAATTATAAAAACACACTGTTCATACAAAAAGTTATAATATGTTCTGTATTACCCTATAGTTATGTTAGAGTATTCTATATTCCTGTTTATTCTGTTATAACAGTAAAAAATATTATTGGATCTTTGTAAGTCTGAGTAAAAAGGTAGCTAGGTTGTGGTCAAGCTGACCAAGAAACACGTGTGAAATGAGTTAAGATTGTCTTTGTCTGAGCTACTGGTCATAAGGCTTGTAACCTTGAGCAGAAAGGCAGACGCAAGCATCAAATTTCTTATTTATAAAAAAAGAAGTAAGCTTGATCTGAAAGTAGTCTTTAAGCTAAACAGAGGTATTCTAGAATAATTAAAACACAAAATAAGTGCAAATGTTTTATTATAACAGAAGAACTGTAAGAGATTGAAACTAAGAGGATATAGAGCAAAAATTATCTTAAAGTAAAAACCTTAGTAGGCCTAATTAATTTGTTAACTTGTCTTTGCTTGAAACGGATGGTACCAGGCAGGGGTTAATTGAAGGAAATAACTTTTTGGCAACTAATGTGAGTTTTAGTGTTTGGGGGGTTTGAAATCCAAGATTTCTATAATAGGTGATCTTTTACATAATAAGAAATACCTCCTGGTACAGGAAAGGGGAGTCAGTGGTGAACTATATATGGCTTAATTAAATCATAGAAATTATGAAGACCTGGTAAAAACAAGTGAGGGGAGCCATAGCATAGAACCATGTTATGCCATACATCTGAGAAAATGCTTACAGAAGAGTCTTCTATTAATGATGGATGACCTCGACAGAGAATCAGGTGGTTCTGAACTTGCCTGAACAGGATTTTGTAAAAACAAAGAGGCCAAGTTTTGTTTAAAGTATTGAATAGCTAAAATGGGACTGTTGTATTTTGACTATGTTCTTGATAGACTGGATTTAAGTGAAAATAATTTGATATATAATTGCAGACTTTAAAAGTTTGCCATGAACCGCCTACCAGCCCCTGTCCAATATGTTTAAGTTAATTGTTAAACCACATCTACACATGTAATAACGCCAACATATTAAGGAGGATGATTTTTGATGTTAAAATGGAAATATATTTTAACCCATGACTGGAATAGTTAAAAATCAAAGTAGGTGTGTGACGGATTGTCCCGTCCCTTTATGTTTATTAAGTGTTTTATGTTGTGTGTAGTGTGTTAATGGTGTTTATGTATAAAATACACAGGATATAAATATGGGTTACGAGCACAAGTGTTTAAAATGTACATTTGTATTTAGGCACGAGGATTGCACAGCACTTCATGTGCAGATAAAATAATATGTGAGCACGGTAATTGCACGTTTATTAATTCATGTGCAATTGTACAGAGACTCCATTGAATGATTGATTAGCAATTGAGTCTCAGTACAGCTGCATAAAAGCTGCATGTTTTCACTCACTCAGGGTTGTGTGTTCGTGAGTGGAGAATGGGAGAGAGAAGGAGATATTATATTTACAATTGCTATTTTGTGCTGGAAGCTCCAGCACGGTACTTGTTGGGTTCGTCCGCATTTGTTTTGTCTGTCTGTTGTTTGGCCAATGCGCCCTTTGTTTTGTATGTTTTGTTTAAACCTTTTTGTTTGTTATTTTTTTTATTTACAATAAAACTCTGGACACCGTAGCGTCACAGATTCACCACCCTACCTTTGTTTTTCTTCTTCCTTCTTCTTGTCTGACATCACCCCTGTAAAGCCATCCTGCTCATAAGGTAGTATATATTAAACACATCTTTATAAGTATTCTTCTATACTTGCACTGCATTCACATGAATGCTGTCTTCAGGAACTCCCAGGTACCAAAAAAGAATAACATCAGTTCAATAGTTCACCTTACATTTTTTGGAGATGTAATAGAGGTGAAATAGGGGATAATGGTTAATCTTATAGAAGCAGTTACCAGTTGTTTTGAAAGTGTTATACAGTTGAAGGACAGGAGCTGTTGAGGCGGATTCATGTTTGAGATTTAATTCTGATGTAAGAAGCGAAGCAAAAACTCTATAATAACGGAAGTAGAATCCTAGTCAAGTATCACTGAATTTGGTAACTACAACCATGCTTTGAAGATTTCTGATTGAGCTGGTTGCTGTTGGTGTCGTATTTGGAAGTCTTTGCCTTTGAAGGCAGTTTCTGTCCTTACATTATATTCTACACTTCCATAGATATTTTGGAATGTAAGAACTATTTAACTATTTTTAATCCATATCTATTTTATATTTATGCATCGCTGTAAGGTGTAGGATTTATGTTTTTGTTGTGGCGAGTGATATATATATATATATAAAATCACTCTCCACAACAAAGCAACATATATATATATAGATATATATACTATATATATATATATATATATATATATATATATATATATATATATCTATATATATAATATATAATATAGGTTACATTATATAAAATATATATATATAATATATAGATATATATATATAGATATATATATATATATATATATATATATATATATATATAAATATATATCATGAAACTAATACCTACTGTAAAAATAGCAATGTTATTTATGGAATAGCCTGTGAAAAATGTGATGAAATAAAATATGTTGGAGAGACTGGAACAACTTTATATAAAAGAATTCAGAACCACCTTTCATTAATTAGAAATAAAAAAAAAAAATGAATGAACCAATAGTACAGCACTTCACCAGTCAAGGACATGACATAAATGATGTAAAGTTTGTAGTATTAGAACAGCTAAAATTAGACAATGTGAAGAAGAATAAGAGAAAGTAAATGGATAAATAGACTGAACACAATTATACCAGTGTGGCTCAACAGAAATGAATGAACTAATTAATTCCAATAAATATATAAAAGTTATAAATAATTAAATAAACAAAATTAATTCAAACATTGTGCATGCTAATACGCTGTGGAGGCCAAATCAAGGCTAATCCTCAGAGCCAGCATTGCATGATAACATAACTATGAGTTTATACAAAATAATGTTAACTACAATTAATATAGATTTAAAGATATAAGTAAAAATAATGTCACAATATATAGAACACCATTACATCATGTAAGAATAAATCATGGATTTGAATATAAACAATAACAAATAGTTGTTATGTCGTCAAACACCTATAAATACCTCTGTAACTACTCAATCCATTTTTAAGCATTTAATAAACTGAATGAGTACTGATACTACTCTGATTTGTTAAAACTTCAAATCGAATGAGTCTGTGTGAGCTTTTTGATTATTAATCTGGATACGTTGCAAGCCCAGTCCATGAACAGGAGTCCGAAACATCTTTCTGTCCTCCTGAACGTCTCCCCTGAGTTTAAGAGTGTGCTTTATATATCAACAAAAAGAGGATCTGCAAATCTGTCAATACCTGTTTTTAGCATGTGAAATAAGCCACATTTTGACTGTGAAAAAATACTATGGTCACAGTTATGAACTGCAATTATATTCACAGCACTTAACATGTTGCCACCTAGGAAAGAAGCATACAAGGGTTGCCAGATGTACTTTTATTGTGGGTTGTTTTGAAAAAGGGATGAGTATTTGCCTGTGCTTTAGTGGAAATTAAACCGGATCAAGTCTCTTTTTTGTCGACCTGTGGCCAGAAATGTCTTATGTTTAATTTAATTTCCCAGTCACAAAATGTAAAAATAAAATGCAGCAATTTTTCCAGCAGATGGAGGTAAAGTTGCATTTTGTTTTTTCAATTTGATGTCCCTGAAGTCAGGTGAATGGTAAACAATCTGATTTGGCATAATTACAAAAAACGTGTAACTTGGTTTACATCAACTGTACATTTTCAAGCTCTGGTTACAGGGCTGGGCAAAGTTTCACAAATGTACCTTAATCCTGGCCTAAATGACCTACATGCTACCCTGTACTTCCTATATACAGTAAGTAAACATGATTCACAATATGCTACATTAACGGACCTTCAGAATGATATAACCCCAGTACTCCTCGTGATTTCTTGAGCATAACGAGTGCTTGTAATAATTGTAGTGTCTGGGGGTCTTTAATGACTGAGCAGAGGTGACCTCCACACAAGACTTGAGGAAGAAAATGAGTACACAGCTGTCTGTAGAAAGAGGTGAAAAGGAAACTTTATCTTCAGGTATCTAAACAGTGCATATAAATATCCACCACACTTAAAACAGCAGCACAACAGACAGCCTCTTGTTCAGTAGGTTAGATAAGCATGGAGATACCAACAGCTCAGTGCACAAAGCTATTCTCCCCTAGGAAGCAATATTTCCTTCCTTAAGCACCATAAGCACCAACCCCGCCCACAGGTAAGTTACCTTTAATCATTTAAAATGATACTGTCCCAAGAGAAAGTTCTAGAAATTCCCTCCATTATCACTACCTATAAGTAATTTACACATACATCAAAAGAAAAGATCAATAAATTAAAACTATTTAGAAAATCAGACAAATATGTCAGTGTGTGAGCGGTAAATAAATAGACTGCAAAACTGGAGGACACATACAGGATGTTATGTGCATATAAGATATGATACATAAACAATGCAGCTTTTGTGATGCTCCGACAATACTGTGCAATCTGTGAAATTGCCCTGTATAATTAAAGTTAACAAAATACTTAATAATCACCAATTTGTACAGTAACAGTTTTATTACAACAGCGAAAGCCATTGTGTGCTTGTATGCGAACCTTGTTAATTGCCAATTTCACAAAGCTTACAATTTAAAAAATCTTTAACTACATGGTATGTGCAAACAGGTCAGTGTATATGTTAGGATCCCAAGTCGAAATACAACCCCATCAGCTTGAGGATAAATTACATTTTCACAGAGCCGGAATCTTGTTCTGTTCGGTTTGGGATTGTCTTGCGAATGATCCCATTGAAGTGCAGAAAATTCACTTAATCTGAAGACAATCTGAAGAAGATCCGATCATCCCTTCTGTAGAACATCCAGCCCTTAGAAAACAATATCGGTACATGTTCTTTTTATGCATATGGGAATTGGACTATTGCATGGATACAATCAATCATGGAGCTTAAATTGCCTGACAAACCTCCCCGGAGACTTATTAGTCTCAATGCAGAGAAAGCTCTTCATATTTCACATCATTTCACCAATGTCATTTACAATCGGTACATTTTCATAAATACAGTCTTAAAAACACACTAACTGCTGGTTAAGATATTCTGTTATCAAACATTCTGCATCATGGACTTTGTAGGTTCTAAATAGCTGCTTGTATGCTGGTCCTGGCATGCAAGCACTGTATGTAAAGAAAAATACATCTTCAGCCATAAAAACGGTTAAGTTGTTTAGTAATTAACCGGAATGCTATTGAGTCACTATGCAAGTAAAACAAAATACAAAAAGACTTGAGATTAATTATACAGACTTGCCAGCTGCTTAACATTAGTTTAATAAACGTGCATTGGTAGCAAACTAAACGGGGGAGCGTACAAGGTGACAAATCTTAATGTTGGATGACCCCTGTTGATTAAGTACTGTATTGTATTGGCAGGCTTTACTTAAACACAATACATTGTCTGTTACAAAAATAGACACAGATAGCAGCACAATATACAGTAGCTGGGGTAAGGAGAAATTAATCTACATGACCCCCAGCAATAACATGATAAATGTTGCAGATACGCAGTGGGAGGGACTCCTCTGGCTGCACTACTGTCCCTGATTATCCAGTTAATATAAAGATTAATTTCCACTGTTTGCCATTTCATGCTTTTGTACACATTTTCACACAATGATTTGGGGAACCAGGAAAATAGTTCTGGGGGGGGGGGCAAAAGTCTAGTGTGTGTTTGTACAGAGCAAGGTGCTTGCAGTGTTGGATATTAAGGAACAACAGACTGAATTCCCTCAAGCAGTCACTTATGTACAGTAGGTTATTCAATCCACAGAAATATAAGGGCCTAACAACTACACGTGGTAAACACATTGTACAGAAGGACTAACAATGGAAAGTCAAGAGGCCACAACTAATCCACATAACAGTTTAGTTATATTGTTGCAGGTGGCAGATGTACCATTTTTTCTTGAACATAATATATCTTGCTCAATGCACCTTGAAGGTTCAATGCAGCATGCTATCAAATTGTAGTTTCTCAAGGACTGAAGAGGGGCCAGTTTCCCACATTTGACTGCCTGCAGCCTTAGAGAATTAAGTTGCACATTGAAAACATAAGAACTATATGCTTAGCTTGGAATTTTTTGTCAAGTGACTGTGAAGTATGCTGCCAATTAAAACATAAAAATAAGGAATTGTTTCTAAAAGTGTAATGTCTACAATATGTAGTTTCTGTAGTCTGGTTTGGATTGAAACTGGACCATACAAGAAAATTAAATCTAGTATTGAAAGGGTTAAAGTAAATTCTGGTGCCAAATTTTTAAATACATTTTACAACAATGTCTGAGAAAGCTGAGAATTGACCAGACCCTTCCTTATGCAGCAGTGGTATGACCTTGTGTTTCACTACTCCTGAAAAGTCAAATCTCTACTTATTTTCTTCAGAACTCAAAGTGACCCTGATATGTTGAGGCAGGACTTCCGTGGGTGTATGGCTATGTGCATGGCTTGGGTGTTTTGTTTGGTACAATCTTTTGATTTGCTTTAATTTTGGACAGCAGATTATTTCCATATTTCCCCATCAAATTATTGGAACTTTTAAATAAGCAATGCCCTCATGTATTTAAAAAATGAACCCAATGTGAATTCCTGAGGTCCTAAGAATTAATAAGTCGGTAATCTATATTCATTGTAAAAGCTTACCTTTTTTAAAAAGACCCACATTCTAGATAAGATCTATATCCAAAATAATATATTACTTGGTATAATCAAATAATGAGCCAGACTGTCACTTTACACAGAAAAATGTGTCAGTCTGGTGCTGGGATGTGTGATATTCAGTGTGTCAGTCTGGTGCTGGGACATGTGATATTCAGTGTGTCAGTCTGGTGCTGGGATGTGTGATATTCAGAGTGCCAGTCTGGTGCTGGGATGTGTGATATTCAGTGTGTCAGTCTGGTGCTGGGATGTGTGATATTCAGTGTGTTGTTCTAGTGCTGGGATGTGTGATATTCAGTGTGTTGTTCTAGTGCTGGGATCTGTGATATTCAGTGTGTCAGTCAGATGTGTGATATTCATTTTTACTGCAATTTGCTTTGTATGAGTACAAGCAGTATGAGAAATATTAGTGGCCAAACAATATAGGCCAACTTTATAGACACACAACAATATAGTAAAGTATTGTGGGTTGGCACAATTTCAAGGTCTTTTCTCCTGACCTGATCTATGGGACCAAATCACCAGTGGCATCCACAAGGGACAACAGTTATAGCAAACATGTATTTGCATTTTAATAGTAAAACTGATGTCTTTCCTGCCAATAACCAATCAGCTGCTTCACCTATTGACTGAAACGCATTCCAGTAACATACTTTGGCCCACAGACCCTGCTGAGGTGCAATGACCCAGTACATACAAGTTCAGAACCGATAATCCAAGAGCTTTCTTTAACCTAAACTAGCTTTTATAACATGTGTTTCTTTAAAAACTGCACAATGGAGGCCTACTGTATGTAGCTAATGGAAATCTGAATTGTTTTGTTAGCTACAACAACTTTAAGGACACTGCATGTTCTTAGGTCAATTTAATTCAGTAATACAGTTGTTTTCTATGATTATAGGGTGATACAATGGTTACTTGAAAGAGGTGGAAAATGACAGTAAGCGAGTGTTGTTGTAAGAAGAAATAACGTGCATCTTTTTATGTCCTACTCATGTCAGATTTAGTTTTATTGTTTGCTGGATATCACTGCCATCATCTGCACATATGATTTAGAAAAAGGTCTGTTGCAGATTTGTATTTATAAATTAGTTAATTGCCCCCCCCCCAAAAAAAAACAAAACAAAACAAAAAAAGACATAATTTTATTTTTAAAAAGTCTTAAGAACATAAGAACATAAGAACATAAGAAAGTTTACAAACGAGAGGAGGCCATTCGGCCCATCTTGCTCGTTTGGTTGCTAGTAGCTTATTGATCCCAGAATCTCATCAAGCAGCTTCTTGAAGGATCCCAGGGTGTCAGCTTCAATAACATTACTGGGGAGTTGATTCCAGACCCTCACAATTCTCTGTGTAAAAAAGTGCCTCCTATTTTCTGTTCTGAATGCCCCTTTGTCTAATCTCCATTTGTGACCCCTGGTCCTTGTTTCTTTTTTCAGGCTGAAAAAGTCCCTTGGGTCGATACCATTGTAAGGTATTGTCAATACCTTTTAGAATTTTGAATGCTTGAATTAGGTTGCCACATAGTCTTCTTTGTTCAAGACTTTAAAAAATGTATCTTACCCAGTCTCAGTCTTTTACAAGTTGATTGTAGTATGCCATGGTAAACAGCTTGTAAATATTGTATTAAAGCAAAGTAACTTGTTTTAAACCTGTAATGGTCAGACCCCAAGGTCAATAATATGGTTAATACTCTACTGCATCTCCCTTTTTGAAACTGCTCTAATGTGCTTTAGAGTATTTATTGTGTTTTGGTTTTCCACCTGAAAGCTTAATAGAAGCATAATTTCTTAGCATAATTGTAATACAACAGAGCTCATGAATTATCATATAATTACAGCTTCTGAACCTGCCAACTGTTAAAAGGTTTTGTAAGTGGAAGATTGGGTATCAAGGTCCTGTACATTAAAGCAGCGTGTGCTATTTGCCAACATAGTCCTAAGATTGGAGAAATGGTGAACACAGAATATACTGGTATAACAGCACAATGTATGTATCCCAACTGTGATGATGAAGCCATCCCTTCCATTAAAAATCTCTGTCTGTATTCTGTTGCTCATCCAGAATGATGCTGGAAAACTCTTGGTTGATCCATATTGTTGGGGATGCCCTCTCAAACTGACAAGGCACAGCACATTTCACTCACCCAAATAAAGTTTCATAACAGTGGATTTTCTACACCTCCATTTTTCAGGTGATGATATAATTGTGTCATGCATCTCTCACATGGGTGTCTGGTTTTTGAAGCGCTCCCCTCCTCCCTTGCAAAAGACTGCTATGCCATTGAATATCTGCAATTCCACACAACAGACTGTTATGCCATTGAACATTTGCAATTCCACACAACAGACTGTTATGCTAAGACATCTCATACTACTGTTGGTAGTCCTCCTGTCATGCACATGTGTCTTGTGATCAGCCATAAATACCCACCTCCCCCCTGCATGCAGCTTCCCACTATTATGTATCTGTATCGCACTACACCAGCCTAAGTAGCGCCCAGATATAAACACAATGCCCCCACACAAGAAAAGCCAAGTAGACAACTATACACCTGGGGAAAATAATTGAATAATTGTTAAAAAGTGTAAATTTCAGTGTTTGTAATTAAGGTTTATTAACTTGTGTGTAGTTGAAGGAGTACCACGAGTGTGGAGAAGAAGTGAGCCAATATTTGTGCTTGGAATTACAACTGTGTGCTGTCAGTACATCTCTCTGTGTGGCAGATTTATATGTGGTGCTGCAAAACAGCATAATTTTTATTATAGGCAAACAGCTTAGCTGATGTTAGTTAGGGAATTGTTCAAAAGTTTAGTCATTAGCTTTGAAGAAGGGCTTTGTTTATGTTTGTTTTGCTTCATTACTTTGTCAAATTAAAAAAAATTATAATAATTTGACTGCATTCCAGTCTGTGGATCTAGCAAACTTTCACATACAAACTTTTGTCAACCATGGATATATATATATATATAATATATATATATATATATATATATATATATATATATATATATATATATACACACACACACACACACACACACACACACAGTATATGCCTAATATTTTTTTTTGTTGTTTTTGTTTTTTTCGTGTAACAAGAATAAAATAATTTTATTTTTCAGATATTTTTTTGTCTGGAAATTCCATTATTTACTCACACGCCTCACAGTCAGTATGTTAAATAATTCCTCACACCATACAAGAATTCGTAAACTAAATACAAATGTGCATTATAAATATCATATGGGAGATACTGAAACTGAAGACGGAATCTATGAGAAAGATGTTGAAAATGCAGGGAAGTTATAAAAAAGGCCAACAAAATGCTTGGATATATGATGAAAAGTGTTGAATTTAAATCAAGGGAAGTAATGTTAAAACTTTAAAATGCACTAGCAATACCTCATCTAGAATCAGTAGCACTGGAACGATTTTTAAAGTGGGAGTGCTAAAGCCATTGAACAAAACTATAACCCCTGTATATGATAGAAGCCATGCAAAGCCAAGGGGGTGCTACAACACCCCCAGCACCCCAAGTTCCAGCGCCCTTGTCTAGAATATTGTGTCATGTTGCGGTCACCTAGCTACAAAAAGGATATTGCTGCTCTAGAACGAGTGCAAAGAAGAGCAACCAAAAGTATTCTGGGTTTAAAAGGCATGTCATATGCAGACAGGTTAAAATAATTTAATCTATTCAGTCTTGAACAAAGAAGATTGTGGCGATCTGATTCAGGAATTCAAAATTCTAAAAGGTATTGACAATTTCTACCCAAGGGACCAGGGGTCACAAATGGAGATTAGATAAAGGGACATTCAGAACAGAAGAGAGGAAGCACTTTTTTTACAGAGATTTGTGGGAGTCTGTAACCAACTCCCCAGTAATTTTGTTAAAGCTGACACCCTGGGATCCTTCAATGTCAAGGAAATTCATGGTTAAATTCATTTTAATATAAACATTTCTCAGATATTTAATTCTGTTGTCTGTGTGTCTGTGTGTTGTCAGAACTTCAAAGGTTGTAGATAAGGCATAGGCCACAAACTGTATTAACTCTTTGAAGTTAGCCTTCCAAAATGTTATCTGATTGTCTGGCCTCCTAAGGTGTCATAAAACTTATCAAGTTAAGCTATAGCTACAGTACAGTTGTACCATGATTGTGTTAAAAGTTAGTTAAAATGCTTTAAAAATAATTTTTAATTACAT
The DNA here is from genome assembly GCF_017654505.1 of Polyodon spathula. Lineage (NCBI taxonomy): Eukaryota > Metazoa > Chordata > Actinopteri > Acipenseriformes > Polyodontidae > Polyodon > Polyodon spathula. Next base: position 45,277,154 of record NC_054536.1, on the reverse strand, counting down.
AACTTGTGGACACAAGTTTAACAATACATCTGAAGGGTTTATTGTGTTTTAAATGAATATGATAAATTAATAACTTTTTAAAAATATTATCCTTTGATTGCATTATGATGTGTTTTATATGCTTGTAATCATAATTTTGTATAGAGAATGAAACTGAAATTCATATGCTTCTCCAAAGAATGTACCTAAAGTTATATTGAATAGGAGGTTTAAATGATAAATGTAAGATCCTTTGATAACAAAATAGACAGATACATTCCATTTCTAACACACCCTTTTTGTGTGACACACAACTGTCTATCAAATATTGCAAACCAATGGAAGGACCGACAAAGATTTGTTTACAGTAGAAGGGAACGCCTTACATCGTGTTATTTAAACTCAAAACAAGGATTTTTACTTTTTTCTACTCTCTGGGTTATCTCTGGATTCACTCTTTCTTCAGTCGGATATAATCTTTGAAGCTGTCCAGGAGAAGATGGGCTGCCTCCGGAACAACGAAAGCTTTTTCCTAGAGCTTTCACAGAGATATTGCACTATCCTGCTTCCCAACTAACTTCTATAGAGAGGACGACTGTGTTAAGAAGACATTGTTTAAAACATGGCACCAACAGAATAAGTATCAAACCTATATTGTGTGTTTACAAGTAACTGAACTGAAGCCATGATATTGATATTGTCACAATATGTAATGTGTGTCTATTCAACTAGAAACTGGAACATTGTACATGCATATTTAGCCATGTGGAAGCTGCCACATGTATATGTAATGTGTGACTCAACCAAACAATGCATGATGAACTATTAAAACTGCATCACTAATGCAGAACTCTATGACCAGAGAGCAACATCAAGGATTTATTATGAACATTTAACAATGCATTACTTTTTCTTTAGTGTTTTATTTTGTTGTTTATACATATGTTTTTAACTATGAAGCCTAACCTTTATTCTTCCTTTGAGAATATGAATAAATGCAACAATAACTTGAATTGTTAGGTTTCTTTTATGATTGATTTGAAATACTTAAACACACATAATATTAATTGTTAATCTCTTTTCATCACGAATCTAGGATTAATTAAGACAGAATCGTTAGTTCTTATTGAGGTATTGTGTTTATTATGGTTAATAATTACATTATCAGCTATAATGGGTATTTTCTTTAATGGTAATTGGTGAGGACACAGTTGTGATATAAACCCTAGATATACAATGTAAATATCCATGACATCAAGAAGCTGCTTGATGAGATTCCGGGAAAAATAAGCTACTAACAACCAAACAAACAAGATGGTCCAAATGACCTTATCTCATTTGTAAACCTTTTTAAGTTCTTATGTTCTTAGCTGATAGAGAACATTCATTCAAGTGTTTGTTTATGACTCATACTCATACTTCCAAGTTTGGAAAATAATTAGCAAAATTATCCTAACAGAATGAAATGTCATTAAACTCATTAAACACTCTTTTAGTGAACTCTTATTAACAACCCTTCTGAAATTTCTCAAACATTTTTTCAGTTTTATAAAAGTATTTATTAAACACAGTTTGTTCCTACAGAATCCAACCTTTTTTTTCCCAAAAATTGATGATTGGTTCAAATCATTAGCAAAAGATGATTTATAATTTCAAGAAATAGAAGCAGTTGTGAAGGAAATCGCTAAAGGCAAATCACCAATTGTATAATTTTGTTTGAGGAGATATTAAACATTTATTATTTTCTAGCAGAATGCCTTCAATCTCACTCTTTGTCTAGCAACATGAAACATGGGTTAATTACCTTAATTCCAAAATCCGAGAATGACATGAAATTGATATATCTGGTGGCCAATAATGTTATTAAATACGGATTATAAAGCATTAATGGCAGCTTATGCCAATGGATTTAAATCAGGACTAGATCAGGTTATAAGTGAAACACAATCCAGACTCATTTTTAATAACATTAGGCTTATCTTGGACATACTAGATTATAATCAATTTGTGTCAGGTGACAGCTTTATCCTATTCCTTTTTTCTTTTTTTTATAAAGCGTTCGATACCATTGAACACTCTTAAATAAAGCTCTAAATAGTTTGGATTTGGATCTAAATTTATTTTTAAAAAATTGAAATGTTTTATTCAGGAATTTCTTTACCTCAAGGAATGACTCCCTGATTTGATATCTCTAGTGGTGGTAGTGGTTTTACTTTTAACAGCAGTGGGACTTTTGGCCATTTTGATTAAAATTGGTATTGAAGATCAAGGAATTTGAATGTCCAATCGTAAATTTATTATTAGCCAACAGGCTGATGATATAACCCTTTTTTCCTGCGAAATAAAGACCAAATCCCCCTGGAAAATCTGTACATTTTCCAAAGTTTCTGGCTTAATTCTTAATTTAAATAAATGTGAATTAAGAGCAACTGTCCTCTTGAGTCTGTTGCTGGCATTCCAATCACACCAAAAAAAAAAAAACAGGTGAAATATTTGGGAATTTAAATATGTAAAGACTCTTAAGATTAGAGAACCCATTAATTTTAATAAGAGATTATCAGCTATTAAACAAAAATTCAATTCATGGCTACAAAGAAATATATCCCTATTTGGAAGAATTATTTTAAGCAAATCAGAAGTTATGTCAAAACTTAAGCAATTTCTAAGAAAACACAAGAGCATCAACCACTGTTTATTCTATATGACAAAACAAACTTAATTACATTAAGTAAACTAGAATTATTTATTCTTTGGTGGTGGAGGGAGCAAATGTTATTGGCTTCCAGTGTTTAAATGGGACTCTTAAATGAATTGGTTAAAACAGTGCCTAATTAATTTATTGTGAATCAATATGGATTCACATTCCCAACTCTATGTTTAAAGTCTTGGGAGGACTGAAATATTTATTATGCTGTCTACAATTCCTAAATTTAGCCAATTTGCACAAATTCATTAAATTGGCCAATTTGCACAAAGAATCATTGATGTATTGGAAACTAATATTTTTCCATAACTTTACACCACACAACACAATTATTTGGAATAATAGAAGTATAACTGTAAAAAATGAATCAATATTCCATAGGGAGTGGTTTGAATAAAATGTTGTTTTTGTGAGAGATGTTTTAGATGGTAGCTACTCTTCAAAAAATATGAAGAACCAGCTAGCACGCATAATAATAGTATACCTTCAATACAACAAATTTATAACATTTTAAATTACTATGATAATTCCGCTAAAAGCCCTGTATTTTTTATGAAACCCTCTATGAGAGAGTTGCCTTGGAAACAGGCTCATTTGTGGAGAGGTGTTGGTTATCATTATCAAAACAGAAACACAATACTGTATTAAGTGTAAAACAGTGACAGCAGGTGACTTTTTTAGTGCTCTATGCATAAAGGGTTGTAAATCCCTTTCTATTTTAAATTCCAGGAAATCTCAATATTTCTTGGATATTATAAAAAAACAACATCTTGTTATGTTGGTTTTTATATTATATATGTAAGTATCTAAGTGTGTTTATGTACATGTGCATCTGTGAAATATGTACAGTATGTACAGATATATAGCTGATGCCTGTATATGTAGATGTAGATGTATTTATTTATTTTTTATTTATATTTTATTTTCTGACTGTAAATGAAAATAATGAGGCTGCAGGGTGATCTTGGTTTCATATCCTGAGGGCTTTTTTTTTTTTTTTTTTTTGGGGGGGGGGGGGGGGGGGGGAGGGGGGGGGGGGGGGGGGGGGGGGGGGGGGGGGGGGGCCAGGACATTCTTTCGGGGAAGTGATGAGAGTGACTTAAGTTTATTTTTGGTCTCTATTTTCCCTTCACGTACTTCAAAAATAAATAAATACATAAATACAATGCCATAAGATTTTCAGTCTGTATTTTATTTAAAAAAAATTTTAAAAAATGTACAGATTGCCTAATCTCATAAATAAGCATTTTATTTGTATCATTATGGCGGAGGGTGGGCACAAACCCAGGCCTCTCACACTCCAGCATAGCACGATCCCATTGTACAAGAGCCTGCTCCTTTGCAAGGAGCGTATATCAGTCTTATGTCTTCGTGTGTGTACATCGCCTACCAGCCCTGCTGCTGCCTTCCCCAGTGCACGCTACACTATTTATCTTCATGTTTTAATAGTTTTCCAATCAATTGATTCTGCTTGTGTAATAAATATCCAATATGTCTTCTGTTCAAATCAAGCTAAAAAGCTCCACTTGAATATATTCCAAAGTTCAGTAGTCCATCGCATATCTGACTCCGGTGGAACCAGAGTAAGGGCGTTTATGTTAAAAGTTGGATAAATGGGTCCTGTTTTAAATACCATTATACACAGCTGTAACAGTTACTATATTGAGTCCATTATTGTTTTGAGATTCAGCTTTATTAGGGAGCTCCCCTAAATCCCTTGTTTAGAAAAATACAGGGTATTAATGCTTGTGACAGAGTAGCCGTCTGCTGTGTGGTTGTGTGCATTCACTGCTGAGTGACAGGCAGGAGATCGAGACTGAGGTTGAAGTTGAAAAGCCCTGCAGGCGGACAGGATGTATTTATATATCAAGTCAACAAACTGAACAGCTCAAGTGACACGACCAGCAATGGCAGCACATGGAGCACATACAACACAGTCCGAAAACTTTGATGGGATCTACAGTCTCTGAACTAATCTTCTCTGTTCAATAATAAACTAATGTTGCTGAAGAGCTTGATTATGGCAGATAAACGGTTTTGGTGGATATGTGATGGGTGGATATATGACCAATTACTGGAGTTCAAATTTTAAAAAATAGTATGTAAAGACTGTAAAAATCAAACTAGTTTATAAAAACTAAATCGAAAGGAAAAAAAAACATTTTTGCCAGAAAAAGTTTGAAATAATTGTATAAATTACACAACACAAAATCAGCTAATACCTTAGCAACTATGTATTTTTTAAGTAACTTTACTAGATATATGCATTTAATGTCGTGTTCATTTATTAGAAAGCAGTACTTATTTGCTAATTTACTTAAAACGCAAATAATACCTTAAATGTGTGAAGAAGTTTAAAAACATTTGTTCCTTGCCAGAGGCTCTCTTGCCTAATCTACTGCATAACCTCATCTGAGATACGGTCATATCTATGAAAACAGGAAAACTTATGGGGCCCGATATTCGAAAGGTTTGCGCACTGCACAGTGGGGTATGCGCATCGCAAATGACTGTTGTGCCGAAATTGTGCCAAGTTGCCATATTCGAAATATCCTTTTGAACGTCACAGTCCATTCTGCACTGTGCAGAAATAAAATGTATGTATCGCACAATATGGGGGGAATGACCAACAATATGTGTGATCCTGGTATATTCGAAGGTATGCGCCAAGCATAAAATCAAGTTTAGGACGCACAGAATAAAGATTGTAAAAGGACTGCATTAACTCCGCACGTACTACCATTCCAGCACTGACTACAAACAGGCAACAATGGGAAACGTGGGTAGCATGCAACATGTCCGGCGACATTTGAAGGCACACCCAGCAACAGCAACCCCGACATAGGCGAAGATATGCTAAAAGGGTGTACCGGCCTCGACACACATATGAGGAGCTCAGCAATGAACAAGTCGTGTCCAAGACATTCTGACTCATCTATGTCACATGCTGCATGTTGGCCTGGCCAGACCTGGCTACCGGGACCTTCCAGAAGATCACCCAGTCATTGTTTTTTATGAGGTCACGCACCTGATGCGCGTGGTAGGTGCGATTGACTGCACCCATATTGCAATCCGGGCACCTGTTCCGGTTGTTCTGTTCTATCGGGATTCCAGTTGTATTCGGAATAGTGGAAAAATTTAATAGCTATTCCATGCCATGTAAACAGAATACTAGTCGGAATACTAGTCCTTCTAGACACCTTATTCAGAAAAAAAAAATTTTCTAGCCATACGAGTCATTATTTTATAATCTATAATATATAACATGACGGCTTGTGTGCCCAACAAAGCCTTTGCAAAAACTGTGCACAAATATATTAGTAATATTAGTACTTGTATGACCCCAAACTGGTTGCTGACTATGCAATATCTTTTCTTATTTTTATTTTTAAGCTTTTTAGTAGATCAGCAGTCAATACCATATATATATATATATATATATATATATATATATATATATATATATATATATATATATATATATATATATATATATATTTTATTTAACTATGTAGTCACATTGAGATTAAAACCTCTTTTACGAGTGAGACCTAGCCAAGCAGCAAGTCAATCGGACAACAAGAACAAATACACAAAAAAATACAATTAAGACACAGGCAAATCACATTTAAAAAAATATATCACATTCAAAACAAAATACACAAAAGTAGTCAACTATTTAAAACAATTACAACTCTCAGTCACGAAATCACGCAGTTTACTCTTAAATTACAATAAAGATATCTGGGTCTGCAGCTTCAGTTTGGACTGGAACTCATTCCAGGACCATGGGGCATAATAAGCAAAGGAACCATTACCAGCCTTAGTATGCACATTTGGGATGTTAAAATGCAAAAAATAATGAGATCTGAGGCTATGGTTACTATGGGAAGCTATAAGTTAATATTTTAAATAAGTATATTTGTATAATTTACATTGAATAACATTATATGCCAGAATATACCAGTGCTTCAACCTGCGTAAAGCCAAAGAAGTCCAGCCTATCAAATTGTTTAATATACAATGATGAGTATTAAATCTTGTGTTTGTATTGTACCTCAATGCTGCATGATATAGCGAGTCCAGTTTACCTAAAGTTGATGGTGATGCAAACCTATATACTGCATCACCATAGTCAATTTGCAGCAATAACATACAAGCAATAAGCCTCTTTTTTGTTTCCACAACATATATAACATGTTCATATCATAGTTGTGATAACGCATTCCCATGCCCAACAGATGAATGTGGAAACATGCACTCGCCTCTGTCCAGCACACTGCCTTCCTTCTGTTCCTTTAATATGGTCCTATTAACATATGGTAATGCATCGGTAATTACAAACATGTGAAGCAAATGTATTCTAGGTGGACAGTTTAAAAAGTATCATTCCCCTAAACATAATGGCACTGCAAAAAAGAAAAGAAAAGAAAAAAGGGTAGTTCTACAGTCATCGAATCTTGAGAACACTATTCCATCAACATCATATATCCAAATGTTTATACAAAGCCAAACTACACAATTGTAATACTTGCTGATACAGGGTGATCGGGTGATTAGATAAGATGCATAAATTATTTGAGATACATATCTGGACAACAACAGCACAGCCAGAGTAAAACAGCTGAGGTACTTTCACATAGAGAGATGTAAGCAGATCAATAGATATAGGAAGGTCATACAGTAAATTAATTACCAGCAAAGGAAAGAGATGGTAGATCAAATACTGTACTAAGCTTTGAATTGATGGTCCTTTGGTACGATTGTGTTTATAAGTGGTGGATATTGATACAGAGCTACAACAATATTGTTTAACACATTGCTGATAAAATGGATACCCTAAATCATACAGAACATATCAGGGATTGTCGAAGGTTAACCAGGGAGCAAAGGTGTAACACAAATTATTTTTATAGCATGTGCTTCCAGCCTATTGCTTGTAGAGAATTAATGACTTGAGTCAAAGATGACAAAGCAAGATGTATGCCTTCCATAATGTTACTGTGCTATACCACAGTTGTTATAGTTTAAGACACTTTTATTACAATTAGAGCCAAGATAAGATAGTGGAAGTTGGTATCATTCTACTGAACATAACATTCAGATACACATGAGCCTTCCAGTATAAAAAATGACCACCTCCAGGGATATTTTTTCTCTGAACTGAAACTTTCAGCTGAAGGATCTTTGAGACATTCCTTTCTCACCAAATGTGAAGTCTCAGTGATTCACTTATCATCATCAAAAGCCGGAATGAACATATTAGACATCAACAGTGTCTACCAACAGATTGTCAGCATATCGTGTTGGTAAAGTACGTAGATTCTTGCACCAAACTAATTTGTCAATAACGTTTGGCCTCAGTGTGGACCAAGCTTTATTTAGAGTTAAATTGCCTTACAAAGGTGCTGCTTACAAGAGTGGTGTGTGTGTGTGTGTGTGTGTGTGTGTGTGTGTGTGTGTGTGTGTGTGTGTGTGTGTGTGTGTGTGTGTGTGTGTGTTTGTGTGTGTGACTTCTGTCAATCTGAGTATTGGTACAGTGTGAATTGTGTCCATGTAGCAGTATATCATTAACATTAAAGATGGGATGTAAAATTTTCTAGTTTACTTTCAAAATTAAACTGAATAGTATTTGTGGCAGACTAGGGGGAAGACGAGAAAAAAATGTAATCCATGGGGAACTAAAAGACTACATCTCCCAGAATGCCACGTGAGTGAGGAGTTTCTCCTGGCTCTAAAGTGATTAGTAACACCTGTCTATAATTAGCAGGCAGGTATAAAATAAATGTTTAGGGGGGATGTCTGTGTGAAAGCCAAAGTCCTGTGTGGGCTACTGAAGATATTGTGTGAACCTTTATATTACTGAATTTGTAAAAAGTTTTAGATTTCTTTAAATAGTTTAGTTTAGCACTCCTTGGTGGAGTTAGGTTTTTGTTTTTGTATATTTTCATTTCTGTAAATAATAAAAGTACACGTAAAACACGTTAAACCACAGCTCATGTGTCTGGGTCTGTATTTAAAAGAGTGAAAATGAGCTTCAGCCTTAAGGCTTTGTTCCATATTTACACAGGGCTTCTGATTTTCTGTGTTTTATACTGACTTTTATACCCTCCTTTAAAAATGCTATTGATACCTGTTAAGCCTTTTGTGTATCTCAATCACAACTGAGAAAAGCCTAAACAGTAAAATTGATTTAATTTACTTTTCTTCCTGTGAAACAATGAAATGGGTTTTTAAATCATGTCTTACTTTTTCATTTAAAAGCAGAACCAATTCAACTTAATGTAAATACAGTTACGTATAACGATTGTAATAAAGTGTGTCCAGTTTTCATTATAGTTTTAATAAAGATTAGTTTCTTATTAACATGTTGCAATCTCGTTTATAAGTTCTGCTTGTAAATGAAAAATTAAGGCTTGGCTAATTTAAAAGCCCATCTAGTTGTTTAACAGAAACAAAGTGAATTAAATCCATTTTACTATTAACACGTTTCTTGGATATGATGAGATACACAAGTGGCTTAACAGGTATCAATTGAATTCTTAAAGGAGTGTATAAAAGACGGGGTTACACACCAAAAGTTAGAAGCCCTGTTTATACAGTAAAACGAACAAAAACACAATTTTCCGATCAAGTATTTTCATTTCATATAGTGAGACTATTGTCTTGCGTTCCTTAGAGTTTGAGTTTGAAATCCCACTTACTGAGACAAAATTGGCAGTTGTAAGTGAATGGTTCTACATATGGAACATGAAAGTGGCATTAAAAAAATAAAAATGCAAAAAAAAAAGAAATACCAGCAACAGGAATTAATTCATTGTTTTACTGAAACTAAAACAGATGAAGACCTAAATTACCACTGATACATTTTCTAGAAGCAACATTCTCATGGAAACCCTAAGTGCTCTCTAAGCTTTTTAAGCGAAAGAAATGCAAAAGCTGAATTTATAACATTTCTGCAACTGATGGAGGTTTACTAAGTGATGATGAAATTGCTGTTGTTCCCGATCCTCTCCAGAAGAAATGTGAAATACAAATTAGAAGAGGGGTGTTATGTGGAATGTAAATCTGTAATTGTGAAAACATAATGTACGATTATATTACTTTCCTTTAACAATATAAAATACTAAACTGAAATTGCCAGCCATTTTAAGTGAAATGTGTTACACTATAATTACCAGTAACTAATTGTTGAAATGATTGTTGCATAATAAAATGTTTTTCAGTTTTCTGTTGAATTGTTCTGACTGGTTTCATTGACACTAGAACCACCACGGCAGTCATTTTGACGGTTTGAGGTTTTCAAATTGAAATTGCTCTGTGTGTCTTAAAGTTATACGGTTGTCCGTTTATGACTTTTCCTAAATACATATCTTTCCAACATACATATTAAATACCCTGGCAGTGTTTGAAAGGCATGATTGCAAAAATGGCCTTTTACAATACATGTTTTTATTTTGAATATAACCTACAATATTATATAACTCTACAGCGCCAGCCGCTTTGCTGTATCGCCTGCTGCATCAATGCCAGCCATGCCAACTGCATTACCTGCAGCAGTACCAAGGACAGCACCTCCAGCTACATCCCAAGCATGAACAGGTATTCATGGGGCTGGGAACGATAGCACTATTTATGAAATAATAAATCCCAGTGTTGACGCTGTGGGCTGCACAAAATGTTTTGACTGATACCTCAGGTCCCACTCTGTACGCAAAACTCAACATCCATAGCACTCATTTGATTTGCGAATGCTACACCACATTCAACGTTGTACTGTAGCAGAGGCACATAGGATACAACATGATGATTGGCAAAAGAATAAAAAAACAGCCTGGTTGGAACAGTGAACAAAACAAGAAGAGAGCTTCTACCAGTACAATTGTGAAACACAATGACTGTGCTATGATAACTGTTTACAAATTTCTCAGCTTCCTTCATTACATCAGTTGCCATCTGGACTGTTGACAAGAAAAAAAAAAAACGAAGACTGTGGATTTCTACAATGACACAGTATGGAGTACAGACCAGATGGCACGTCAGCACTGAGTGAAAGCCGGTTCTCGTTTGTGGCCAGTTGCTGTATTTGACAATGTATTGGACCTGGCAGCCATTAATTCCTTTATTTTTTACAAAGAATGCATCGGGGGAAATATCAGTAAGATATTTCATCTTGAAGCTAGCCACAACGTTTTGGCAGAAGCATATTCGATCAGAAAACTGCAAAGCAGCAGAGTGCAGCAGATCAACCTGGATTCAGTGCTGCACCCAGTGACAAACGCAAACAAAAACAATGTCAGGTAATGCAAACAAAGTAAAACTTCTGATATCTGTGCCCAGTGTGAAAGAACAGTATGTGATAAATGTACAGGAAGTTGAAAAGCATTACATCTGTGTGGATTGTGCTTAGGGTGCTACTTTGAAGTCCATTTCCCTGAATGCGCGTTACATAATGGGAATTTAGTTATTTTCTTTTTCTATGTTACTTAAAAAAAAAAAAAAAAAAAAACACTAATTTTGTTTTATACGTTTTTGTATATATATATAAAATATATATATATATATATATATATATATATATACCTATATATATATATATATATTGTAATATAGAGCCACAAATGTTTACAACCTGTTTTGAAAACTATTATCATTTTTCATTTTTGAAGTAGTGCTTATAGTGCTTTATATAATAATAATAATAATAATAATAATAATAATAATAATAATAATAATATATATAGCGCCTTTCATAGTGGACCACCATCACAAAGCTCTTTACAAGATACAAGACTAGGGTGTGTGAACTATGCATCAGCTGCAGAGTCACTTACAACAACGTCTCACCCGAAAGAAGGAACGCTGTAGTAAGTTAGTTAATAAATCCTTTTATATTTAATTGTTTTAATGTTATACAATTTATTTAAATATAAAATAGTCTCTAGTCACCCTGTTTAAGAACGTCCAAATGTAAGAAATGATACCATATTAAAATCCTGGACCATGTAGAACTAGGATTCCTTTGGACAATGATCGACATTCACACAACGTGTCAGAAATATAAAACAATAGTTTATTTAAGAATAAACAGGGGTGCACAACTAATCTAATATTACAGAAAGGAAAGTCTATTGGTTAGATATATGCATGAATAGTGCACAGTTCATTGATTACATAGTCAAACGATTATAACGGCCATAACATCTGTAGTGTGCAAGCTATATTTGTATCTGAATTAAAGTCATGTAGAACCCAACCTTTATCAAAATAATCAGACTAGACCACGTTTCTAGTGAATGTAAAGAAACAGTTTTATTAAAAATAAAAATAAAGGAAAAATGAAAGGTGCAACAACTAAACTAAAATAATACAGAAAGGAAGAATTAACTGAACTAAACTGTACACAAAAGGAAGTTTAAACAACACCACCCCACTCCCGCTGGTTGATTAGTGATCCAACACAATCTATGGGAGATTCCCTTAAAGGTTACAACTGCATTGTTGACAGCTATTTAGGACGAAAGTTAGTCTTAACAGGGGTATTGTTAGTAACACAAATATTTACTTTAATATTTGATAACCAAAGCAGTCTCATATAGTCTCAGTCTTGAGATAACGGTGTTATTTGCGTGCAGACAACCTATTGAGAATTATCTATTATCAAAACAACTAAATTTGGATTCTAGCTTCTAACACAGAATGACACTTGCCTTGGTAGAACCCACATCAATTTGTATAAATCACATACAAGCAAATATTATAGTGTTCATTAACTCAAAGCATGAATTTAAACCAATAATACTTTTCTTTCATTCCACTTAAAACAAAACATTAATTTTACTTTAAGGTCTGCTTATTCTTGAGTTCATAAGAGAATTAAAACACTACTCATCGAATACTTAACGGACAGGTGCTGCCTCCTCCAGCTGTTCCGTGTCTTCAACAATACAGTTGCTCGAAGGCTCTGCTGGTGGCAACGACAGGTCCAGGTTCAGGGGCCTTCCTGGCGTTTCGTTTCCACTTCAGGGTACGAAAGAAATGTCTTTGCAAAGAACAAGAGTCATTAACTATTTAGGTATTCCACTGAAACAGCAATTCCTCCACCAATATGTGCACTCTTCGCCCAGTTATGTCTGGGATATTCCATCGCAAACTCCGGCACTGGTAGCTCAATAAATTTAATATATTTTAATTTATGTCGACTTCAAATGTTCATCCAACTCTTTCTCCGGTGATCAGTTATTTTATTTCAAGTACTTTTAGTATTTTAGACATCTTACACAGTGGACTCCCACACCAAGGCAAACAGTAGAATACTTATCTCCTATTAGAGTGTCTGAAAACGGTATCTCTGTTCCAGCTGGTTGTAGGCTGGATTTCCAGATTGTCACAGTTCAAAAACTGGTTTGTGTATTAGAACCTCATACTTTTGTAATGTTCTTTTTACCCCTGTGATTGGATAGTTTGGTTATTTGGGCAGTGCTTGAGTCCACGTGGAGTGATTTTCATTGATTGTTCTCATTCTGACGCAGCCCATTGTTCTCCATTGGTCCGCTATTCTACCTCTGTTGGCTGGATGTATGTGATGGATTGGTTCCTGTCTTAGGTGTCAAAGCACCCAGAACTGTCTGGGTTGAGGCGCCAATGGAGTCATTTGTTCAGCAGTTAGTTTATGACTCTTTTTGAAAGCATTATTTGTCAGTGGAGGAGTTTGTGACCAGAAACCAAGAAGACACAGAGAACGGCTTAGAACAGAATATTGCATTTGTTAATTTCATACACAGCATGATATTATGCTACATTCGCCCCCTTCTTGAGGGCGACGAGGTCCTGAGACGTTGTAGTCCTTCAAGACATGAAAAAGTCATTAAAAGCTGGGTCATTCCATTATTATAGCAAGTTAAGCTTCAACAATTAATTAAATCATTTATGACTCAAGAACTAAAGGAAAAAAAAAACATATTTACATATATGAAAAAGACAATTCAAAACTAAAGAAACTTAAAGCTGAGTATAGGATCAGTGAAGGCGATTGCCCAGCCTGACCTGTATGGGTTTTGTTTTGTTTTGTTTGTGTTCGTGATTTGTTTTTGTTAAACCTTTTTATTTGTGCTCTGTGAGCAAGTGTTTTTCTTGTTTAAATACTTAATTTATTTTATTGTTTGAATAAACGGCACGCACAGAGCGTTCTTTTGATCTGCGGTACTTGCCTGTGTGTTTTCACTTCCGCCTTCTGGCCTGACGTCACTGCTCAGCCATTACCTGTCACAATAATCTTAATAGATTCAGTCTAATTCAGTCAAACTTACAAACCCATATGAGAAACAGCAACACAGACCACATCAATCATGTTTTCTGAACATTAGATTTATACTGACAGATCTACTATTTTAGACACAGTACACATACCAATATCTGTCACCTCCTCAATCTAGTCATGAAACATCAGTGAGCCATTCTTATAGAACGATGAGAGTTACATTCTTGCCAATTTCATTTAACTTTAAAACAACAACGTTTCATTGCTTATACACCTCTCCTAAGTCAATAACAATATACTAGTTATTTATTTCAAGTTTCCCAGTTGTTTTACGAGTATGGTATAGTATAACCCAAAGACCTGAATTGCAGTTGCACTGATAATTCCTGGAATTGTTTTCCCCTTCTACAGATATTAAACTCACCAAATGTCATAGTTTCTTCCTTTTGTAGTTTAAGGTTTTGAAAGACTATTAGGCTTACTAATATCTTGTGTAACAGGAGAATATTACTTCAACTAGTTAATATGAACATACTTTAAATTTGCATTTTAAGAGGACTTATCAAGCTTAATTTGGTAAACTATTTGCAGCATGAAAGCAAAGGTTTCTTGCATATGTTTGTTCAAGTGTGTTACATATGAAAAAGGTAGACATTGAATTAAATCAAATTTACACCCCCTTCCCCCTTACTATATACTAAATATATAGCTAAGGCTATTTTTCTACCAGACATTAATTCAAAGTGGATGTCATATTAATAAAAGCATTTAGAATAACTAATAGCCATTAGTATCACGTAAGTTCCTTTGAACATTACTTATTCCAAAATAAATAAATAAATAAATAGTCAAACCAATTAGTAACTGACTGATTAATCTCAGACAACAGTATTCATGCATATAGGTGTAGTGAGTGATTTATTTTTGTACACTCTTAATTCTGGTTGGAAAGCAAAGGTTTCAAGCGAATGCTATTCCAGGGGTGGTACACATTAGGTAGGCCCACATAATATTAATCAGTTACATTTCCCCATTTACTGTGTGTAAATCATATAGAGCAAGGCCATTCTTACACATTGTGGGATGATTTTTTAGTAGACATAGTTGGAATAATTCTAATGTACATTAGAACTACAGGTAGTTTTGATAAAACATTTTCACACCTTTACCAATCTATATTAAAACCATATCCAGTAATTTAGCTGATTTATGCTATATAATATCCAAATCATATACAAGATTATGTGGGGAGGTCAGCATTGTGTTGACTCTTTACACAAAATCTATGCAAAAGATTTCCTCATTAGTCAGAATATCTAACTATGTATTGCAAAATATTTTTGATAACCTTGCAGATCACACTCATGACAGCAGCTCGTCAGCACACTAGTCAGTACACCTCATCACTGTGTTCCCACAGGAGACTTAGGTTATGTAACATCTTTAATGAGTGATATTTTACTTTTTTAAATGTCTAGAATTCAATCTAACTTCATTATAAACCACTAGGCTAAGAAAGTTTACAAACTTCCCTGAACAATTTATTTGTTCATTAAGAGAACTCAATCTCTCAGACAGTATCCATGTGACACGTCATAACGCCTCTGGCAATGAAAGCATTCATGCTTTCGTGAACAAATTGCTTGTTCACCAAGAGAACTAAATCTCCACTGAGAATTAAGTAATCGTTGAACTGATCCATTCATACCGTCATGTTACATTACATTGTTTTGCAAATGTCAGTCTCATAACCAAACTATCGAGAATATCAGTTGTACAATGATAGGTTACTTATCATTAAAGCATCTTTCTCAAACACCTCTGTATTGTTCAGTATATTATGTTCAATGATTTTCAGAAAATTATTAATTGGTTAATTTCTACTTTTTTATTCCTTCTAGGAATTTAATCATGTTTGCTTCATTGACTATTCAATCCCTTTTAATATAAGTCAATATAAATCATTTACTCAGGATCATACTGCATAATCACTTTTTAATATTGGACTTTGAATTAGTTGTATTCCTACAAACTATATTAGTCCAGCTTTACAAGTATAGCATGGGACATCAAACTAATCGTCAAATGAGCAGTGATTGATTTACTTCACTCTTGGGTTAGTAAACACTGCATGCACTTGGGTTATTAAGGATCATTCCAGATTCTGGACATACATTAAACTAGCTAAAACTTATAAAAAATAAAAAAAAATTAAAAATTAAAAAAAAATGCTTCAGAAGTGAAACTTTTAAGTCCCACGAGAGATTTTGCTGGCAGTCTAGTCTCAGCAGTTCCCCCCTTCCACCCCCCTTTCTCCATTTGAGATCGGAGTGAGGAGTGTCCATGACTGGTCATGTGTCAGAGGGGCGTGTCGCTGCCTAGCTCTTGTAACCCAATTCACATCTACCTCTGGCAGGAGAGAGAGTACATCTGTTTCAAAGCCTGCCTCAGCTGCGCCTAAATCAGGCTGATTGGCTGCTGACTCTTGGGGGCTCTGCTCATGCTTACTCAATGTCACAATTTTACCTGCAGCGATTACTCCCGTTGGGTAGATGTGATTGCAATAAACTCGAGGGAGGTTCCCTATTTCTACCGTGGGTTGCTAACAGGGTCCCCCTAATCTATTGATTAGAGTTGGTTTCGACCCCACTACTGAGATTGGTGCTAAACTTTTAATTCTCTACTACTACCTTGTGTAGTTAATATACCGTTTCTGGAGCTATTGTGGTGCTATAGGGTGACTCCGTGGGCTCATGGCGACGTCCTCTATGCCAATTGACTAGGCTCCAGCTACCATCCAGCTCGGGCCTACGCGCCCTTCTCAGCCTCGGGCTCTCCTAGCACTATTGTGCTCATCCTTAACACCGATTGACTTGGCTATAATAATTTCAACCGCGCTCTGCCTCGGCGCCGACCCCGACGCCAATTGAAATCAGCACTGGTTCAAACAGATAAGCACTGACTGCACTCTTCCTCTGTGCCAACCCCTATGGCGATTTAACTTGGCACCAGCTACAACAGCTCAGCACTGACCACACTTCCTCAGTGCCGACGCCGATTGAGTAACTGCTCGGCACTGTCCACGCTCATTTGGGCATTGACCGATGCAGATTGGTGCATCCACCTCAATGCCAACTACGGTCATTATGTCAATGTGCTCTGCAGGGTCCTCCACTTGTTTCCACCAGTGTGACCAGTGTGTAGCCAAGCTCCCGAAGCAGGATGGGCACACCTTTTGTGCTCGGTGCCTAGGGCCAGACCACGTGGCCAGGGCGCTGGCGGGTGACTTGGACTGCCCTCCCTGTCAAAGATTCTCAAAAAGAACTAAACATAGGAGGGCAGCCCTCTCCCCAGAGAATTCTCACTCTTCGGAGCAGGAAAGGATGCGATCCATGGTCCAGGGTTCTCCTCAAAGGGCCTCTGGAACCCCACCTGCCACAGTGACCAGGGAGCTCCCCATGCCCCTGGTTCACCCTCCCATTCCCCACCACTGGTGCGGAGGCGTAGGTGCCCCTTGGTAGAATTGCAATGGACATCGTTGAGGCAGCACAGCTTGAGAGGGTGCTCACCAGGAGGTATTTGATCGCCGCGGAGGTACCGCTCCACTTCCCCTCGTAGGCGCAGGCGCTCCCCTTCTGAGCTGCCGGAGAGACGGCAAAGCTCGGCAGAGCGGCGCTTCGAGGAGCTGGCTCAGACAGTGAGATCTCAGCAAATCATGCTGGAGACCCTGTTGCAAGCTCAGGGTAGACTGCCCCCAGCTACTAGGCAGCCCCAGCTTCCCACTCACACTCTCCGTCCCTGGCACCACCTAGACGCCCAAGCCCTGGTGAGCTGTCTTTTACGGCTTCGAGGTCAGACGTGTCCGACCCCGCCACTTCAGTCGGGCAGGCCACAGCGGGGGGGCTCCATACCGCCCATAGTGCATACATCTCAGAGAGAGGAGTTCCGGGCCATGAAGCAGCGCGCAGCTGCTGCCACGGATGTTCCCTGGCTGGCGAAACAGGAGGGAAAGGGGAACCACTTTTTGAAGAAGGGCACCCACAACATGCCCTTCCTCCATGTCAGGACTTTCTAGAGCTAGTTTGCTCTTCATGGAGCCACCTGGCATCCGCTCCCTCGGGCTCCAGACCACAAGAGCCCAAGAAGCTTGCCTGGGCACATTCCGTTCCCTCTGGGACACAGTCACGGTGCTGGTGCAAGGTTCCATCTTCACCAGAGGGGATAAAGACGTTACCTGTCTATCTAAGCCATGCAGGACAACTGACACCATGCTTAAAAAGGCATATGCTACATCGGCATTGTCAGTAAAATCGGCAAACTCTATGTCCATATTGGTGATCTACCAGTCGCAGCTAGCGTCGAGACTGCAGGAGCGAGCAATGGAGACAGAAGTGGGGGAGCTTCAGGCAGTGACGGAAGCGATGACTGACCTGATGGGGGAGTTAGGTCAGGCATCAGGGAAGTCTTTAGCGGCGCTGGTGGCCGCTCGCCGACAACTTTGGCTGACCCAAGCCAAGGTAGTAGAGACGGAGAAGGTTGCTTTGCTGGATGCCCCTGTAACAACTGAGCAGACATTCGGAGCCACTGTTGATGTGAGCCTTGAGAGGTCACACAAGGCCACGGAGGTCACTTCCAAGTTTTCACACCTTAATCCCTATCACTAGCGCCTTAGGTGGCCTTCCCAGCCTGCTGGGGCAACTGGGTCTGAACGCCTCCCTCCACCATAGACCAAACAAGCAAGCAGGGGAAAAGCTGGCAGCAAGGGACCACCGCCGGCCAAGGGTAACCAGTTCTCCGGCTGGAGACCGAGGCTGGGGCCTAACAAAGATGTGCCCCCTCCCAAGCCCAAGGGAGGCCACCCCTGAGGGGCTCTGGCTACTACCTTCCCCCTTCACAACTGAACTGACCACTGAACACGACCCATGGCAAGGCTGCACCCGGGACTCCTGGGTGCTATCGACTATGAGACAGTAACACTCTGCAATTCCACTTAGGCCTGCCATCCTTCAAGGGTGTGCTCTTTATCACCGTCGAACCAGCGTGCATGATTCTCCTTCAACAGGAAATCGGCAATCTTCAACAGAAGAACTCTGTGTGCTTGGTAAACCCAAGCGATGCCCTCAGCGGCTTCTACTCCAAGTACTTCCTGGTGCCCAAGAGGGACAGCAGTTTCCGACCTATTCTGGACCTCAGGGTCCTCAACATGTTCCTCAAACAAAGGTAGTTCAACATGTTGACCGCACAGCGTATCTTCCAGTCAGTCCAGTCGGGCGACTGATTCACATCAATCGAACTGCAAGACACCTACTTCCATGTCCCGATACTTTCAAGGCAACGCATACAAATTCTGCGTACTGCCTTTTGGCCTCTCGCTGGCGCCCTGCACATTTTCCAAGTGCAAAGTGGTGTTTTTATTAGCCATTACATCTCCCAGAAGAGTAAGTGAGCTTCATGTGCTGTTGATGACACATGTATGGCTTTCGCTGGTAATGACCAGCGAAATGGTAATGGGTAACATTAAGAATAAACCCAGCCTTTTTTGCCAAAGGTGGTCTCATCATTCCATATTAACAAATCAGTGGTTTTAGAAGCTTTCAGACCTCCCCTGCACTCTCCAGTCAGAGGAGGACCGTAGACAGCACACACTTTGCCCGGTCTGGGCTCTGCGCTGTTACCTGGATAGGACAGCATCCTGGCGACAGTCCAACCAGCTGTTTGTCTGCTATGGGTCCCACTCTAGAGGTCAAGCCCTATCAAAGCAACGTCTAGCGAACTGGGTGTCTGATGCTATACGCTTGGCGTATGAACAGACGGACTCCCCCATGCTGGGGGACATTACAGCCCATTCTACCATGGGCCAGGCGACTTCATGGGCTCTCTTTCATGGCACCTCCTTGGATGAGCTTTGCAATGCTGCTACATGGACAGGTAGTCAGACATTTGTGTATTTTAACCACCTTGATGTTACAAACTGAACGAGGCCCTCTCTGGGCTCTAGGGTGTTGCAAGCAACATGCCCTTATGCGTCATAAGGACTCTGAGGCTATCGGCGTGAGGCTTTACTGTCAGTAATCTGGAGCCACGACAGCTTTGGTATAGCGTCCCATTCGGTAATGGTTGTCATTCCATTGAAAGGGAACGTTAGGTTATTACCATAACCCTGGTTCCCTGAAAAAGAATGAGAACAATTACCCTTCAAGATCGTGTCCCCAGCCGACATCCAATTTTGAAAGAAAATGACGATATGCTACTGTGAGGATGACCCTCTTCAGCAGGAGGTGGGAGGGATTTCCTCTTCACAGCAGGGCCCTGATAGAGCAGCTTTTTTTTATATATGTTCAGTGATTGATGGGTCAGTGAGGCTCTTCCCATTCGGTAATGGTTGTCATTTTTTTCAGGGAACCAGGGTTATGGTAATAACCTAACATTCTCATTGCTTGCTCTCTGTTTAGCAAAGCAAGTTGATCTCAAAAAGACTGCTATTCTTCGATCACAGTACTTTGCAGACTCTCTGATTCACCAATGTGTCAAACTTATTTTCCAAAGCATTGTTTTCACAGACCATTGATAAATATTTAAATTTTAACTCGTCTCTCTCCTAAATTACCACCTCGCTGGTTCGGGCAGAATTAACTCCTGCTCCTTTTGTAATTGTTATTTCAACCAAATCAGTTTGTTCATGTTCAATATTTTTAGCCTTTTTTTAACTCCTTTGGAGTAAACGCTAACTGCTTCGACCATTTCCATCTCCTATCCAAACCCAAGATCTCCTTTTAACCAATTTGAGACAGCGTTTGTTTAATGCCACACTTAAAAAAAAAAAACATTCATTATACTTTCAATGCCAACAAGTACTTCATCCTCTGTTAACGATGCCATTGCTTGCAGCTGATTTAACGTGTACAGCACTAAACTCGCTTTCACGTTACAACTCACACACACAGCAGCTCCGCAGAGGCAAGCAGGCCAGGCCCAGTTTCTGTGTCGAGATTTAGAATATTGCCATTTCATTTTAGTATTTCTGAACATGTGTTTAAGAAATTATTTCTGAATTATTGCCAGTGGAATTCAGCTCATTTCAATCTATGATCTCCCAGAGGGGGCCTCCAAAATGTAGTGAATAAGGTATACAATTTATTTAAATATAAATTAGTCTATAGTCGCCCTGTTTAACAATGTCAAAATGTCAGAAAGACCATATTTAAGTTCTGGACCATGTAGAACTGAGATTCCCTTGGACAATAACTGATATTCACACGTGTCAGAAATATTAAACAATAGTTTATTTAAGATTAAAATCAGGGGTGCACAACAAATCTAATATTACAGAAAGGAAAGGTTATTGGTTAGATATATGCATGAATAGTATACAGTTCATTGATTTCATAGTCATTGATTACAACGACCATAACATCATTAGCATACATGGTTAATCTACTAATATTAAGGCTTATCATACAAAGTGTCTACTTTGCATTAGTATTTTCAATACTCCTTTCTCGTTGTAATTCATATCAATATGCACGAGAATTAATTCAACTTCCCATTCAGAACGGAATCCAACATTCCAGTACCTAATTTTGTAAATTAGTTTTACCATGTTAATTTAGTTTAGACGTGATGTACCAAACTAATAAACTATAAACCTCAGTTGATTATTGTTGGAGAAAAATGCACTTTAAGAAATGATAGTTTACTGATGACTTCTGTATTTGTGTTAACTTTATTGATGTGTTGTTATTTGAAATGTGTTATTTTAAATGCTATAGATTGGAATTGAAGTATGTGCGACACCAAGCACTGAATGAGTATATGCCATTGACATCCACACAGAAGGTGCAAAGGAGTAGAAGGAGAGAGATAGGGGAATTGTACATAAAGGTTTATTTTACTATTTTTGTAGCTTGAAACACAAGAGACACATAACTTTCACACAGGATAAATACTTACATATCTTGTATTGACCATAGCATGATAGTTTAGACTTGGGCATATGCACAGTTCATACCCAGCGAAGGGGATAACAGGTGACTCGGGGTACCTTGTGGGCAACCCTGTCGCGGTACGCCCCCCCCCCCCCCCCCCCCCCCCATTTTTATTTCTAAAAGTGGTGTATGTTGGATAACATGGAAAGAAGTTTGAATGCAATATAAGATATACGTGTTTGCAGGTTTGTACACTCTGTTAGTTTTAAAAGTAGGTTATCAGAGAAGGTATAGTAATTGGTAAATGTGAGATTGCACTTACAACCGTCTGACTACTGGAATAAACACAATCGCACATTGCTGGTGTAATCGATGCACTCAAGAGATAACATAGGTTAAGCATAAAGGAACAAAGGGCCACACCAAGATAACACCATCTTAGACAGTGTGAGCCAGAACCATTTTTTTTTTTTATGACACGTACATGAGACTCTCCACAAGGGGTTGCCCGGGGTGATTGAACCCACAAAGAGAAGAAAGGAGGGTGGGGCTGAAGTCAGTGGCTACTTAATCAAGGTACACTCAGCTCAGCTCACTTTTCTCTTTCATTAATACTAGTATTGGAGACTTATCAATCAAAAAGTCCTGGAGGATCAAACCTACAGTATTGCATTATATTATTTAATTCTGTTTTGCACCATGCAGTTTGTATATGAAAGTGTGATCTGTACTGTTTTGCTTTGAGCGTTCGTTTTTATTTCCAGAATTAAATCTGTATATATTGAAGAAACCAAATTAATATCTGAAGAAAAGGACTGTGCTTTTCTTTCATCAAGAAACAACTACTCACTACTTGTTAAAGAAAACTACTTCAGTTATATATTCAAATTAACTTGAAATGGGGCAATGATCAAATTCAATGCATTTACGAGGCAACTCCTTGGAGTTGCACAATTCAACAAACATAATACATTTCTTACACACTCTAAAACAGGATGTTTTATATTCTATTCCTAGAACAGTTTATCCACTTACTTGATAGTATTTACTACAGTTACTCCCTTGAGTCATAAAGTATTTAATATTAGATATGTTGAATACTTTCCATTTAAGTCAATCTTTGTCGATGAATGCTGCAGCTCTCTGGATCTGATTGCTGTACACATTGTATTTCGTTGGCTCACAATAAACAAATAATTATTTTCAAATGGAGATGGAGATTGTTGATTTCAAAGTCTTGCAGCATTATCTTTGTTGTCAGCAGTTTTCCAACTGGAAATAGTTCAGTTGTTCAAATAATGCACTGGAATTGAAAAGTTATGTAGTTTGTAGAAGTGTTCTCATTGCAATTCGTCTGTACAGCTAGTACATGACCTAAGGCCCAGCTGCTGGCCATGCTTCCGTCAATTTTGTGGAGCGACGTGGAAACAAAGACCAGCTTAAAGATCAAGGCAGTGTCCCGTTTACTGTTTCAGTCTCTCGTAGGGCAAAGAGCTATGGCTCTCTTCAAAGCTGATTTTTGCCATTCTTCAGAACATTGGTTCTTCCTTGCCTTCCATGAATTCGAGCAATTATGCTCCCATGACAAATATTCTTCCTCTTGCCTGGAGCTCTGTTCCTTGTGTGGGGACCTTGCTTAGTGTGGAAACACTCTTCGTTTGTGGAGAGCGCGCTCCATTTGAAAGTCGCGTGGATGGTTTTGTGATTCTATGATTGGTCAGTTTGGTTATTTTGGGTTGTGCCCAAGTCCACAGGGGGTGTTTTGCATTGGTTGTTCTCAATAGGAGACAGCCCATTGTTCTCAATTGGTCTGTGGTTTTGACCCCTGTTGGTTATATTTATGAGGGGTACTGTTCTCTGTCCGAGGTGCTGCTGGCAACAAATTAATCATTCAGCAGGGGATTCTTTTTAAAAGCCTTCTTTGTCAGTAGGGGAGTTTGTGAGCAGAAAACAAGTAGACACAGAGAATGGCTTAGGAGCACCATCTATATATTCCATATCTGTTAGTTTCATGCACAGAATGATATTATGACCAACTCTGACACTACAATGATAATAATATTATTATATAGCACCTTTCATAGCGGACCACCATCACAAAGCTCTTTATACTGATAGGCTGTGAATTGTGCATTATATGCAGAGTTAATATTTCATCCACAGGATGGAGCACATGGAGGTTAAGTGACTTGGTTAGGGTCACACAGCAAGTCAGTCAGTGGCAGAGGACTTGAATCGGTGACCACCTGGTTACAAGCCCTGGACTTTAACCACTGGACCACACTACCCCCTGATGTGCTTGAATAAAACGTATGAGTATCCGATTGTTTGTCTTTCATTTTAAAACTGGTTATTTAAAATGGAACCATCATAATGACCTCTAGCAGTGGTTCTAGGTGAAACTAGAACTAGAGTGTAACTGCAGCAGTTCTAGTGTTGACGAATCAACAGTTTTCTGTAGATTGCTAGCATAAGCTGTGCAAGTACCCTGCACTCCCATTTCTTTTCAGCCACACAGCCACTTAATTCATATAATTAATACATTTAAAAAAATCAAAGGGTAACATCATAGAAATGTTTTAAATACTGGTTAACCTGCCCCAAAAGCATATATTACTTAATAAATCTGTTGCCCAGTCTTTGTATGCTACCCAATAAATAAACTTTGACTTTGGATTATATATAAAATGTATAGAACTCTCATTCAGCTACAAGTGAGTGAATGATGATCTGAGCTTACCGCCACCCGCAGTCACATTATCCTCTCAAGAACACAAAGGTTTTTAGAACACACATGTTCTCAGGCATAAATATTTATTGTGGCAATTGATACTTCACGCAAATTACAACTATAACTAACAGGTTGTACATACAATGGCAGGGTTTACATGCAAGTTTTAATCACGCTACTATAGTGCTTTCATGACATATCACGCACAAATGATGCATGATTGTGCTCGTTCCAAAAGTGCACGGGAAAAAAAGTGTGCAACTTAAGTGTCATTACACCTTGGTAAAGCATGGTAAAGTGTGTGCTAATTTTGGCCTAATTAGTCCCATTGCAACAAACTCGACAGTCGTGTAAAATACTTCTCGATAGAAATACAACGATACCTCCTCCACTTCCCCTATATAAAAGAATACTCTTCTCTGGGAATGTTCTTTCCACCCTGTTGTCCTCCTCTAGAATGTAGTGTAAGATTCTTCTCATCCCAATCTTACTAATACAAATCAGTTACATGTCCATCCATCCATTATTATCAATCCGGTTCTCTTGGTGAGGATCGATGCTAAATTATATATAAATTGTATTTGGAGATTTTGATTTATACCAATACAATGATATCAGCAGTTTATAACATTATCTATTCATTTCAGTGTATTATGAATAGGGCTGGGATTTAGTCACGATGGTTGTGGGTGTCACAGATTCTGGAATTTTGCTGATGTGCATGACTTGTGGGGATGTTAGTAAATTGTGTTCAATACATATGTGATTTTATTGGAAAGTGTTTCTCATTAATTCACATTTCAAAACAATGCATTTATCATTTATTAATTCTAATAAATAATTACATATTTTGAACTAGCGCCAACACAGTACTTGCTGTCCTGTTTTTATTATTTTTATTTTTTGTAGAAGAAAAAAAAATTCTGAATCAAACTAAGCTCTTCTATTGAAAGTTATGTTAACAGTTCATAAATTCAGTGTGTGTGTTTGTGTATGTGTACTATATTAACTGTCAACATTCGATGAGGGACACACATTGAATGCTTTCCTCTTTTTAATTGAAATTATTGTTCCACTTGTGTTTTAATTGTTGTACGGTTGCAGTTAATTTAATGTACATGTCTCCTGTCTGCCCCACACCCTCTTTGTGTGATCCTCGTGTGTATTTCTCGCCCCCAGTGTGTTACGCTTGCCGTCTCTTACCCTTTCCCTGTTTGCGTCTTTATTCTCTGCTTAGTTCATCACTTATAAATGTTACTGTTAGTTAGCAGTCACCGTTGCAGAGCAAATAAAAAAGCAACACATTGAAATTTCATTTGCTCATCTCGTGCTTCTTTGCTGAACAGTTATTTTATTTTATTTTTTATCCTTGTGACTTTATTCTCCTTCTGTCATTTTCTCCGTGATTTTGAACGCATTGACCGTGACTGCTCCGTGATTTACATCCAAATTTTCCATGACAAACTCCTAGCCCTAATTATGAACAATGCATGAGAAGCAACGGTTAATGGGTGACGGCCAGTGGCAGTGGCATCGGACCATTTGAATCCTCATCCTCCCAGACGTCCTGTGAAATACCAGCCCCATTAATTGCGCCAGCCATCATTTACTTTTCTAAACTAAAATATGTTGCAATTGTAAAACACGGAAATCTATATTATTATTTTCTACTTCTTGGCAGCATGAACCGTTTTAACTGCAAGTCCTTTGCATTTTAGACAGATGGGGGGTAACCTTCTCTTCAACCTAGCGGGTAAAATCGCATGTAAACCCCTATGCATTATTTGAACGATATCCTTTATCGCGCAGCATCTCTTTTCAACACATTTGCTGATATTTAAATAACCCTCCCATTATTGTATTATTAATGAGGTCGTTTGCATTTGGGCGACTAAATTCTCTCTCTAAAATAAACTCTCATGTAAACGTAGAAGCAGAACTGTCATGACCATCAAAGCTCAAGAGATCTGTTGTCACACTTTTCAGTTTTCGCTTGTACCAACGACTGACCACCTAATTCCTGGAATGATTTTATACAAAACTAAATAAATTAAGATTCATATTCATATGTATAAAATGGTTTATAGGGAACTATGCAAATAAAGCATTACAAGAACCAATTAAATTGCGTGAAAGTTGCCTAACGGCTTTTAAATTCACAGTGTTTTAAAAGTCAAAATACATTAGCTGCATACATGTTTTGCCCTTTTTGGGGCTCATCAGTACAGAGCAACAGTGTTTTGGCTTCAGAAAGGCTCAGGAGAGTAAGTAAAAACAAGTAGATTTCAAGTTAAGGTGAATGAAAGCAATATAGGGAAATATGCAAATAAAGCATTACAAGAGCCAATTAAATCTATATATTTACATTAAATATTTTTCTTCTCCTTTATACATTAACAGAACCTTTAAATCTCAATTGTTTGCTCATTATTATTATCATTGTCATTATTATCCTCTATTACCAGTAAAAGCTGAATACCCCTTATCTTGGAAGATTACTGAATATATGGCTATAACAAAAACCTTGTCCCGCATGTGTAGCCATGGCAACTTAATTAAGTGAAATGTACTTGCTCAACGGCATTCACAATACATAATAAACTTTGGCTCTGTCGCCAGCAGAATAACATTACCAATAATAAACACAGTCAGGGGATGGGTATAAAAAAATATGAAAGGCCTTGAATATCCCTTGGAGAACAGTCATTAAGAAGGAGAAGGTGCAGGGCACCACCAAAACCCTGCCTAGATCAGACTGTCCCTCCAAACTGGATGACCGAGCAAGAAGGAAACTGATCAGAGAGGCTACCAAGAGGCCAATGGCAACTTTACAAGAGTTACAGGCTTTTATGGCCAAGACTGATCAAAGTGTGCATGTGACAACAATATCCCAAACACTCCACAAATCTGGCCGTATGGCAAGGTGGCAAGAATGAAGCCATTACTCAAGAAAGCCCACCTTGAATCCTATCTAAAGTATGCCAAAAAAACACCCAGGAGATTCTGTAGGCATGTGGCAAAAAGTTTTGTGATCTGATGAAACTAAAATGGAACTTTTTGGCCTAAATGCAAAGCGTTGTGTTTGGCGCAAACCCAACACAGCACATCACCCAGAGAACACCAACCCTACTGTGAAGCATGGTGGTGGAAGCATCATGTTATGGGGATGTTTCTCATCGGCAGGGACTGAGGCACTTATCAGGATAGAAGGCAAAATGAATGGCCCAAAGTACAGAGAAGTCCTTGAGGAAAACCTGTTGCACTCTGCAAGAAAGCTGAAACTGGGGTGGAAGTTTACCTTTCAGCATGACAACAACTCAAAGCACACAGCCAAAGCTACACTGGAGTGGCTAAGGAACTAAAAGGTAAATGTCCTTGTGTGGCCCAGTCAGAGTCTTGACCTAAATCCAATTGAAAATGTGGCGTGACTTGAAGATTGCTGTCCATCAATGCTCTCCAAGGAACTTGACAGAGCTTGAACAGTTTTGTAAAGAAAAATGGTGAAATATTGTCAAATCTAGGTGTGCAAGGTTGGTAGAGACCTATCCCAACAGACTCACAGCTCAAATTGACCCCAAACAACAAACTTTTCACAGAATTATTGCAT
This sequence comes from Polyodon spathula, assembly GCF_017654505.1. Classification (NCBI taxonomy): domain Eukaryota; kingdom Metazoa; phylum Chordata; class Actinopteri; order Acipenseriformes; family Polyodontidae; genus Polyodon; species Polyodon spathula. The sequence continues at coordinate 45,248,948 of NC_054536.1, read as the reverse complement.
CATTGTATCTGCATGTCCCATCCAGGTTGGTATAAAATCTGTCTAATTTATATGCCCCGAACAAAACAGGATATCAATTATAGGGCTTAAAATCAAACAGCATATCAATTACATGACTTGTGCACATTACACCAGCTGTAGTTGGAAATTACAGAGAAACACAGGTTCCCTTTCAATTCGAAAATAACCATCAATGTATGGGACATTGCCGTCAAGCAGTAGGGATTGGCTGAGCTTTATAACAAAACTACCAATAGGCTTCTGCGCGAGCTGCCATGTAAGCCCACCCCCCTGGGAGCTTACTATACGCAGCGCGCAGAGACTCTCTTCCTCTTCTGTCTTTTTTTTTCTTTTTTTTTTTTTTTTTTTTTAGCATCTTCAGGCTCTTTCTCTTTTTCGTGTGTGCCAATTGGGAAATCATAACTTATGGTAGCTTGGTATCACCACCGTTACACCGAACCGACTCGAAATACTTGGTTGATGGCTATGTTTAGCGGTAGGTAGCTGACATGTAAGCTGGGAGCTTACTGAGCGCGCAGAGACTCTCTTCCTCTTTTGTCTTCAGCATCGGTAGCTTAGGCTTGAGAAGGCTTGAGAAGCTTTTGGCCCCTTCTCCGAGTTTATTTTAGTTATGTTTATTATTGGTATTGGGTTATATAATTGTGTATATATATTTTATATATTACTTTATATATACTTTCACGCTTTCGTTCTGCATCGCGTTTTTGTTTAACCTCGTGGTCTCCGTCTTCTCTTTATTAGATAATTCTAAATTTATTGTGTGTTTTTGGGTTGTATATATTTTTTTCAGATATATATATATATATATATATATATATATATATATATATATATATATATATATATATATATATATATATTCTTAGGACGAGCGCTGTTGGATTTTGCCACGCTTGTATTGCAGCCTCGGTCTTCCCTGGCTAGACCGCGTGTGTGTGGAGTCTGCTCTGCAGCCCTCTAGAATCTTCCACTGCTGTGTGCAAAAGACAGACAGACATCTGTTATTAATGCAGACAAGACATCTGTTATTAATGCAGACAGAACAAATACTATTGCTACCCCTTCTGGAGCCTGAATGGGTCAGCAGGGCTGAGGCGACAGGCCCTGGACTGTGCGAACAAGTAAAAGCAAAACAAAACACAGCATGTCAGAGAACAAGCTTACACCGTGAAGCTGAAAGATGGATGGCGAGCCCCCAACAACATGCCCCAAACAAAACGCATATAGACAACCACTACGTCAACAAACCAAGGCGAACTACCAAAGCACAGAAAATGTAACAATGGAGTAAACAAAAGCCTGGTGATGCATGGGGAAGTGCAGACTACAGAAATAAAACAACAAGCGCAGACTGCTGAAATAAAACAATAACTCAAATACATGTAGGATCATCTATCCTTTGCACATGGCAGCGCAGTTGTAGAATTACAACTGGCATTGTGCTTTGTGTCTTTTTGATGATGTCGGACAGGGTCCGACATCGGACTGGAAAGGAAAAATTGTAATGTCTGACCTGGTCCGACACAGGACCGCAAAGGGTTAAGGTACAAGAGTTTAAAACTTGTCCTATGACATTATATGCTTGACTTATAGTATATAAATAGCTTTTCACTTCCACTTGTTACCATTTAAGTGATAGTGCCCATTGATGAAGGTTCTACCATGTGGTAACTGATCATGACTGGAGTTATACGTCCTGAGCCAAAGGCTATTAGAAAAATATTTTTCTCATTACAGTCAGCACTCACATATCTGACTCTATAAAGTTTTGACTTCAGTGATGGTTAAAAGCATGTGATGCATATGTGATTATTTCATTTTGGCCAGTTCCAACCCTTGTCTGTTTTTCAGGGAACACAAAAAAGATATGTGAAAAGACTATGTTTTAAAATAAGTAGACTTCCATTTATATGTACTCTATTGGTTTTGTTGGTACAGTACTGTATTTTCAACAGAATAAGTATTTTAATTCAAAACGACATGATAATGAAAATGTCACTTGCTAAAAGTTGGATTGTAATACAGTACATTCTTGTAAATCTGATATGTATTGTAGCAGTATGTAAAATTCCCCATTAATGACCCAACCACAAAATTAAATCAAAATGTTACTGTGGCAAAGTGGCTGAGTGGAAACAGGTACAAGAGTGATGCAGTGCGGTAATAAAACAGATGGAGCCTTGTAATCCTGTTTGGAAATGGTTTTTCTTTTTGTTTTATCCAGGTTTGGTGACCAAACAATAATCCCCTGACAATACACACCAATGTGTACTGCAAGGGGTAAATAACAAGGACAATGCAGTCCCAAATAATAAACAATATCTACCCAACAATAATACATACATGGTCACAAGTCATAAGAACATAAGAACATAAGAAAGTTTACAAACGAGAAGAGGCCATTCGGCCCATCTTGCTCGTTTGGTTGTTAGTAGCTTATTGATCCCAAAATCTCATCAAGCAGCTTCTTGAAGGATCCCAGGGTGTCAGCTTCAACAACATTACTGGGGAGTTGATTCCAGACCCTCACAATTCTCTGTGTAAAAAAGTGTCTCCTATTTTCTGTTCTGAATGCCCCTTTTTCTAAACTCCATTTGTGACCCCTGGTCCTTGTTTCTTTTTTCAGGCTGAAAAAGTCCCTTGGGTCGACACTGTCAATACCTTTTAGAATTTTGAATGCTTGAATTAGGTCGCCACGTAGTCTTCTTTGTTCAAGACTGAACAGATTCAATTCTTTTAGCCTGTCTGCATATGACATGCCTTTTAAGCCCGGAATAATTCTGGTCGCTCTTCTTTGCACTCTTTCTAGAGCAGCAATATCTTTTTTATAGCGAGGTGACCAGAACTGCACACAATATTCAAGATGAGGTCTTACTAGTGCATTGTACAGTTTTAACATTACTTCCCTTGATTTAAATTCAACACTTTTCACAATGTATCCGAGCATCTTGTTAGCCTTTTTTATAGCTTCCCCACATTGTCTAGATGAAGACATTTCTGAGTCAACAAAAACTCCTAGGTCTTTTTCATAGATTCCTTCTCCAATTTCAATATCTCCCATATGATATTTATAATGTACATTTTTATTTCCTGCGTGCAGTACCTTACACTTTTCTCTATTAAATGTCATTTGCCATTTGTCTGCCCAGTTCTGAATCTTGTCTAGATCATTTTGAATGACCTTTGCTGCTGCAGCAGTGTTTGCCACTCCTCCTACTTTTGTGTCGTCTGCAAATTTAACAAGTTTGCTTACTATACCAGAATCTAAATCATTAATGTAGATTAGGAATAGCAGAGGACCTAATATTGACCCCTGTGGTACACCGCTGGTTACCACACTCCATTCTGAGGTTTTTCCTCTAATCAGTACTTTCTGATTAGAAAGTGGGTGAGTGCCATAGTGCTCGTGGTGGGTGATACAAGTTTATATTTGTGACAATGGTAAAGTGCTGTTCTGGCTTAATGCCGGCCCCTGGCAACAGCTCCGAAACTGTGTTAGCTGTCTGGTAACCTACAAGACAAGACAATTATAAACAAACACAAAACACAACACTCACGATACAAATTCGTTTTTGTGGGTCTCTCACAGTCCTTCTAAGTTCTAGCAATTCAAACCAATGTGAAGAAACAGATTGTGATAATCCATCCCCTTTTATGCTGTCACACATGACCCCTTGGTAACTGAGTGCAACCGCCTCTCCAATCTGCAGCTGCCACGTCGTTTCCTTTCCGGGCCAATGCGTTATTGCAATGGAGCCCCACCACCTTTCTAGCTGGTCGTCTTCCCTTGAACCCTGGGAAATAACTGTAAGGCCAGCCCATCCAGGGAATTCTGTTCTCACTGCTTAGTGCCCTCACAGGTCGGGAGGAGGATATACAACCAAGAATCATTGTATTTCTGTCACATATCCCAGCGCTCAGAGTGGAGCTGAAGGAACACTCTGCTGCATCTATCTTTCCCATAACTCCCCCCTTCCGGGAAAAATAATTAGCATTTTGATGGTCTTTCCCCGCACAGTGTACCATGTGGTACATGAAGGGTTGCAATGCCAGATACCACTCCACTTCAATGTGGAGGATGAATCTCTTGGTGAAATCAGGTGTGATAAGGGTGAGGGCCTGGCAAAGATTAAGCTTAACAGTATCAAACAGACCCTGGCATTCAGCTGACCACTTAATTAAATTTGGGGCACTCTTTTTGATGAGGTCAACTAAAGGGTTAACCACGGTGGCATACTCAGGGATAAAGTGGCAGTAATAACCATTTAATCCCAGTAGAGACCTCACCTGAGTCTTGGTTTTGGGGATCACCGCATCGACCAAAGCCTGAATTTTGGTGACCACGGGTATCACCCTTCCTTTTCCCATTACAATTCTCAAATATTTAGTTTTTGTCTTGACACATTTTCCCAAGTTAGCTGTCAGCTGGGCTACCCTTAGAGACTGAAGGACGGCTGTATCCTTAGCCAAATGCTCTCGCCAGGTGGAGCTGTAAATCACCACATCATCAATATACACTGTTGCATATTCATGATGTGGGCATAAAACTGGGTCCATCAGTCTCTGAAAGGCAGCGGGTGCACCATGGTTTATGGTTTTTAATTGGAACAGCCCTTCTGGTGTTGAAAATGTGATTTTCTCTCTAGAACTGCAGGTTAAAGGGGATCTGCCAGTATCCCTTTGTCAGGTCCAGAGTAGAGAAAAACTTCGCCTTTCCCAGTTTATCTAAGATTGTTGACCCGAGGCATAGGGTAGGCATCGAACTTGGCAATAGCGTTTACCTTCCGGAAGTTCACACAGGCGATTGGTGCCATCTTTCTCGGCCACTATGAAAATTGAACTGCACCACTCGCTTCTGGAAGGTTCAATCACCCCAAGTTCGAGCATGTCCCACACCTCTTTTTGAACACCACTTTGTTGACTTTCTGGGATCCAGTAAGGTGTCTCTGGTACTGTGACACCTGAGGGAGAGACAAAGTCATATTCAACCAATTTAGTCTTCCCGGGCACGTCAGAAAAAAAAAACATAGCTGAACTCCTCAATAAGCTTATGCAGTGCCTGTTGCTGATCTGGAACCAATTGTTCCCCCATCGAAATGATATCAGTTCTAGGAGATTCTGGACAGAGGCCTAAATCACCCATTACATTGCCTGAGGCTTTAAATAAGACCTCCCTTGCCTGCCAGGGCCTTAATAAATGTATATGATAAATTTAATGTTCATTCCGGAGATCGGGCTGTCTAATTTCGTAATTCACCTTTCCTATAACCCGTATCACTTCATATGGCCCCTGCCATTTAGCACATAATTTCAATTCTGGGGAAGGAAGCAGCAGCATTACCGTGTCTCCAGGTTGAAAGTTTTGAATTCTTGCATTTGTATTGTAATGCTGCTGTTACCAGTGCTGAAGGGGGAGAACCCTATTGAACCTCTGCAACCTCTCACACTGCAAAAAGGAGGTAGGAAAAAGCAATGCCCAATGTTTTTGCTCTTGTGTTAAAAACGTCTCAGCATCTGCTTCAAGATCTGATTAAATCTTTCAACCAAGCCGTCCATCTGTGGATGATAAACAGATGTCCCGATGAGGCGTATTTTTTTATATTGTGTTAGATAAAAAGTCGGTTGCATGATCAGTTAAAATCTCCTTGGGGATCCCTACTCTAGCTATAATCTGCACTAACTCTGTGGCTATTACAGCGGCACTAGTGGACTTTAATCCAACTGCCTCCAGGTATCACATTGCATAATCTACCATTACTAATATATGCATACACCCAGAGTCGGAACGTAGCAACGGACTCACTTTGTCCATTGCAATGCGGTCAAAGGGGGTGGAAATAAGCAGTGGAACAAAAGGAGCGGGGCACACTTGACACGGTGCTATTCATTGACAGTCTGGGCATATGGTTAGATATTTTGGCACATCAGGATGAAGATCTACCCAAAAGAATCGAGCCAACATCTGTTTCCTTGTCTTGTCAGCTAGAAGGTGCCCCACAAAAGGGATATCATGCGCCAGCCTCATGACCTAGGTCCAACAAGACGGGGGAACTAATAATTGTGTTACAGGATGTCCTGTGTCCATGGCTAGGTTCACCCTATACAGTAATTGCTCCTTGATACTGAAATGTGGAAATACTAGTGCCCCAGTGCCATCAACATTCTTACCTTCAATAGACCGGACCTGTCCCCAAGCATGCACTAGTGACGGGTCATTATGCTGGCCCGACACTAGCATAATGCTGGTCTGCGCTTGAGTACCACATGTCCGGTATATTGAGAGGGGTGGGAGTAGCATCTGCCCTAGACGGCCTAGTAACCACACCCTCTCGATCACATTGCATTGCAACTCTTTGACTGGCGTTTGTTACCATCCAAGCGCTCTCCCACCAGACCCCAGCCTTGTCTCAGTGATGCTCCCTCCCATTTTGTGGTCCTTCTCTTTTTATTCATTTTTCTAGGACGGAAAAAAATACATTTCAGCTTGAAAATGTTCACATCACCAATTCGTTCCATTTTCTTTTTTTCTGACACATATATATGTGTGGCTGAGACTTCCATTATTTGCATTAATTCTTTGAATTTTGGCCAGTCGCTGTCCAGAATAACTGGGTGTGGCAACCTTTCCACCAACCTACTACCAGGTGATGTTTTATTGGTCCTACTGATACAATTTTAGTGTGGGGTATGCCGTCGTGTCTACATGGATAAAGGAGATGGCCTCCTGACCTTGTGGTCGCCAAGACACACCGCCTAAGAGAACTGTTCTAATTAAGGTCTGCTCACACCCTGTGTCCACTAATGTGTGGGTTTTCATATTCCATAAAACCACATCAATCACACAGGGCATCTCCCGATCATTTTCCCCATGCTTACCTATCTCAGGTGCCCAATTACATGCAGCAATGTCACATTCCATGGCAGTGGGCCATGACCTGGCCAGATGTCCCTTTTGGTTTCAACTAAAACAAGCTGGGGGGACAGAGGGGGCATTGGTTAAATATCTGTCCTGTTGATAGTATGGCAACGGGGCAGGGGCAGCACCTCTACCCCAGCTGGGGGCCAACCTTGGTCTCCATGAAGGGGAGGCAAGGGGGCCCATTGGGGTCGGTGGCCTCGGAGATCTGCCTCCTGGGGATGATTGTGGTGGCGGTGATGGAGGAGAGAGAAGAGGGACTTGGCTGCTTTGAAGGGCGGGAACCGACAGTATCCCTGTCTGGGCCGAGACTAGGGAGTCCTCAAAATCCTCAACTAGTTTCATGGCGTCCTCCAGTGTTATGTGGGTTGTGGCTCCATATCCAGGCTTGGGTATCGGTGCCGAACACATGACAGAATTGCTCCACAACCACTGCCTCCCCCATTTGCAGATTGGTTTTCTTCTTGGGGGTCAGTCAGTGTACCATGTGGTCACACAACCGCTCTACAACCACCCTGGTGCAAGTCTCCGGGGATCTTCTTTACTCACTGAACTGTACCCAGTGAGCCTCTGCCATAATGTCGAGGCGACGGAGGATGGCCAGCTTGACCAGGCCGTAACTGGGTTAGAGTTAGGGTTAGGGTTAAGTCGCTCATAGCCTGGTAGACTGCTTGAGCCTCTCTGCATTTAAGCTTGTGTTTGTCCTATTTTCTACATGCTCTCTTCCCTCTAAAGGTGTTCTCTTCCATCTAAGCATGTTCACGTCCCTCTAAGAGTGTTCTCTTCCATTTAAGAGTGCTCTCTTCCAATCAAGAGGTGCTCTCTCACTCATCCAGGATGTTCTCTCTCATTCATCCAAGACGTGATCACTTCAAGGAACATTCTCTCCCGTCATCAAAGGTACTCACTGCCAACATCCAATGAAGAAGTCTACATCACAGCCTGAGTGAGGTACTTGTTGCTATGGAAATCATCTGATACGATCTTCCAAACAACGTGCTTGCCTGCCTATCTGAAAGACTGCCTGCCTGCTGGCGACACCATGAAAGCTCTCTATCTCCAAAAGAAATGTGAGCAAGATCAAGTACTTTGTTTTAGAAACTGCAGTTTCTCCACTTAAGTAAATGTGCAAGTTCCGAGATCCATAAAAATTGGCTACTCATGTTCTTGTATCTCCAAATCAGTGTGCATCAACTAAAGTATCCTGTTCCTGATTGCATGACTGTGATTCTGTTTGATCTTCCTGTTGCTGACGTCTCCACAAGACATCCAGCTGCAACTAACTAATAAGATCAGATCCCTCCTGCCTGTAGCACTGGGAATCTTGCTGGGTAACTATTAACCATTTGCGGTCCTATGTTGGACCAGGTTCGACATTACAATTTTCCCTTTCCAGTCGTTTTTTCCGGAAAAAGCAGAGAAAACCTTTCAATGGCCGAGTGAGACCTATAGGAGCCGAATGAAGCTGAAAAAAGGGCATATCTGATAGCACCACAGAGATAGCATGGACACAAACAAAGGCGGTCGCTGCTTCCGCATCCAACACGCAAAGAATATCACAGATATTTGCAAAGCTTTTTGTTATAGTAATAAAATAATGACTTGGTTCACATTATTGAGGAGTTTGGTGGTGAAACGAGTGATCAGGAGAGGATTTATCAGTATGCACGACTATAGAGGTATGTGAAAAATACAGCGAACAAGGGGTGGGGCTCGGCTGGAGAGGCAGCACTGATGTCGTTCTGCAATGCCTTTTAAACCTGTTTTACTCTGAAAAAAAATAAAAAATTAAACAGTGCGTGTAAAATAAATTGGACCTGACACCTGGCAAGCGCTGAATAAATGGACCGCTAAGGGTTAAATATAAACTGTACTTTTCATTTACTTCAATTGGTGCATAGATTAAGCATATGATTCCTTATCTAAATAATGTTTGTTGAAATGTATATTAATCCAAATTATTACATATTCTGAATTCAAAAGTTATATGAAAGCATAATATGTATAATCTCCAGCACATACAGCAAGTCAAACTGAAAAAGCCGCTACAATTGATTTTAAGTTTGATTTAGTGGTGGTGTTCCAGCAGGCATCTACTGTGTATTAGAAAACAATCAGCGTCCAGCTATAGCGGGCATTAATACACAGTAGATGCCCACTAGAATATCATTGCATCACCTGTGAATCAAATTTAAAATCAATTCGTGCAAGTGCCGGTGTCCTGGGGAAAAAGTAGATCAGGGAAAAAGTGGATCACAGTCTAGAATTTAAAGGGGAGGTTGCATTGTTTCTAAAGTTTACGCATAGATTGCTGTACTAGTGCTACGTCTGGGGAATTAGTAGGTTGAGCCCAGGGAATAAGTAGATTGGATATATTAACAAAAAAGAAATACTTTAAATTGGATTTAAAATGAAGTTTGTAAGTGTAATTTGTATGTCTGTTTAACAAATGTTATTGCAACTCAAAGTTTTTGATATTTAATGTGTAAGCAGTATCTAAGGAAGAGGATTTTGTAAGTATAAATTTACAGAAATAAGTAGATTGAACGTATTTGACAGTATAACAATAGATAAGAGAATGCTGTAATATACATTAACAATAAATACATCATTTAAAATAAATACATCATTTAAAATGAGACTTTTGATATTTAACATGCCATACGTTTTTCATTTAGTAAATGAGTTGTGTAAATCCGAGGGAAGATTTTTAAATAAAACAAATGTTGGCACGAACTGTAGTCTCCTCGATTTATCGTTGTAAAATTGTATTATGCTTTATAGCTGTAAGGCAAAAATCACGTGTATGAAACCTATGACATGTTAAGTTGGGAAATAAAACACTCATTTTATTTTCCAACCTAAACTAGATGCATGACAACATTCCTGTTCCTGTTCTAATTTAGCTGTCATTTGAGATCTTCTAGTCTTTTATTTTTCTTTAAAACTAGGATGGTAATGTTTAGTCTTTGTAAACTGTAATAATTACCGCTAGGATTACTGACAAAATAATATAAGCAATACTAATAATACTGTATGATTGTATGTCATTAGAAAACATTTTAATTTTGATTAAAGATTGGCAACATTTTGACATCTAAAGCCTTTTAATAATATACAGTAAATAAATACTTGCGATCAGACAGAAAATGTTAAGTGCAGTTAACTTCCCCTTTAATCAAATAGCTTCCGCTCCTTCCTTTTACCTTAATGTGCTTAAGTGACCTACTTTTTTCCCAGTCTACGTTTTCCCTACGACGCCAGCTTTTTCATTTTGACTTTAAGTATCACCCATAGTTATTTAGGAGAAAATATTAAAGGCACAGAGGTAACATTGATGTTTTTAGTTGATGCCTTCAATGATATGTAGAAAGGAAGTGTCTATCACAGTTGGATCTATGTCAGTCTTTAAAGGGTTAAAACACATGGCTTCAATGGTAGTTTCCATTTTTGCTTTTGGAGGCATATTTTGAAGAAAGAAGCATCACACTGCCTTTATCCCAGGCAAATTTATTAAAGCATCAGTGTATGAAGCAGTGGCTGTTCATGGTAAATAATAATAATAATAATAATAATAATAAATAATAATAATAATAATAATAATAATAATATCTTTATTTTTATATAGCACCTTTGATAGTGGACCACCATCACAAAGCACTTTACAGAGGTTGGCTGTGAACTGGGCATTATATGCAGAGTCACTTACAATAGTACAGTGATTTGACATCTCATCCGCAGGATGGAACACAAGGAGGTTAACTGACTTGCTCAGGTTACACAGTGAGTCAGTTAATGGCAGAGGTGGGATTTGAACCGGTTTCCTTTTTGGTGAAGCCACTTAAATTCAGGGAGCATCAGTTATTGCAGCAATGCACCCCATGTAGAAATGTAATGCCATTATGAAGATATTCATGTTTTTGTTTAATTATATATATATATATATATATATATATATATATATATATATATATATATATATATATATATATATTATTTTGTTTTAAAATCGAGAAGCTCTTTCAAACCAATGTTGTTGTTTCAAGAAGGTCCAAGAGCATCTATCATGGAGGATCTCTCTAAGAGAACCTGACCTTGGACTGATAGATCGACTGTCCCGCTTTTTTTTAAAATATTTTTAATGACTAATTGAATTCTTTCTCATGGGCTTCAAAATGTTTCAAAAGTTCCATTATTTCAGAAATCTGTGAATTGTCATTCCCAGTGAGGTCAGAGAGTAAAACAAGTTGTGTACAGTAGTTACTACTGAGTTCATGCATTATTTGAGTTGCAGTTCCTTTTCTCTCTTTTTTAGCCAGCTTCTTCAGGTATACTGATCCCCAGCTTTTAATGTGGATAAAAACTTCACAAAGGAGAACAAGATGAATACTATTGCTTATAGCTTTGTTACAGCCCTTTGGTTTAATCCCAGAGGAAGCTCAGATAATCGCTTTTAAATCTTTGATAGGCACACCGTTGCAGGCAATTTCCCTTATGCAATGAAATGTGCTGCAAACGGCACCTTTTCTCTTGAACATTGGTGGTCTGTATGGTCACTACAAATACATATTTGACAATTCTACACATTTTTTTTTTTCAGCAGCAAGTGAGATTGAAATGCAATCAGTACACCCTTAGCATCTTGCTATATACAGGGGGTTCAACAATATTAGGACACAACCACTACTAGATAAAGAATGTATTTTGTAAGCTTAATATTAGGCCAACATTTATACATAAATCATCATAAACAATATTTTGAATGCTACCATAAAGTTTATATTCAGTGTACCTGAAACTACAGTGCTCTCTTGTTATTATTGTTATATTTAACATTGTGAAATATTAATGGTAAAGAATTAGCTAAACAGTAAATCAGATGTGCAAGTTACTGTCAACATGGCCAAACTGAATAATCCGAATTCCTGAATTACTGAACAGTTAAATAATGGGAGCACTGTATTTAGAATACAATCCATGGATACCCTGTTTGTTAGCCTTCTCCTTGTTCTTCTGTTCTGCATTTAACAACTTGATGCCCTTTTGCATGTGAATAAAGGGTGCTCTTGACTATCTTTTTGGGGGTGATGACCCCAGCTTTAACATTTTATCCATACCAAATGGTACACATTTTAAACTGTAAAATATTGAAAACTACCATGAAGTTAGAGCCCTGTTTTAGAAGTGCTTATTGACAAAACGTACACTGACATCTGATTCACACAATGACACATCCCAATCATCCTCCACCATTACACAAGGATGGCACCTGCAGTCAGAAGCTTTTCAGCACTCTTGCCTAGTGCCTAGTCATAGTCAAGAAGTCTGTATTAACACATTCAGTGCTGATTATGGAACCCCATGCCAAGTACTGTCTACATTGCCACATATGCAATTTTTAAATTCTATTCAATTCTACACTTCTGCATATGTAAAAGCATAGTATCAAATACATGTTTTGTATATTTTGGATTGCCATTGACAAGTATACCAACAAGCCATAAAGCCACCTTCTGTGTCTAGTTGGATTACACTGGTGGTTTAAACAACCTGTTACTAACACCTTGATATGAGAATGTGATATAAAACACAGAAATTAATCAGTAAGTTGTTTTGTTTTTGTTTTTGTTTTGCAAAATGTATGACAAAAAAAGAGAAATGCATTTCCTGGTGTGTAACTAGCAGTGCAAGTCTGGCATTGCTAGTGCCCTTGTACCAAGAAATTGCACTCATGTGCAAACTAAGTATCCTAAAAAATAAAGCATTTTTATCACCTGAGCATGGAGTAATGAGCAAATCAATAAAACTGCTAAATATTACATTCGAAAGGAGACTTTATGCTATTACTGTACCACTATGAGTACCATCTGTTCAATACAAACAACAAAAAACAAAAATAAATGAACATATAATTTTGAGAATGCACTTTTATTTAATTTCAATTTGATGATAATAAGCAGAGTGTGACATTAACTAGTTTGAAGCCATCTGAAATAGCATCCAATTCTTTTATATTATGAATTTATGTTCTGCTAATTATACCAGACTAGGGGTTTCTATGTATCAGCAAGTATTTAAATCTTAACAGGATTAATATGAAATAAATTAAGTGTAGAAGAAAATGTTTATTTTGGAATGTGAAAAGTACTGCTGTGGCTTGGTTCTTCTGCTCATAGGTTAGCTTTCTCTGTGAAAACCCAAGAAATTCAGATGACTCATAGCTTGTTGCAGTTCAACGTCTTCAGTTACATTATTCAAACATAATACAGGTATTTAGACATGCTTTTGTATTTACTTGTGTGGAACTTAAATTTGTAACATCCGTCTTTGAGCACAGCAATTGCACACTTCTCTAACTAAGCTAACACACAAAGCCAACCTACACAAGACTGAAAGGGCCTCATTCACTAAACAGCAGTAACGGTGTGCTTTGTACACAGCTGTATTCACCAACCAGTGGCAGGCAACCAATCGCATGGAAAAAGTGCATTTGAGTCATTTAAATATAATGAATAATGTTAATAGTGGAAACACATGCAAATTGCATCACAAAATACTGTGAGGGAGGTATTTGATATGCAAACCATATTCAATTGAGGGCATTAACCTTACTTGGTGCCTGTGGCGGAGAGTCCCGCCCCTTCGTGTTTATTAATGTTTTATGTTGTATGTAGTGTGTTAATGTTGGTGTTTATGTATAAAATACACAGGATATAAATATGGGTTATGAGCACAAGTGTTAATAAAGTGTAATTTGTATTTAGGAACGAGGATTGCACAGCACTTTAATTGCAGGTAAAATGTAATAATATGTGAGTACAGGAATTGAACTTCATTAATTCACATGCAGTTGTATCGAGACTCCAATTTAATGATTGATTAGCAATCGAGTCTCGGTACAGCTGCATCAAAGCAGCATGTTTTTACTCACTCGGGATTGTGTGTTCTTGAGTGGAGAACGGGTGAGAGAGAAGGAGATATTTAAATAGCAATTGATATTTCGTGCTGGTACTTGTTTTCTGTTCGTCTTTTGTTTGTTTATAAAACGCTGGACGCCGTAGAGTCTCAGGTTCACCGCCATTACGTGTTTTGGTTTCTGTGTTCTTCCAGGTCTGATGTCACCACTACAGTCACCCTGGTCACAGTGCCTCAATGTGTGTTAACTGTATCGCTTATTGAAACCTAGCGATGTCACAGAACCAGCAGAAGAGTTACACAGGAAAGCAAAAACATGATCAGAGAGATTTTGGACCAGGCAGATGTTTTTAGGGTTGTGTGAGGAGGAGGTAATAACTAGATACAGATTCAGCACAGAGAGATCAGACTAGCCTTATATGTAGGGCCCCAGAAAATTCACTATATCACAAATTTCACCATTCATTCATATTGTCAACTTGGTCCAAAGACACCATCCATGTCCTCGGCAGAACAATTGACCCATCAGTATCCTGACTTTTTCCTGGCATTGGGAAATTTAAATTGGGAAATTTCAAATGAAACTTCACATCGACACCAGCATACAACCAGTTCTCCAGCCTCATTGAAAAATTACTTTCCATATTCACAAAAAAGTAGAACAAGAATTGGAATATCTGGAACAGCATCGAATCATAAAAAAGCAGAGGGAACTATATCATAGGAATCCCTCTTTACAGCTACTTGAAAGCCATAGAATCACTAAGTTATCATCAAGTGGAGCTGTCATTTGAATCAAGAGATAACCTTTTCCACACAAGTTGTCCTATGTGCTACAAAAGCAAAATTTTGGAAGGGCTTCAGCTGCCAAGGTTTCTCAGAACACAATTTAACAAATACTTAAAGTTATACCTGGAGTCAAGAACGTAAGCTATGACATACTTGTCTACAGAACTACACTTGAAGCTCACAACAAATCATTCAAAGCTGTACTTCAGAAACTCCATGAGAACCTGGCCTTAACACTAAAACTACCAGAGCGGTCTTTTTGGCTGTCATAGTAAAAACAGTGGGTTTGGCTTAGCACTATATGTGTGTGTATACCGAATCATATATATGTGTGTATATATATATATATATATATATATATATATATATATATATATATAATATATATATATATAAAATCAGCAGACCCAGGGTTGCAGAAACTTATGGAGATACAATACTTTATACCTAGAACTACCGCAGCTGTCATTTTGACTGTCATAGTAAAAACAGTGGGTTTGACTTAGCGCTGCTGAACTTGAGAGCTTCGTGCTTATTTTGAATAGCTACTGAAGACATTTTCAGACATTATTTATATATCAACAGCTGTAAAATACTTTTTTTCTATTTAAAAATACGTATTTTCTAGTTAAAATGAATAGACTAATACAACATAGGACTGCACAACAAGTCTTAGGCGTGATTATATTGCAAAAAAAAAAATAAAGTTACTGAATAACAGTGTACCAAACCAGCTGTTGCAAGACTGGAGACTGGAATTACTGTTCAATAGCTAACAGAGTCGAACTCAAAATTAGCTCAGTCAGCACAAAATAAAAGGGTAAAACAGAAAACACTTGTATAAAACAGTCAAACAAACAACTCTTGGTCACTATTGTCGTAAGCACCCACTGCATGTCAAAAGTCGTCTCTGAGCTGCTAAAACTTTTACAGCCCAGCATTTGCAATCATAACATAAGTCCCCTTCCAACATCGCCCACAAATCTCGTGTCAGTGGTCGTGTTGTAACAGGTTTCCCTCATGTGTAACAAGCAAGCTGCAAAACCTGTGTCACAGACAACATCCTGAAGGAAAACAAACAGTAACACCAAAACATCTGATTTATAAAGACATTTTTGGAAAATACAAGTGAGGAAATCAGAATTAAAGGTAAGCACTATGTTTGGTATGTTAAAATAAACAAGCTGCTTTGACTACATTTAACACAGAACAGTTTCGTAGCGTGAAATGCTGCAATAGTTTTGTACGCATTTTAAAAAAACAAGACCGCTGTTGAGGTACTAGGTACGTATGTATGCCCGGTAGTTCTAGTATTAAACAGTAAAATAAGTTGAGTTTCTCAAATCTTCGTTGGAGTTCTACGGCTACATCTTTTCTAAAACTAGAATTGCACCTCACCCCAAAAAGGTCTGTGCCACAGAATCCACGTATACTATGCAGCCTACTGGGAATGCAAGCTACTGTGCACGTTTCATTCCTGCAACAATTTTTCAGCCACTCTGCAAGCTTAACAGAAAAGATATCCAAAACCTTCAAAATACTTTCTGACAAGTTAGTAAGCAGCACTGTGATGTCCTACTTTGACCCAACTAAACAAACAGAAGTCTCTGTTGATGCCAGCCCTGTCGGTCTTGGTGCAATCTCAGCACAGAGAACTCCAACGCAAGACAAGGTTCACATTGTATTATATGGAAGCAGAGCATTAACCCTTTGCAGTCAATTTATTCAGCACTTGTCAGGTGCGTCAGGTCCAATTTATTTTCACACGCGCTGTTTACTTTGCACGTAAAACAGGTTTAAAAGGCAGTGCATGGCAAAGGGACACTCAGTACTGCAAGTCCACCAAGTCTCACCCCTTGTTTGCTGAATTTTTCACATACCTCTTTATAAATGTCAATACTGATAAATCCTCTCCAAGTCATTATTTTATTACTATACCATCTCCAAAAGTTCTGCAAATGTCTGTGATATTCTTTGAGCGCTGAATGCGGAAGCAGCTTTCTCCTTGGTTTGTTTCTGTCTTATCCTTGTGGTGCAGGGGCTATGCATATTGCTCAGATACGCCCTTTTTTTTTTGGCTTCATTCGGCTCCTATCGGTCTCATTTGGTCATTGAAAGGTTTTCTCGACTTTTTTCGGAAATAAGATGACTAGATAAATGTGCTTTACATTTTTTGATGATGTCAGACAGGGTCCACATTGGACTGGAAAGGGAAAATTGTAATGTTTGACCTGGTCCAACATAGGACCACAAAGGGTTAACACCAGTCGAGGTATTCTCAAACAGAACAAGAAGCTCTCACTATTGTTTGGATTTGAGAACATTTCCACTTGTATCACTATGGAGCAGCCTTCACAATGATGCACACGTCATGTCTCACCATCCAATACTTTACATTGCAATGCAACTGTTCAAACTTGCAGAAACCAGAGAAGAGTATGCATACTTTATTGCTTCAAATGCTATACCAAAAGCCATGACCTTACCACAAATCCAACAAGCGACGAAACAAGATCCTACACTTCAACACATTCTCTACATCCTTAACACAGTATGCTGGAATGATCTTGTCACAAAGATAGCTGCTGTGGGTGACGTCAGACCAGAACCAGGAACCAACAAATAAACAATAGAGAGATGGAGTTTGGTGAAGATGAGTGATTGGTGTCACTCAGCATTTAATATTGAACAGACAGAAAATAAAAGGTTGTAAAGACAAACAAAACACAGGACACAGCACTTTCGCGAAAATAAATAGACAAACAAAATGGACTACACAGACAAACACGGTAAGTTGATATTTTTAACTATTACTTTGATTATTACCTCAGTCTCCAATTCCATTCTCCACTCACCGAACACAGAACCCAGAAAACATGCTGCTTTTATGCAGCTGTACCGAGACTCGATTGCTAATCAATCATTCAATTGGAGTCTCGGTACAACTGCACGTGAATTAATAAAGTGCAATTCCCAGTACTTGCATATTATTACATTTTACCTGCACATGAAGTGCTGTGTAATCCTCGTGCCTAAATACAAATATACATTTTAAACACTTGTGTTACACAGACCCATTTATATCCCTTGTACCAATTACTATACACCAACATTAACACACAACACGCAACATACAACACTGAAATACAAACAGCGGCAGGCAACATTGCCACAGACCTCTACAATCTACCCAACAACTACGTGATTGACACAATGTTTGCCACGAGGCGCCAGTCATTCCCTTCTCTCTGCGGCCCAATCCCATCAGATGACTACCTAATTGTCATCTGTGACGAATACTCGTGCTATCCAGTTGTAGAACTTACACCATCTATAGCAGCTTTAAAAGTTATTCCACTATAGAGAGAACCCCCTCTGAGGAACACAACTCTCTCTAATCCATGGAGAAGGTATCCGCAAAGGACCACCAGAAGACCGTATCAATGGCTAATTGATGCACAGTAAACAAATACACTGTTTATACCACACATTGATAATCGTTTATTTTCATAAGCCATATGGTAAATACTTATAGCAAAGATGCAGTATTTTGAATGTTCCTAGTTAAGACTACTTATTCACATTTATTAACCTTAATTGAGCATTACATTTTTGGCATATATGAAAAAAAAAATGCTTTTATTATATATATATATATATATATAATATAATCTATATTATATATATGAATATATATAGAGAGAGAGAGAGAGAGAGAGAGAGAGAGAGAGAGAGAGACTTTGACTTTTAAGATCCTTTATTTAAATATTCCAAATAAAATCCATTAAAATTCAAATAAAGGTAAAACACAACAAAAGTTAAGATTCCTACTGCCTGAGCAAAATTTAAAAAATCCTAAAATATATCGTGTTCTCCTTAAAAACAGATTTTAAACAAAATAAAAGGATCATTAAAAAATCAATATTAAACAGTGTTTTTTTCTTTGTTGAAAACAGATAAAAGCCAAAATAAAACACTGTAAAACAAAAATTAAATAAAATTAGAACAAAAACTGGAGCTCCCCCTCCTCACTCACAGCACACAAGGCGTCTCCCACACACCACCTCTCCTGAAAGTCCTCCAGGTTACTGACCAGTTTAAAATACTCAAACTCTACTCTGATCTGGCTGACCACGAGCACCCTGAACTGAACCACTAAACTGGTCAGTCCAGAACCAGAGAGTTGATTTTTCCTTGTCTTTAAAATAGCCAATTTTGCCTGTCCAAATAAAAAATTAATAAGAACACACCTGTTTTTCATTTTAAAACTGTATAGAACCCCAAAAATAAAAAGCTCCTTACTAAAAACGACCCCTAAATTATTCAGGATTCCCTGCAGTAAATTAAAAAGTGGCCGCAGCCTCTCACACTCACTGTAGGCATGAAAGAGAGTTTCCTCTGCTGAGCAAAAAGTGCACTGCTCACTGATGCTGGGGTCCACTCTATGGAGAAACCTGCCTGTGGACACAATGCAGTGTAGAATCTTCCACTGCAGGTCCCCCACTCTCTTGGCGAGAGGCGGCTTGTACAGCACCCTCCACACCGGCCTGTGCCCCTCCTCTACAGCCAAGTAAGCTCGCCACTTAGAGTCTACCAGACCCCTTAGCCTACTATACTCTGTGGCTTTAACACACAATTTGTATATATGTTTTCCATTCATTGTGTGAAAGATCATTTCCTCCACATTCTGCAATTTAAGCAAAGTCCCTCCATTCTCTCCACCGCCCTCACCTTCCTCACCTACTGCTGGTGACACGATCATCCCTGGAAATAAGGAAAGCTGTCTCTGCTCTGTGCCTCTGGACAACTCCTCCCTCAGGACTGCCTTGAGCCGCGGGGAGAGGCAGCCCCTCAACTCACCCATCAGTCTTTCTGCAAGCCTCTCTGAGTGCCAGCCTAGCTGTGCAGTTAGCTGGGAGGCAGTTAGCCAGCAGGAGAGCTCAAGGTTTAACAGGTGGACCATCCTGGTTACACCTGCTTTTAAAAAACTGGCACAGAGCGTCATCGACTGGAGGAACTTAACTGGAAAGAGTGGATTAAAAAATAGGGGCTCCTCAAACAGGTCCTGCCCTGTCAAGGACTCCACATCCCTTTCCACCCTCACCAGCTGCCAGGCTTTTAAAATACTTTGATAAAAAGGAGGAAGTCCTGCTTTACTAAAACTGGTGTTCTCAATTAAAAACAGGTGTTTTCCTAACCCCAGCCCCCCAAATCTATTGAGAAGGAAACAGGCCAGCCTCTTCCAATGAGCCTCCTCCTCAGTGTACAGGAGTCTCTGAACCGCCTGCAGTCTGAAGGCTGCCACCCTGCTGGCAATGCTGACTAGCCCCTGCCCCCCCTCATCACTAGGGAGGTAGAGGACTGCCGGCCTCAAACTGTGTCTCCCGCTCCAAAAGAACTCCAGCAACACTCTCTGGATCTCCTTCACCAGGCCCTGGGGTGGGTCCAAGCATACCAGCTTGTGCCACAAGCTAGAGGCCACCAGATTATTAATAACAAGCACCCGGCCCTTGAAGGACAGTTGAGCCAGCAGTCCCTTCCACCTCTGCAGCCGCCCCCTCACCCTATCCAACAAACCCTCCCAGTTCTTTTTCATGTAGTTTTCTGTTCCGAGGTGCACCCCCAACACTTTAATACCTGTTCTGTTCCATTTCAGCCCCTCAGGCAGGAAAGGAGGGGTGCCCTCATCCCAGCCGCCTGACAGGAAGGTGTCACATTTTGCCCAGTTTACTCTGGCAGAAGATGCTCTCTGGAACTCATTTAGAGTCTGCTGCAGCGCTTGGACATCTGCATCCCCCCTCACAAACACAGTCACATCGTCTGCGTAGGCAGACACCTTCACTGTGGCAGAGGAGGGTGTGGAGGGCGAGGAGGGCACTGTCCATCCAGCTAGCCTGACCCTCAGCAGGTGCAGCAGGGGCTCTATAACCAGTGAATACAGCATACCAGACAGGGCACAGCCCTGCCTTATACCCCTGCACACTGGGAAGGGCTGACTCAGCCCATTGTTGATCTTTAAAATACTAAAAATGTTGGAATATAAAAGCCGAATATAAGAAATAAAACCAGGACCGAACCCGAAGGCTTCCAGTGTATGAAAGAGGTAGGTGTGGTCGACTCTGTCGAAAGCCTTCTCTTGATCCAGGGAGACCATTCCTACATTAAAATCACAAATATCACTTACAGTTAAAAAATCTCGAATAAAAAACAAGTTATCAAAAATAGAGCGACCCGGTATACAATATGTTTGATCCATATGTATTACAGTTCCAATAACACTTTTTAATCTATTAGCGATTGTTTTGGATAAAATCTTTAAATCAGAACATAAAATTGACACAGGTCTCCAATTTTTAAGAACATAAGAACATAAGAAAGTTTACAAACGAGAGGAGGCCATTCGGCCCATCTTGCTCGTTTGGTTGTTAGTAGCTTATTGATCCCAAAATCTCATCAAGCAGCTTCTTGAAGGATCCCAGGGTGTTAGCTTCAACAACATTACTGGGGAGTTGATTCCAGACCTTCACAATTCTCTGTGTAAAAAAGTGTCTCCTATTTTCTGTTCTGAATGCCCCTTTTTCTAAACTCCATTTGTGACCCCTGGTCCTTGTTTCTTTTTTCAGGCTGAAAAAGTCCCTTGCGTCCACACTGTCAATACCTTTTAGAATTTTGAATGCTTGAATTAGGTCGCCACGTAGTCTTCTTTGTTCAAGACTGAACAGATTCAATTCTTTTAGCCTGTCTGCATATGACATGCCTTTTAAGCCCGGAATAATTCTGGTCGCTCTTCTTTGCACTCTTTCTAGAGCAGCAATATCTTTTTTATAGCGAGGTGACCAGAACTGAACACAATATTCAAGATGAGGTCTTACAGTGCATTGTACAGTTTTAACATTACTTCCCTTGATTTAAATTCAACAATTTTCACAATGTATCCGAGCATCTTGTTAGCCTTTTTTATAGCTTCCCCACATTGTCTAGATGAAGACATTTCTGAGTCAACAAAAACTCCTAGGTCTTTTTCATAGATTCCTTCTCCAATTTCAATATCTCCCATATGATATTTATAATGTACATTTTTATTTCCTGCGTGCAGTACCTTACACTTTTCTCTATTAAATGTCATTTGCCATGTATCTGCCCAGTTCTGAATCTTGTCTAGATCATTTTGAATGACCTTTGCTGCTGCAACAGTGTTTGCCACTCCTCCTACTTTTTGTGTCGTCTGCAAATTTAACAAGTTTGCTTACTATACCAGAATCTAAATCATTAATGTAGATTAGGAATAGCAGAGGACCTAATACTGATCCCTGTGGTACACCGCTGGCATAGGTCTCCCTTCTTGGGCAGCAGTGTAACCACTGCCCTACGGCAGCTAAGAGGCAGTTCCTTGTGGCTGAGGCTCTCTCTCAGAACCTGGAGCAAATCCTCCCCCATTATATCCCAGAAATTATTATAAAATTCTGCTGGCAGTCCATCGATCCCGGGAACCTTTCCGCTGGAGAGCTGCTTGACAGCGGCGGTCATCTCCTGGTGGGTCAGCGGTGCGTCCAGCTGAATCTGCTCCTTCTCACTGAGGCTGGGTAACCCCTGGAGCAGCCGCTCAGTGTCCTCTATGTTGCACAGTTCTTTATTATAAAGTTCCTTGTAAAAACGCACCGCCTCTCTGCTGATTTCCTCCCGGGTGTGCAGTTCTTTCCCACCAGGAGTCCTGATACAACACAGCTGTCTACTGTCCGCTCTCTTCCTCTCCAGGTTGAAGAAGAAACTAGTGGGGGCATCCATGTCTCTCAACTCCATGAATCTGGAACGCACAATCGCCCCCTTCACTCTTTCCTTCAGCAAGCTCCCCAGCGCGATTTTCTGCTCCTTTAGGTTCTCCAGGGTCTGTTCTTTAAATTCTGAATTTAAACTTTCCTCTAGGAGGAGGATTTTGGACTCCAGTTCTCTCACGGCTGTGTTCAGTGACCTGGTTGCATTTATAGTATATTGTTGACAAAAACATTTAATTTGTATTTTGCCAATGTCCCACCACTGTCTTAAATCTTTATATTGTGCTTTTTCTTTTTTCCAAATTATCCAAAAAAGTTTGAATTGTTGCTTAAATTTTACATCTTGTAATAATTTTACATTGAAATGCCAGTAAGATGCTCTGTGGGGTTCTGATTGAATTATTACTGTAATTAATAGACAGTGGTGGTCAGAGAGACTACTGGGGATGATTCTTGCTTTGATAAATTTATTTAAATCGTTTTTTGAAGTATAAAACCGGTCTAGTCTTGCTCTATATACACAGTCTGTGTGATACTGAGACCAGGTGTATTGTCTTGAACTGGGGTGCAGGCATCTCCATATGTCAACCAGGTCACTGGACTCTAACAATGCAGCCAACTCTCTGGAGGACTGAGGGTGTGGTTCATCATTATTTCTATCAATATTAAAATTAACAGTACAATTAAAATCTCCTCCTACTACCACCACATCATTATTATTAATATTAAAAAGAGCTTGCTTTAATTTCTTAAAAAATAAAATTCGTTCGCCCCCTCTATTGGGGGCATAAATATTAATAAAAACATACACTGTACTGCCCAGCCTAGCTCTTACTTTTAAAATCCTCCCTTTCTCGATTTCATCCATATCTAGTAAAACTGCCCCCAGGCTGGGTTTAAAAAGCACGGCTACTCCTGCACTGGTACTAGCGCCGTGACTCATCACGCACAGCCCCTTCCACTCCGCTCGCCACGCCTCCTCATTCTCCTGATCCGAGTGCGTTTCCTGCAGAAACACCACCCCCGCCTGCTTCTGCTCTAAAAACTCGACTAGCTGCGCCCTCTTAAAAGACTGTCTGCAGCCGTTTAGATTAAAAGAAATAAAAACGCACCTTTCCATCATAGCTAAAAAAACTAACACACTAAAACAAGTAATAAAAGAAGTTTCATAAAACACAGCCATTTTTAAACAAGAGATTTTGAACCACTTTTAAGATCCTTTTTAATTTTCTGAACAATTTTTTTTAATCTATAACGTTTTGGCTGATCAAATTCTTCTATTGTGGCTTTCCTTGTTATAACGTGAGCGGAGTGGAGAAATAACCTTAGATCAGGGAAAAAACTCTCTATTTCTACTCCCCTTTTCCCTTTTGTTTCTATCATAAAATCATTTACCTGCTCAAGTGTGTATAACTTTTTCTTACTGACGGGTTGGCTATCAGGGATGTCTGAGATAAGCGAGGAGTCAGAGAGCTCCCCCTCCATCTCATCCGCGCTGTCCTCTCGCTCGCCCCCGAGAATCCGTTCCTCCGCAGCTCCCTCCGACTCCCCGACACCGGTCTCTGCTACAGCCGGCACCATTTCAGGCGGCTGAGATTCAGCTAGCGGAGAGTCTTGCACCGCGCCCGGCTCACCCTGCGCTGTGCTCTCTTCCTCCGCGTTGGGAGGGACTGACGCCCCGCCTGGAGCCCGCAGTCTCCCTGTCTGCACGGGTTCGGAGTTCTGCACTGGCTGCGCTCTGCCATCCGGCAGCTCTGCAGCCTTCCGCTGAATTCGTGTCTTTTTCGCTACTACCTTGAATGATTCTTCACCATTCTCAGTAGTAGCGGTATTATCCTCCGAACCCGTAAGTGACAGGCTGCGGCTGGGTCTCTTTGTGCGAGGCCGTGGTGTTGGTGGTTCTGCTCCGGTTTCCCTCTGGATCGCCCCCTCCTCGGTCAGCACGGGCTCGCTCTGCGGCTGCACTGGGGGAGCCGACTCTTCCTCCCGCTCACCCCCAACATCCCCCGACTTCCTCCCCGCCAGCATCACCCTGATCCTGCCCTGTCTCCGCTCTAGCCTCCTTTCTCGGGCAGGCTTTTCTCTGGTGTCCCTGTTCTCCACAGTAAAAACATCTCATCGTTTCGGAACTGACAAAAACTACACAATTCATCCCTTCCACGTTAAAATTCCAGGCAACATTAATGACTTGGTTAGGATCATTTAGTAAGACAAACGCTTGCCTTCTAAACGACATGACGTGCCTAACACTGTTATTTTTGCACCCCAGCGGGATTCCCTTAATCGGGGACACCAGTTTACCAAAACGAGCTAAATTCTTTTCTAATTGCTCATTTTTTAAAAACGGAGGCACATTAGAAATAATAACTTTCGTAACCGGGGTTACTAGAGGGGAAACCTGAACAAATTCACCTTTTACTGTAAATCCTTCCTCTACCAGCTTGTGTACCAGAGACACCTCCACTAAAAATATTACTAGCGCTTTATTCATTCTTGACGCCGACATAATATTTTCAAATATAGCCAAAGCTAACTCAAGTTCCAGTCCAGGTTTTACACAGAGCATTGTGATAGCAATCCAAGTTAGGCGTGACCTAGCATGTTGATAGAATATATTCAATTCAGCAATACAAGTGAAAGCAGCGACGTGTACAGTCCCAGCAGTGAAATAAATATTCTTAATTTTATTATATTCATCACAGCCCATGTTTATTTGCATCATTACAGGGTTGAAGATTTGTACTTGTAATTCTATTTATTAATTGTTGGAAGCCACTACACCTACTGTCTGTTGTATCTTTCTGTATGGTTGGCAACGGGCTACTGGTAATTGACCGAGCTGAGAAATATATCAACTTATCTGTCAGCTTAATGGGTGAAATCATATTATCAGTAACTGCCGTCCTAAGAATTTTTTTTTTGTTTTAAGAATAGCAAAGTAGTACAGTAGACAAGTTAATTACTGACCCAGGATATGTAAATAGAAATAAATCCTAAAAACTTTGCCAGATCAGGTTCCCAGATCAGCTGTTATCTCAGAACCAATCAGTATTTCTCATACATAGTAATACTACTAAATGTTTACTTGATCAACCATTAAGTTTCTCACCATTAACATTCACTAGTTATATTCTCCTTGATCAAAAACTAATCACAGCATTAATGTAAGATACTGGTGGTATTTATAAATACCAGGCAACCTTAACCCTTTAAGGACCAGGATCATTTTAACATGATCATACTGAAGTGGGCATCTAGGACCATGACTGTGTAAACACGATAAGAAAAGCACTTTGTTTTGATAACTTACTTTGCAGTACAAGCTTTAACACATATCGATGTATAAGGGAAGGACTGACGTTCACGTCCTGATAGTTTTTTTTTTTCTTTTTTAGTGTGACGTCTCTGAAAGGGGCATTTAGTGTCTAAAGAGAGTAGATAGTTTACAGCAGCTAACACACACACACACACACACACACACACACACACACACACACACACACACATATATAATATATATATATATATATACATATACATTATATTTATAAATATCAAGAAACAAGTGGATATAAGCAGATTCTATTTCATGAACTAAATGTATCGGGTATGTTTTTTTCCTTATTACTGATAATAATGGAATGAATAACTATTATTTTATTTATAAATATTTATTTTGAGAAAATAATCGAGTGTCCATTATTTCTTATAAAGAAATGTATTATGTCATTACAATCACTCAGATGAAACAGTATCTCGTAATTTGTCCAAACAACATTATTTTTCATGTCTCTCGGGTCATAGAATAACGCATATCTCTAAGCAGAATACATAATAAAAAATACTTAACTTTAAAAAAATATATATATCAAAATGTTGTGTTGGAAAAAAAAAGCAAAACATTTGTATGGTTTCTGAACTACTTTATAATGTCCTCAGAGTGCTCTGAAAAAATGACACAATTTCCAAGATACTACTGTAAAAAATAGATTTTTAGTGAATATTTATAGGAATACCTGATCCTGGGGGTGCATCCCACTGAAAAATGTTTGGTCCTGAACGGTTTAATCTCAAATCAACTACAGTACAATAAACTATAATTATGAGTTAAGAGGAGAAAAACTACACAGGCATACAGAAACTACTTGTGTCTGTAATTCTGAAGTTACCTACAGGAGACGAGAAAACACAAAATGACAGACGGGCAAAGAGAAGGGCAGCAGTTATTGAACCTCCACCCTGTGTGATCTCATAATAATTAATTTTTTTTCATAGGAATTATACCTGAATGATTAAGTAAGAGATTGTTCAGGTCAACCACACGCACAATAAAATATGCATACATCCACTTCAGTGACTCAAACTTATGTATGACAAATATACCACAAGTTTTGTACTGGATATGTGTCAGACCAATTTTCAGCACATTGTCTCACTATTGTGTACAACTGGCTATTTCTTAGATTTTTCTAAATACAGTGCTAGTGAAATATATTGAGAGGAACGATAGTTTCTCGTACAAGTTAGAAAAACTTGTTTGAAACTACCGTTATAATTAATTACCTTAATTGTTGTTAAAAGCAAATGTTGGGTTTAGAGGAACAAATCTAGTGAGAGCAGAAGGTTAACAGAATTACAACTTAAATCACAATTTTCACCTTTTGTTGCCTTATAGCCTGGAATTAAAATGCATTAAAATTGTTTTTTTCTCTTTTATCTACACACCCTAACCCACAACTTCCAAGTGAAAAAAAAAAATTCTATAAATTTGTAGAAAATTCATTAAAAATAAAAACTGAAATAGCTTGGTTGGATAAATGTCCACCCCCTTGTAATAGCAATCTTAAATTAGCTCAGGTGTAACCAATCGCCTTCAATCACACACCACGTTAAATGGCCTCCACCTGTGTTAAACTATTGTGATTCATATGATTTCAGGATAAATTCTACAGTTCCTGTAGGTTCTCTCTGCTGGGTAGTGCATTTCAAAGCAAAGACTCAACCATGAGCACCAAGGCACTTTCAGAAGAACTCCAGGACAAAGTAGTTGAAAGTCACAGATCAGGTGATGGGTATAAAAAAAATATCAAAGGCCTTGAATATCCCTTGGAACACGGTCAAGATGTTTATTAAGAAAGGAAAAGTGTATCGCATCAGCCAAGACCCAGCCTAGATCAGGCCGTCCCTTCAAACTGGATGACTGAGCAAGAAGGAGACTGACTAGATAGGCTACCAAGAGGCCAATGGCAACTTTGTAAGAGCTACAGGTTTTTATGGCCAAGACTGGTCAAAGTATGCATGTGACAACAATATCCCAAGCACTCCACAAATCTGGCCTGTATGGTAGGATGGCAAGATATATATGAAGAAAGTTGTTGTGCAAACAAAAACACTACAGATTCTGTAGCCATATGACAAAAAGTTTTGTGGTCTGCCGAAACTAAAATGGAACTTTTTGGCCTAAATGCAAAGTGTTATGTTTGGCTCAAACCCAACACAGCACATCACCCAAAGAAACCATCCCTACTGTGAAGCATGGTGATGGCAGCATAATGTTATAGGGATGTTTCTCATTGGTAGTGACTGGGGCATTTGTCAGGATAGAAGGGAAAATGAATGGAGCAAAGTACAGAGAAGTCCTTGAGAAACACCTGCTGCCCTCTACAAGAAAGCTGAAACTGAGATGGAAGTTCACCTTTCAGCATGACAACGACCCAAAGAACACAGCCAAAGCTACACTGGAGTGGCTAAGGAACTAAAAGGTAAATGTCCTTGTGTGGCCCAGTCAGAGTCTCGACCTAAATCCAATTGAAAATTTGTGGCGTGACTTGAAGATTGCTGTCCATCAATGCTCCAAAATGAACTTGACAGAGCTTGAACAGTTTTGTAAAGAAGAATGGTCAAATATTGCCAAATCCAGGTGTGCAAAGTTGGTAGAGACCTATCCCAACAGACGCACAGCTGTAATAGCTGCCAAAGGTGCTTCGACCAAGTGTTAACTCAGGGGGGTGGAGACTTATCCAATTATGATCTTTCAGTTTTGTATTTTTAAGATATAATTTTTTTCTCAATAAAAACTTTTTTACCCTTAACAGTGTGGAGAATGGTGTGTAGATAAGTGGAAAAAAAAATCTTCATTTAAATGCATGAAACTCTGAGGCACTGTGTAGCCCCTGTGCTATTTATTGTATTTGTTTATTGTGTTTTATTTTGTTGTTATAGATGTTTGTGTTATTGTTTTGTAGCATGGATGGGATGACGCCACATTAAAAACCTTGTGTTAATGTGTGGCTGTCAGCTAGTGCGTTGTTAAACTAGCAACACAAATTAATGTTCGTGTTTTTATTGTAATAGAATAATTACCAACTAGTTAAACTCCCTCAACATAATTTAAGACCTTTGTCAGTCGTCTCATGCTATCAGACGAAACTGGTCTGGTGTTTAATTACTGAGCGATCGGACGCGTTAGTGACAGCAGTCCCACATTACTCATTAATGTTGAATCATTGTGGCCGAGCGGTAATAACATTTTTGGACGTCTATAGTTACGAAACCCCCTCAAGTCCACGGTGCTATTTCGCCTGCACTCTGTCTCCTGCTCTAGGGGGAGTAGAGTCTAGTCGGACGAGTCTAGCTGAGAAGAGGAGAGAACGGTCTGGCCGAAGAGCAACTACAGGATCGTGGACAAAACACAAACACCTGAAAAAAATTATAAAGACTCGTTTATTACAATGTGAGCACATTGTTATTTTTCGTTTAAATATTGTCTGAGTCACCGCAACGCCATTTCCTGCCACACATGGTGTCTAGCATGGGATCACCAGTGCCTCCTGGACTCAGACCAGAAGAGGTACTGCAGAAGGGTACTGCAGTTTCGTTTTTTTTTTTTAATTAATTGTTATAATTATTTTTTTGGAGGGGAGAAGAGGAGGAAGGATGGGAGGAAAGAGAAGGAGCTGCGAAACGCAGCAGCAGAGGCCACCTCCACCTCAGTGGGAGGACTGCTTGTCACTCCCACCTCCACCAGCAGAGGGAGAATAACTGCTGATGGCACCTCTACCTCCATGGGAGGACTGCTTGTTGCTCCCATCTCCACCAGCGGAGGGCGTATGCCTGCTGGTTTCCCCACTGCAGCCAGAAGGGGAGGAGCCCCGGCCATCGTCGCTACCAGAAGGGGATGAGCCCCGGCCACTGTCGCTGCCATAAGGGGAGGAACACCTGCCGCCTTCGCTGCCAGAAGGGGAGGAGCCCCAGCCGCCTTCGCCAGGAGCAGAGCAGCAGGAGCTGCCTCTGTTTCCACCTCCACCAGGAGCAGAGCAGCAGGAGCTGACTCTGTCTCCACCGCCACCAGGAGCAGAGTAGCAGGATCTTCTTCTCTGTCTCCAATCCCACTAGAGGGAGAGAAGCAGAAGCTGCTTCTCCCGTCAGCATTGGAGGGACCAGGGCAGAATGCTGCCAGACCTCAACAGCCCAGCCACAGTGGCTGCGAAGAGGGCCAAACCCCGCACCACAGCTAGGCCTGGCTCTCCTCCCGCCGTCGCCTACCGAGGGTCCATTGCTGCCCTGCCTCACACCGCCCAAGGATGCCGGCCTCATACGGCCCAAGGATGCCAGCCTCGCATCCAGTAAAGGCACTCTGCATGAGTGCAGGATGCACCCTATAGCTTGGGCGTCACCAGTTCAAGTCTGGGCTATTCCACAACTGACCATGGATGGAAGTTCCCAGGAGGCGGTGCTCAATTGGCTGATCTGTTCTGTTCAGCAGCCTCTGTAGCAGCCTTTTGTTTAATGTGTAATTCTGAAGCTAAATAGCGATCAACCAGATTTTCTCCAAAGACACATTAAGATATGCAAAATAATTACCTCCGTCTGCATGTATAGTTTCTTTGGGAAATATCTTGACACGATCAATCACCGAAATATACTTTGCTTTTTTTTACTTTTTACCTCCAATGCTAAAAACTAGATTTTAGCAACCGGCTTCATCCCACCCCCTCCTGTACAGCACAGGTCACAGAAAAGCAGCATTAAAACGTTGTTGTGATTTGAATAGTAAACAACAACGTTAACCACTTTGGATAATTTTTTTTGTAAATGTTATTTGTGCATGTTTTTTGTTTGTTTGTTTTTTGCTTAAGTGCAATGCACACAGGGCGGTGAAGGAATAAAAAACGGCTATCAGGAGGAAGATATGTAGTTTGCATCGCTTGCGTTGTGTAGTAGTTCATTTAAACAATGTTTTAATTTTTTTTCCTCTCCGTACTTGTTGTAGGCATTGGCCCCTAAAAGTGATGAATTACGCGGTGACCCCTCAATTTCACGATTTCTGCGAAATCACGATTTAGGTAGACCCCTACATATGAAATATGTTATATAAGGAATAGCCATCTCCAATATGTGAAAACTCAGGAGGCTGTTAGCACCTCATAGACTTTTAGGCAATCTGATGTTTGTTAATCAGCTCTTGGCTTACCTAGTGCATGCGACTCTACAAGAGTGAAAGAAACGTAAGGTCTTGTGGCAAAGCAAGAGCCCTGCCTGTAAATAAAGTGTGGGTGTTTATATGTGTTTTGGTGGTGGTTGGCAGGGATGGGGTTAATTCCTGTCCCTGCCAAATACATGTGAGAATGTGGGATAATTTGTGCTAATTGGGAATAGCCACATGATATAAAAAGAGAACCTAAAGCTCCATTAGAGAGAGACTACCAGGGAGCTGGAACAAAGAAAAGGGACTGTGTTTATACTTCAAGAATATATGTGTTTGATACTGGTAAATGGCTTAGCCATCCAGGTTATTAGTTTAAAACTTATAAAGTTTAATTTAGCACTCCTGGAGGGAGTTTGGCTTTGTTTTTTTATTCTGTTTGTGTTCAAGACTGTTATGTTTAAACCTTTTTTTTTTTTTTATCAATTGTATGTTGTGCAGACAAACAACCACCTGGAGTGCAACAGAATTTCCCCAGCTGTCTCAAAATATATCTGTCACTATCAATAACAGTGCCTGTGATTCTGAAGTACTTTGCTGGTTACTAAGCCTTATTGAGAATTTATAGTCAGTTCTCTCCTATTTTCTGACTGACATTTCTGAGTTTTACAGAAAAGCAAATGTATACAGTACCTTGTTCCCAGCTGCTGTATTTTGTTATTTATATTAATATTCATGGGACAGGAGCAAGGCCTGCGTGGAAAAAGAACTTTGGGAACTGAGAATGGGAGAGAAGTGCTTTGTGACTTAAAAAGGAGTACAAGGTTTCCCCTTGGCTCACGGAGAGCTGGCCTGGCGGAGGTGAGACCAAACCACTTGGCCTCCAATGCTGGGAAGAAACCATTACTTCCCCTAAGGAGAACCTAGAGGGGAGAGAATGAGAAACCGGGCAAGAATTAGGATCAATTTGGCTGGGGGTCCCCTTGGCTCGTGGCTTGGCCTTTAAGGTTGGGAAGTGAGCTTCACAAAAGAGGACCCCCAGCACCCTGCAACTGTGGCACCAATGCAAAAAATAGAAATGTTGTGATTAGTTTTTGATCAAGGAGAATATAACAAGTAAATGTTAAGGGTGAAAAAGTTGAGTTTGATCAAGTAAACATTTAGCAGTATTACTAAGCTTGAGAGATACTGATTGGTTGAGAGAAGAAAGTAACCTGATCTGGGAATGTTTTAATGATTTATTTGTATTTACATATTCTGGGTTAGTAATTAACTTGTCTACAGTACCACTTTGCTAGTTTTAAAACATAAAAAAACTTGCAAAGGTAGTTAGTGATCAATAAGGTCCCATCCATTAACCCTTTCCATTCCAATGTTAGACCCTGCCCGACATCATCAAAAAGACGTAAAACACAGGTCTCTAGTCGTTTTTTTTTTCCCCGGAAAAAGCAGAGAAAACCTTTAAATGGCTGAGTGAGATCAGTAGGAGCTGAATGAAACTGAAAAAAGGGGAGCGTTTCTCATAGCCCCATGCATTACAGAGATAACACGGACATAACAATGGAGGTAGCTGCTTCTGCATCCAGCGCAGAGCTTTTTGAGATATAGTAATAAAATAATGACTTGGATCACATTTTTGAGGAGTTTGGTGATAAAATGAGTGATCAGGAGAGGATTTATCAGTATGCATGTCTGTAAAGAGGTATGTGAAAAATGCAGCGAGCAAGGGCTGGGGCTTGGCTGTAGATACAGTACTGAGTGTTATTTTGAGATTCAGTGCCTTTTGAACCTATTTTACTCTGAAAAAAAAAAATTTAAACTTTATTTTATTTTTTTAAATTTTAAAATTTTAAATTGTATACCTGTTGACATTGACTTTGGCTGCTGCACCAATACAGAAAGAATAAATATTATGTTTAAATCTTGAGATATGTATTTTAGACTGTGAAATGCTGCGAAGCCACTTTTTTTACCTTGAAGAAATACACAGCCATAACTATATGTCACTTTTGATTAAATGCTGGAACGTTACTTTTCGATGTTGAGGTTGCTGCACCAATACGGAATGAATGGGGGTGTATGATATGAAGTCAGCATAGACCAGAGATGGAGCATGTTTGTACTATGAGGGCGGGACCTCCAGTGGCTGGTTTCTGCATTCCGCTGGAGGGGGAGGTGGAGAGATAATGGCATCAATGTGGTGGCTTGAAATGGCTTTCAGAGGCTGAATGAGTTGCTTGATATCATTAGAGATTTTAAAACATAGGTCAGAGAAAGAATTAGGAGAGCTGAAGGATCTGGTGAAACAGCAGGTGGGACATGTGAAGCAGAAAGAGCAGGAGTGGGAGCACGCACAGCAGGGGAGGAGCGTTCCCTGACAAGCCTGGTTCTCTGAACTGGCGTGTGAGGAGGAAAGACAGCTTGTGCTGAGATGGATTGGCAGTACATTGAAAGAGCTGGTTTATTATTCTTGCTTTCAATTTCAGGATACTGGGTCATGTCACAGGAAGTAGTAACAAGAGTGAAGATTGGCAGCTCAAATGTAGGGACAGGACTCAATTTTTCTCTTGAGGAATCCATTTACAAACAAATAGCATATTACTTAATTAACAGTGTAACTTTAACTATTTTAGATAAATACTGGTGCATCCATTTTCTCTTTTCATAATCTTGTACTTTGTCTAAACCTTTCTTTTTTGTTTACACTGTTACTTGTTTAGTTGCTGGTCAAGGTCTGTTTAGGGTTTTTTTTTGGTAGTGTGTTCAGTCTCCATTTTGTTCCTGATCCTCTGAATATTTTCCAAACGGCTGTTCACCACTCAACCCGGTACTACTCAACAGACTCACCATTTTCAACGATCGCTATTTTTTCATCAACCTTCATCCACCATCATCAGTACAGGACTCTACTCAGGACTTCATTATTTGTTGGTGAGATTATTCCTTTTCTGTTTGCTGGTTTTTTCTACTTTACTTTGATATTTTGGTTACTGGAATTTTGGTTTTGTTCTTCCTTTACTTTGGATTTCATCTGCATTACTTCACTGGACTTGTTAGGCCTAAATTTAATTTATCATCCATTGCCATCAAGACGGTCTTTGTAATTGTTTTCCCCATATACTTATTCATTCACCTTTGTCTCTATTGCCTGTCGGTGTATGGGTTTTGTATTGGTGTGGTGTTTGTGTGTGTGAGTTTATTGGAGGCCCACCGGGGACACCACATTCATTTCGCTTTAATGTTAGTTTGTTTGGATGTTTGTTTAGTTCACGTTACTTTCTTACTCACCTGTACCTTCCACTTAACTAACTGTTCTCTGCAATAAGTTGTTGTCATTATATTTCATTTATTACATTATAGTTTACAACAATAAACCGGTTGTTCGTGAAATTGACACCTCTGACATCCCTGCTTTTGCTGTCTGTCACTCTTGCTGACTTAGTTAGTTATAGATATTGGGCCAGTAGTATCTTCTTAGGGAGGACAGTACAACTGCTTTTCAGTTGTGCAGAGTGATCGTTACAACCGATCCTAACTGAAATTCAAATGGTTTATTCAGTCGTTTAAAAACTGACGTCATAGCGGGAGTAATCTGGAGCTGCTGCTGTATTTATTGTGTGCAGGGCTGTGCTGTGTTAATAACCATTGGGTTAAAATTAATTCTCATATTCATAATTATTGTTAGAGCCGCTGCATTTTTACCTTATGTAAGGGTGCTTTGTTAATGTTAGTTTGTCAGTTTATTAATGTTTATTGTCAGTTAGTTTATTGTTATTGTTTATTAACATATGCTTGCCTATTGCTTTTCTCTTCCTTATTAAGGAAGCTGTATGATATCAGTAGTCACATAAAGCTAAACTGGAACTCAGACAGAAGTATTTAAATATACCCTCTCATATTTTAATATTAATTAGGTTAATCGAATTTGGAAGGAGAATTTCTCTGGCAAAAATAAACCTACATGGAAACACACACAACCTCAAAGTACTACCAAAATAATGACAAAAAGGTAAACTTATTTTCTTTTTCCATGGAAACTGTCCCACTTATACTGAAGGACTGTTCCACTTGAAGTAACCTGAATAAAATGCAAGGTCCTTGTTCCCTTTCTACCCCATTTATTTTCTGTTCAGCTTCCTCTTTAAGCAAGCTGTGCTTATTGTTGGCTGGGAGCCGCATGCTTGTTTACGGTGCCAAGAAGGTGGGAATCTTAGTCTATCCACCACACTGGTATTAGCCTGTATAAGCTATTGGTAAGCTTTCACAGAAACACTAGTCATAATTGACTACGTTACTCAATTTCTCACACAGGTCAACCCAGATAGAAACACTAACTAGATTATACAACAAACATAATAGAGGCCTGACACAGTGGTCCAGTTTCTATAGTGTAATACTTAGAGTTAATACATTTCAAGCTACCAGTGCTTTAAGAAGGCTGGGAAAGCAGACATGTAATATTTGTATGTTGAGTAGAGTTTTAGGATAAAATAAGAACATGGTTGTGACCATCATTTTGTATTGAGGATTATCATGTGTTGAATTCTAATGTTTTCAAGGTGAGCTTGCAGTCACTCACAAGTCAAAAATACTGGTTAAATCATGCTTGGCATTTCACATGAATAGCATGTTATCTTTGGCTGGAAAGCTCAACTTTCTTCCTTACCGGGGAGCCCAGTGTCTTTTTCATTAAGCATTAATACCCTGCATTGCAGACCTACTGCTCAATAACTGACCCCAGCTACATTTAAGGGGAGCAGTAAAAATCAATTTTCCATCACATTTCCACTACTCCCCTGATCATGTGCTGTTGAACGTTGATCATATGTTTTATTAAGGGTGGTTTAAAATTAATTTTGCTACCTCATTAGTTTCAGTACCATTTCTATTTACACATCTCACTGATGACAATGTGACAGAGCCAGTGAATCTGAGTGCCCTGAGAGGGCACAGTGTAACATGAACAGTGTACCCTGGATTGGATGGATTGACAGTTCATTCCAGAGTCAGTCGGAAGTCGAACATCCAAAGAGGGGGTAAAGCCACAATACTAGAAGTCAGCATCTTACTGCGGTAGGCGATGTGTCAGTCATGGATTGAATGAGGTGTGATTTCACTCGCTACCAAAGGGGGCGTGACTGAAGGTATATCAGGGGATATGGCCAAGCGATCTGTTCCTTGTGTTATCGTTTCGCAAAGACCTACAAGGAAAGATCTGTGTACTAACTGTGAGTGTTTTGTTTGTTTGTTCCTGTCAGTAACCGTTGTATTTGTCATTGTTAGACGGCTAAACTATCTGTGAGCTATTACTAAGGGGCCTGTTTCCAAAACCCGACTTCACATCCCTCTTGTGCACCTACACTAGGAGCACTCACTGTGGACTGTGACCGTGTTGTGTTTGTATGTGTTTTAAACCACGTCGTATTATTTCGGGACTGAACCCATTGTTTTGCATGGAGTGATACACATTGCTGTGTAGAGCCATGTTGATTATTTAAGTGTTGCTGGCATCCAACCCAGCTAATTGGGTCTGTTTGTCCTGAGCACCGCATCACCACTGCACCTGCGCACTGCAAACCACTTTGCCACACAGGGATACAGGGGAGATGCCTACATGCTTGTTATAACTTCAACTTATCTTGAGAATCGCTCATTCAATTGTGATGAAACTTGGTACTTGGCACAAGTGCTTGGGGGTATGGAAATCTGTGAATCTCTATAAAGAACATTGCTGCCCCTCTGAAGTTCACCAAAGAGCACATAGATGATCCACAAGTTCTCTGGGCAGACGAATCAAAGGTAGAAGTTTTTGGCCTCAATGGAAAACGTTATGTTTGGTGAAAACCAAACACTGCATTCGAACAGAAGAACCTCATCCCAACTGTCAAGCACGGTGGTGGGAGTGTGATGATTTGGGGCTGTTTTGCTGCCTCAGGACCTAGACGGCTTGCCATCATTGACACAACCATGAATTCTCCATTGTATCAGAAGATTCTAGAGGAAAATGTCAGGCCATCCGTCCATGAGCTGAACCTGAACCAAAAGTAGGTCATGCAGCAAGACAATGATCCTAAACATACAGATCTGCAAGTGGAAGTCATCTGGACTAACGGTTCACAGAGAGATCTGGACCGACCATCTCGTGAGCTACAGGCGTCCGCTTGCCGTGGCCAGGGTGAAATACTTCTCTGATTTCTCCTCTTTCTTTTGGAACAAAATCAACAATATCTATTCTACGCTTGCCCATCACAAACCCAGTTTACTACTTGACCACCTTGATGCTCCTCCTGCCCTCTCCTCCTTCTCCTCTCTCTCCATTGCTGATGTTTCTGGCTTACTGTTGAAATCAACTACTGCCACGTGCCCCCTGGACCCCTGGCCAACTAACCTTGTCCGTGGCTATGCTTCTGATCTTGCTCCCTCCATTATGCACACTCTCAACCTGTCCCTGGACTCTGGCTTGGTTCCTGCTGCCCTTAAGCTTGCCAGAGTCATGTCGGTACTCAAAAAACCCTCCCTTGACCCGGATGACTTATCTAATTTCCAATCTCCCTTTTCTCTCAAAAAAGTGCTGTAGCCAGTCAGCTGATGAAGCATCTTACAGACAGCAATCTGCTTGAATCTCTACAGTCTGGTTTTCAGCCACATCACAATACTGAAAGTGCTCTGCTCTGGATTGTGAATGATCTCCTGCTCAATGCTGATGCTCTGTGCTTGTCCTTCTCAACCTACCAGCTGTGTCTGACACCATAGATCATGGCATTCTTCTTGACTGCCTTCAGAAGTATGCTGGAATCTCAGGAACCTGTCTCTCCTGAATCTTTTATGCTGGATGCAGTGGTGTTGCAAACCCAGTCACTTGTGGTATCCCTCAAGGATCTGTTCTTGGGCCCTTTCTCTTCAATATCTACATGCTTCCCTTGGGCCAACTCATGCGCCAACACAACCCTATATTTCACACCTTTGCTGACGACACTCAGCTCTACTTAAAACTCGACCTTGGTACCTCCTCTGCCATGGTCCAGCTCTCTGCCTGCGTTCAATACATTGAGGCCTGGATGTCTGCCAATTTTCTTCAACTGAACACTAACAAATGTGAACTCTTTCTAGTAGGATCTAAAACTCAACTTAAGAATCTCAACGTAGCTGCCCTGAACCTCGGAAACTGTATGAAACCTTGGTGTACTTCTTGACAGCAACATGTCCTTTGATGCCCACATGTCCTTCGTGGTCAAATCTTCCTTCCACCATGTTTGAAACATCTCCAAAATCTGTCCCTACTTTTCCCTTCAAGATGCGGAGATACTTTGTGTTTGTCTCCTCTTGACTCAAATACTGCAACTCTCTATATGGTGGTCTCCCGGCACACACCATAAACCGACTCAGTCCCTGCCCGCAAGCTGAGGTCCTCTGACTCTGGCTTACTTGTTATCCCCAAGCAAAAGTGCACCACACTTGGACAACGCTCATTAGCTTCATAGCTCTGACTCTCTTTAACTCTCTACCAGCTTTGGGTTGTGATGCTCTGACCGTAGCTCACTTTAACTCAACTCTCAAAACCCACCTGTTCTCTCTTGCTTTCCATGCTCCTTAAGCCTGATATATGTTATTAGCTGCTGCTACTATTTCACGTATTGTTACTATCATGCATTCTGCACTCTCCACTGTATTTAGTATACTATTTCATATATTCTGCACTATCCACTGTATTTGGTGTACTATTTCTTGTATTATGCTACTATCATGTAGTTATGTACTTTCCATGGTATATCATGTATTATGCATTTCTCTATTTGAAGTCTTATGGATTTTCTTTTATTTATTACATCTTGTAAAGCACTTTTGATGGTGTTCCACTATGAAAGGCACTATATAAAATAAAGATTGATTGATTGATCTATAAAAGAATGGCTGCAGAAGAAGAAATTCCATGTTTTAGAATGGCCTAGTCAAAGTCCGGACCTAAACCCCAAGCAGTTCTGTAAGGAGGAATGGGCCAAAATTCCTCAAAACTAATGTGAGAGACTGACCAACAGTTACAGGAAACGCTTAGTTGAAGTCATTGTTTCTCCAGGGGGTGCCTCCAGTTACTGAATCTAAAGGTTCACATACTTTTCCACACATGGATATTGAGTGTTGAATCATTTGTGGATAAATACATGTTGAAAAAGTATCATGTTTTGTGTCATTAGTTTTATCAGGTTATCTTTATCTATTATTAGAACTTAGATTAAGATCTAATAACAGTTTGAAATAAGTGAAATATGTGAAAATCCTAAGTGGTAAACAAACTTTTTCTCGGCACTGCATGCTTCGGTTGTTCAGATATTTATGTAATGTACTCAATAAAAAAAATCTTACTTACATCTGACTGTTTCTCCTTTCGTTATGCTATTTACAGTGTTTTGAATACAGCCGTCAGAAAGCCTGCTGCAGGGCGTCTAGGTATGAGTATATCTTCGGTCGTTCTAGTGTTAATGTTCTACTCTTTGCTCATCATGATGCCCTTTTCCATCATTATCTGAGGCATAGTCAGTATTAAAGGGGCATAAACAAAAGTATAGTGTGCTGAATTGGTATTTATGAAATAACAAATATCTTTTGGTCAATAACAAAAAAGTTAATGGCTTTTCCCCAATGCTTTCATTTGCATCCACCAAATTTCAGGCACATTGCCAGGGAAACAAAAGCTCAAAATAAGTTATAACATATTGTAAAATATAAACATACAGATAATGAAGCTGAGTCAAGTTGTATTATTTTGTTGGTGCTTTTGATGGAGACCAATTCTACTGTATTCTTTCTAATGGCCAGTACAGTAAATACTGACCAATAAGTAACCCCTTTGTAAAATCTTGTGCAAGGCAATGATTTTACGCCCAACGGTCTTCTTCTTTGTTTCAGCAGGGTGTAATACAAATTTGTAACTGTACACCAGCTTTATTAGTCAATGTCCTATAAATTACATGCCTCTGTTGAACAATTAAAAAGGTTGGACCGGCTAATGAATAAAGCAGCCAGATTTGTATTGGTATGTCATCCTCAGACTCATCACTGTCAGTTACTTACATCCTTAAAGTGGATTTCATTAGATTACAGAAGACAGCTGCACTGGATACTATTGTTGTGTAAAACTCTAATAAGTTTGTTGCCGGGGTATCTAGTTTTGATGCTACAAGCAAATGTAGCCAAGTAGAACTTAAGATCTAGCCTTACACTTAATTATCAAATAACAGGGAGAAGGTCTTGTGTGGTCAAGTAGTCTTCAGTTACAGTGCGCCCATGCAATGAACACAAATATTAAGGATATGATTGTGCTTCTAATTGGTAGCCAAATTTTACAAGATAAACATAGAATATTGGCTAAAGTTATGCCTGTTTTAAATGGTGTGTAACAGGGCGAGGAGCCCTGTACATGATTATTTGTTTATTTTTAGGATGGGGTACCCCTCTGCCTCTGTGCAGTTTATTATTTTATATTGGTTTTGTTGTATTGTTATTCTTACAATTTGTTTATTGTATTTATATTATAGCGTTGCCATGAGTTTGTTTGGTTTTTATTTAAATGTATTCTGGCAGAGGCAAGGTCGGCAGCTCATCCTCTGCCAGGAGTATTTAAAAACCTTGTGCAGAAGGTGGCCATCTCCTGAATTAAGTGATTCATTTCTTGCTAAATCAGGAGATGGTCACCTGCATATAAGCCTGCAGCTCACTGCACTCTGGGGAGAAGTACAGAGGAGAGTACGGAAGAGCGAGAGGAGAGAGTAAATCAAATAAATAATAAATCAGACAATGTAGAAACAGTGAAGGCGATTTGCTCAGCCTGACCTGGAATATTTATTTTCTTATTGTGTTCATGACTTGTTTTTGTTTAAACTTTTATTTAACTCTGTGACCAGTGTTTTTGTTAAAATGTTTTATTTTGTTATTTAAAAACGGTGCACGCCACATCTTTTTGTCCTGCAGTACTGCCTGTCTGTTTTGTTCCTGCATTCTGGTCAAATGTCACCAACCCTGTCAAGGGGTAGATATCGTGAATTCACAATTTGTAAATGTTCCTGATGCCTCATTGAATGTTGTTGATGTTTTGTTATTTTTAAAGTTGTGTTTTATGTGAATCACTGATGTATGTCTTGTAGACACTTATTTGGTTTTGGTTTTGTAAAATGTTTGTTGTATTTACTGCTGCCTGTTCTGTGGTATAAACTAAATAAACTGCTTAAATTGGGGGGGGGGGGGGGGGGGGGGGGGGGGTTCCAATCAGAAAATCATGATCTAATGACAATTTGGAGTAAATAGCTTTGAGAATTCAGCCCCTGGTTTCACTTTAGTTATCCAACATATAAAATATAGAACACAGAGGACACATACAAAATAGTACTAGTTTAGTAGATCACTATTGTTTCAATTTCATATTGTGGAAAACTTTGCAGTTAATTAGATTTCAAGATATGAGTTCCTGTATGCTTTACTTAATAAATACAATTGAAACGTTCTGGTAAATAACACATTTTGGTGTTTTTTTGTTTGTTTTTTTTTGTTTTTTACTTATAATAAATTGCTAAATAACTTTCATTGACAAGCCAAATTAATTCAGAAGAATGGCTACATTTTTCTTCTATGACTTGACCATGCAGCGGTACATCAAAAATAGCCATTGATGATCTATTATGCAAGGCAGCAAAGCATTTGTAATTGAAAAGGATTAAAACAGAAAATGAGACCAGCCTAATTTTGTCTCTGACCTGTAAAATCTTGTATTTTTAATGAAATGGGCAGTTCATTCCATAAACTATACGTGAAAGGTTCTTTGTTTTAGATTGGGATTTTTTGTCTCTCTCCTATCTATTCAGGACATGCATGGCATAATCTAAACTTAGAAGCCAGCGAAGCAGATTCAGGGTCATGAAAAATAGAAATCCCTGCACAACAAAAGTTAACTTTACTTTGCTTGTCTCAAGAAAAGAACAAATCTTCCAGCTGCAGCACTAATATGACATTTATTCGAAAGGGTTAGGGTCTCACAACTCCCACAGTCTTTAAACTCTGTCAAATATACTTCAATAACTAGACCATGATGTCATTGTGTCATCTCTTACAGCATGAATTGTAATAAAAATAAAACACTTTTGTTTAGGTATCTGTTACAAGTGAGTATAAACAATCTATAGCTATGGACAAATGTTTTGCATCACCCTGTAGAATTAACACATTGTGTAAAGTAACATGAAACCTGCTCAATAACGTTATGTTAATATATTAAATTACATACTGCTTTGTAGTTTTCCATATACTTATCATAAAACTGACAAATAAAAAATGGTGACTTTTCGAAATCAAACATGAAATACTGTACTACTATTTTGGCTTTGGGTAATCTTTTACAATATCATTTTGTGGTTGCTTTGATTACATGATGTTAAATAATGATCTAAATTATGTTCAAATCAGTAGCATCTCCTGACTTTAATTAGTGGGGAGGCTAAACATATACAGGCTAACTTCACTATAGCAAACCCCCATGGGACCTGGAGAAATGTTTGTTATATCAGTGTGTTCACTATAATTGGATTTGGCATTTTTCTGTATCAGAATAATGACAAAACGGCAAATTTGAATTGAACATCATACAGTATATAGTACTTTCACGTTGATCAACATTTAAATGGTATTGTGACAAGGTACTTGTGTCACATGTGTGGGTAACCACATGGCAAGACAGAGAGACATGGGAGTTTGAGTTGAAACACCGGCACAGGAGCACAGGATTTACTAAACACAAAACAGAAAGTAAACAAATGGGTCATGTGATGCTACCAACGATGGTAATGCACAGAGGACACATACAGGCAAAATAA
Organism: Polyodon spathula; assembly: GCF_017654505.1. NCBI lineage: Eukaryota > Metazoa > Chordata > Actinopteri > Acipenseriformes > Polyodontidae > Polyodon > Polyodon spathula. Next base: position 45,206,252 of record NC_054536.1, on the reverse strand, counting down.
AACACAGTGCAAAAACTACAAATAAAATGTGCCACACAAGGTGAACGCTAGCCTTACTGAATGAGGCGTCCCGCTCTAGGAACCTGTTACACTACATAACCCTCGCTATACATTACTTGGGATCAATACCCCCTAAACTGACTTATGAGCCGGTATTCTTACAACAACTCCTGCTTCTCCATGCGGCCCTGGCTTGTTATTGCTTTCACAATTATCGTGTTGCAGTTTAAGGGTTGCGTAGCTATAGTTCCTGCAGAGCAGGCGCTCTCCTCCTGAGGGTACGCAGCGGCCCTCTCTGTAGTATGACGTTGCAGTCGAGTGATAAAATGAGTGATCAGGAGATGATTTATCAGCATGCACTACTATGAAGAGAAATGTGATAAACACAGTGAACAAGGAGTGAGACAGGGCTGGAGGTGCAGCACTGAGTGTCCTTTTGATATGCAGTGCCTTTTAAACCTGTTTTACTGTGAATAAAATTACTTTTCAACAGCGCCTGTAAAATAAACAGCTTGTGTGAAAATAAACTGGACCTGACGTGCCTGACAGGCACTGAATAAATGGACCAGAAAGGGTTAAAATGTGCATTTTATTGAAAATGCAATTGTTAGTGAAATTTTTTTTTTAAAGTGTAGATTGCAAATTAACTGCACTTGGAATCTGGATGTCCCATTCTCATCACAGGCATTTTTAAACCACAAAAGGAGGCATCCTTAACATCAGGGTATTGAGCAAATTGTAAGTGACAACTTGCATCCACAGTTTGCTGTCATAGGCATGTATTCTTGAACCCCTGTTTTGACACCGTGTTCTTGGGAATGTTGAAATCTGTAGCAACATCTTTCTTTTTCTTGTATGGCAATACATTGTCCACAGCTTTGAATGCTTCCAATTTTGTCTGCAAGGATAATGCACATTTTTGTGCTGCTTATGGAAATGACATTGATGCATGAGCACTATGCAACTCGAAATGCAAAACAGCACTAAAATATAGAATAGAAGCGCCAATATGGATGGAACTTAATACATTTCCCAACACTCAGCTGTTTGAACTAGGTCAATTAGTTTTATTTAAATATTTCTTCCCTGAGAAATTCATGATAAGTGAATTCATATTATAAGAAGTGATTTACAATAAGCGACTGCTAAAATGTATCTAATCCAAGTTTGTTTTAAAGAACATTGGCTGTATTATGATTTGAAATTTGAGTTAAAAAAAAAATAAAACTTTGCAGATTCAAAATTTGCTAAATCCACTGCTGGAGGACCTGCCTCAGAGCCGACCACTTTAATAGAGAATGGGTGTTCTAAACAATACCCGTAAATACTGAGAGCACTCCAGGCACAGCTAACCCATCAGTGCCACAAACAGTGTCACTGTTTTTACTGTAGCAGTAACTGAACCTGTGATGCTAAACTTATCTGGGACATCACCATCTTCTATTGGCTCTGCTGGAGCTGGAGACATCTTAGGGATGTGTCTAGACATAGGTATTTATTTTTCGACACATATTTAATAATTAAAATATTATTCATTTTGGTATATTTAGCAACAGTATCTATTTGTGGTATTTTTCAGTTCTCACATCGCTCAGAACAACTAGGACTAAAGTTATTTGAAACAAAACTTAGGAACAATTCAACGATGGGATCATGACTGCTTGTATGGTATGAGGTGATTAAGAACTATTTGGTCGCTGGTCCTGCCTGTTAAGCCAACATACTCTGAAAGAGAAACTGATCTGCCAGGATCAGCAGTTTGGACCATGACGAAGCATTTCAAATGAGGCCATGTTGTGGTCTAAGTTTGCCAGTGGTTCTCTGACCTCCTTTTTAGCTATTCTGTCTTCGTTATTTGAAAATACTAAATGAAGGCATGCCTCTGCTCTAGTCGGTGCCTTGACAAATTATGTTAGGAAGCAGTCATTTGTAATTTCCACCATTTAAATTGGTCTTTCGTAGTCCCCATAGGGTTTCCCACTTTATATGTGAGAAGTTGAAATCCCCCATAATAAGGCTTCGCCAATTTCATTGTGTAACAGATTATTTTGGTCAGTGCCTGAATTTGGCGGTCTAAAGCATGCCCCTATTATTATGCCCTTTGAATTTTTGACCATTATTCTGACCCATATTGATTCTGCATTGTTTTTTTCATCAAGATTCAACACCTAGGCTTCAAGACTATTTTTATGTATAGCACTACCCCTCTGCCTCTTTTGTCCTGCCAGCCTTTCCTATACAGTGTATAGCCACTAATATTATATTTGTCTCCATCACTCTCAGAAAACCAAGTTTCTGTAACACCTATCACATCGTTATCATCACATCACATTAGCTTCAAGTTCTAACATTTTGTTTCTGAGACTTCTAACATTTAGATAAATATATGTAATAGCTGTCTTACCTGAGTTGTTGCCCTTGTTTTGATGTAGACTTCCTTCTGTTTTTTTGTTGATTTCTCCCCCCTTCCTTTCTAGTTTAAATGGTTCTGAACCTCCTCGAGGATCCTTTCCCCGAGTAGATTGGTTCCCTTTTTATTTAAGTGCAGTCTGTCCCACCCATAGATAGTCCTTGTTGTAGAATGTGATCCAATGTTCAAGAAAGATGAAGCCACCTTTGTCACCAGAACAAAACAGGCAAAACAATCCTCCAAAAAGTTTTCAATTACAGGCAAAACCAACCCTGTGTGGGAGGAAATGTCTGGAAAACCCATCAGAGAGATGACTGATATCTGATAAAGTTACATTTACGTAGTGAAACTCAAGTAATGACCACTGATTGAGTTCAGGGAACGACCGCTGACGAGGGTATCACTGACCGAGCTCAGGGAATGACCGCCGACAAGGGTATCACTGACCGAGCTCAGGGAATGACCGCCGACGAGGGTATCATCGACCGAGCTCAGGTAATGACTGCTGACGACGGTATCACACCCCCAAAATATACACATATGTACATGTATACATATAACATGTGTGCATATATATATATATATATATATATATATATATATATATATATATATATATATATATATATATACATACAGTATACACACACACACACACCATATATACATATATATATATATATCTATTATATTATATATATATACATGATGTATAGGTATACATGTGTGTGTGTATATATATATATTATATATATAATATATATATATATATTATATATATACACACACACACACACACACACACACACACACACACACACACACACACATACATGGCATTTAAATCGACTGTAGTCACCAAAACTGCAGGAACCTGTTTATGACTGAAGGATCTCACTCTTGGTAAGAGGGAGACCTCTAGCAGCAGAAACCGACAGCTGCTCGACTTGTGATGGTTTTGGTATAAACTTCAAGGATATGACAATCAATCCCATGATTAGATGCGCATATCACTATGGTGGCATTGTTGCAGCCCATTCAAAGGAAAATTAAAGCAAAATTGCCTGTGCTGATGATTATATACAGTACTGTGCAAAAGTTTTAGGCAGGTGTGAAAAAATGCTGTAAAGTAAGAATGCTTTCAAAAATAGACATGTTAATACATTATATTTATTAATTAACTAAATGCAAAGTGAGTGAACAGAAGAAAAATCGACATCAAATCAATATTTGGTGTGACCACCCTTTGCCTTCAAAACAGCATCAATTCTTCTAGGTACACTTGCACACAGTTTTTGAAGGAAGTCGGCAGGTAGGTTGGCCCAAACATCTTGGAGAACTAACCACATTTCTTCTGTGGATTTAGGCAGCCTCAGTTGCTTCTCTCTCCTCATGTAATCCCAGACAGACTCGATGACGTTGAGATCAGGGCTCTATGGGGGCCATACCATCACTTCCAGGACTCCTTGTTCTTCTTTACGATGAAGATAGTTCTTAATGACTTTCGCTGTATGTTTGGGGTCATTGTCATGCTGCAGAATAAATTTGGGCCTCCATGATGGTATTGCATGATGGATAAGTATCTGCCTGTACTTCTCAGCATTGAGAAGACCATTAATTCTGACCAAATCCCCAACTCCATATGCAGAAATGCAGCCCCAAACTTGCAAGGAACCTCCACCATGCTTCACTGTTTGCTGCAGACACTCATTTGTGTACCGCTCTCCAGCCCTTCGGCGAACAAACTGCCTTCTGCTACAGCCAAATATTTAAAATTTTGACTCATCAGTCCAGAGCACCTGCTGCCATTTTTCTGCAACCCAGTTCCTGTGTTTTCGTGCATAGTTGAGTCGCTTGGCCTTGTTTCCATGTCAGAGGTATGGCTTTTTGGCCGCAAGTCTTCCATGAAGGCCACTTCTGACCAGATTTCTCCGGACTGTAGATAGGTGTACCAGGGTCCCACTGTTTTATGCCAATTCTGAGCTGATGGCACTGCTGGACATCTTCCGATTGCGAAGGGAAGTAAGCATGATGTTTCTTTCATCTTGTGAACTACCTTGTTAACTTCTACACATGCTAGTCGGGGATCTTTGAAACCAGACTTAAACTATTTTACTATATTTTTTTATCTGATTCTCTAAGATCATCAGCCTAAAACATTTAGGCTGTACAATGCATGCTGCTCTTTTTATAGCTGTTAACATCTAGATCTAGACATGACGGATACTGCCTAACCCGGGGGGGGGCAAAAAAACTCGACACCCCAGCTTGTACATAAATTTGAAATCAATTCCAATAAAAGATGAAGAAAAAAGGTGATATTCAAAAACTAAAGATAAAAAAAAAACACATAAAAAACTTGAAATAGCTGTTTTCCCTGTAGGAAAAAGAAATGCTAATAACAAATAAAAGCTAGACTGATAGGCATACAAAAATGTTAACTTATTTTAGATGGATGTGCCACATATAAAATGCACTTCATCAACTAAATCTTGTTACTCAATTTAACCAAATCAAATGCCATTTAATTTAACATGACAGATTCTCTGGCATAAAAAATGTAACCTTTCCAATAACTAATAAAGCTAGAAATTATTGCAATTGCAAAAAGAAGAAAACCTTTAGGCTAAATTGGTAGAAATTGTATACTTACACAACCGACAGCATATTAAAAAATAAATTAAAATTGCATTATCTGTATCTAAAGAATGTCAGGCTTTGTCCTCTCAGATACCCAAGGGAGAAAATAAATTAAATGATTAACAAAAACAGGCTGGATTGAAACAAAATGATTTTTTCAAGTTCCCATCAACTTATATAGTATAAAAACCCACTTTGCAAACTCAGCCCTGCCGTGCTTTCAAATTAGCACCTCCTCCCAAGCTAACACTACCTCCTTCCCAGCTACCAACACCTCCTCCCCAACCAGCACCACCTCCTCCCCAGCTACCACCACCACCATCACCTCCTCCCCAACCACCACCACCTCCTCCCCAACCAACACCACCTCACCCGTCACTCACGCCACCACGCGTCACCTCTCCCCAGGCTTACCACCACCACCTCCACTCCCCAACCACCTCCCCACCACCACCTCACTCCCCAACCACCACCACCTCCTCCCCACCTACCACCACCTCACTCCCCAACCACCACCACCTCCTCCCCAGCTACCACCACCTCCTCCCCAACCACCACCACCTCCTCCCCAGCTACCACCACCTCCTCCCCAACCACCACCACCTCACTCCCCAACCACCACCACCTCACTCCCCAACCACCACCACCTCACTCACCACACTCCTCCCCAGCCACCACCACCTCCTCCCCAACCACCACCACCTCACTCCCCAACCACCACCACCTCACTCCCCAACCACCACCTCCTCCCCAACCACTCCTCCCCAACCACCACCACCTCCTCCCCAACCACCACCACCTCACTCCCCAACCACCACCACCTCCTCCCCAACCATCACCACCTCCTCCCCAACCACCACCACCACCTCCTCCCCAACCACCACCACCTCACTCCCCAACCACCTCCCCAACCACCAACCCCCACCATCATCTCCTCCCCAGCTCCTCCCCAACCACCACCACCTCACTCCCCAACCACCACCACCTCACTCCCCAACCACCACCACCTCACTCCCCAACCACCACCATCACCACCTCCCCAGCTACCACCACCTCCTCCCCAACCATCACCACCTCACTCCCCAACCACCACCACCTCCTCCCCAGCCACCACCACCTCACTCCCCAACCACCACCACCTCCTCCCCAACCCCACCACCTCACTCACCACCACCTCCTCCCCAACCACCACCACCTCCTCCCCAACCACCACCACCTCCCCACTCCCCACCTCCTCCCCAACCACCACCACCTCCTCCCCCTCCACCACCTCCCAACCACCCACCACCACCTCACTCCCCAACCATCACCACCTCACTCCCCAACCACCACCATCACCTCCTCCCCAGCTACCACCACCTCCTCCCCAACCATCACCACCTCACTCCCCAACCACCACCATCACCTCCTCCCCCCAACCACCACCACCTCACTCCCCAACCACCACCTCACTCCCCAACCATCACCACCTCACTCCCCAACCACCACCATCACCTCCTCCCCAGCTACCACCACTCCCAGCCTCATCTGGATAGGGGTAGTATACGATGTTCCTCTGAGTAATATTTCTTGTTCACTGTGAACAAGTCGCATAGATGTATTATTTTATTGTTAGTTTTTAGCAGGTGGCACAGGGATGCTCTGAAGAATGAGGCTGTGCTCCAACTCTTTTTACTCTACTTATTTTTTTTTACCCATTGTTTAGGTTAAATGTTTTTGGAAATCTTTAAGATTTTATATTACAGTAAAGGTGGTTATTTAGCAAGATTGTCCTGACTGAAAAAAAGTTACTTCAGATTTCATTCATATTTTACCTGGATTGGGACCTTCATGGACACATGCAAAACATACCAATTATCCCTTTCAAATGAGGTCAGACACAAACAGTGAGTTATACTAGATAAGTACAGTTCACTAATTCTTTATTAGATATTTTAATATTATTACTTTTAGCACCTTAATCACAACTTTCACCATGTATACAAGAACATGGCATTAATATTCAGTCGAATTATTTTAATTTTAGATGTACAGTTACTCACAACATGGCTTATGCAACAACTTTCCTGATCAGATTATAGCAAGACAAAACAAATCTCACTAAAACCATAAACAAAGGGTAAAACAAAGGGTTGTGCATGAGAATGTGGTATCCTAGTATGTTAAGAAATAAAGGCTTTTATTACAACATATGACCTTATCACTTTAAAGTAATGGTATATTGATAAGTACCAAAGCATTTTCAATCATCATTTTCATCTAGAAAAATTCATAGATGTAACGCGGTGTCTGTCCCTGAAATCACTGGAGTTGATGGATCTATAACTGTTTAGCTGACAGCACCCATTGAACGCCTGCCAATAAAAGGTTGGCTTGATTCTAGACCGCAGAACAAAAGTCAATCGAAAAAGCAACATTACTGAAAGCTTATTAAAATGGTCAATAATAGTCAAAAGGTACTAAACATTATAGATTACCACTTTCTCCCATTATTAAAAATGATTATTGCCATTCATCATTTATTTGTTTTCCCACAACTCGATTATGACAAATATACATATTTTCAGATAAAAAAAATTATTTTTTTTAAACGTATGTCTTAGAATTGTATTACATTGTGAAGACTGTTGAGTTATAACATCCCCCTTTAAAAATGGTGCTTGCTGAATCTGTTTTTTATTTACTTTTAATCAATTTACAGCACAGACTTGAAGCAAAAACATTACATACTATAACTGGGTTTTCACTAAAATCCAGGACCTTAAAGATGAAGGCTGATGCACATGTACCTTGCAAGACCGTTATCTCCTTGTAAACTCATTGCACACTGACTTTATTGCTTAGTTGTTACCAGTGATGAACCTTAAACATTTTTGACAAACAAGGGTTTAAGTCTTTATTGTCCCTTGTTGATGGGAGATTTTGGAGTAAAAAATTTTACAGCCCTGTATTTGCAAAGCCTTTAATTAGCATTGTGGAAGACCAAACCATTAGTGCTGCATTTGCATTTCAAATGTACCTACTCACACAGTGTTAATTTAGAGTGTAAATTGCAAACAAAGATTGCAAACAAAACACTGTAATACAGTATTTGGCAATTTATAAAACAGTTGTGTTAATCTGAGACAACAAAAAAAAAAAAAAAACATGCACACAATGGCTTTGGAGGTCAGCGAAAAAAATCTTGTTTCAGCTTATAACTGGAATGAATAACATTACACAAGAATAGTTGTTATTTACTTCATGCTAATATTGGACTCAGCTTTTGCCAAGATATAATGCAGTATAAGTGGTGGGAACCAACCAAGACGTAGCTTTGCTATTATATGTGAGCTTTCAGTGCTTTTCTCACGCCAGGTAACATAGATTTCCTATTGGTGTTCATGGCTAAAGTGTAATAGCGGCTCCAGAGATCAGCCTATTTATGGCCTCCCTGGTGCATCACCATACACAATGGCAGTGATGCTGGCTCCAGGGATCAACCAAAGTGCAGCCTCCCTAGCTCCTTAGCATTGCAACCGTCTAGAATAGCCTGGGTGGAGCACTTTGCAGAGGTCATCAGGTGGAAAGTGATCACCTCCCATCTTGTGTGTTTCGTCGACTAGCCCACACCACCTCAGAAAGGCTTGACAGTGATGTTGGCATCCCAGTACCACTCCCCTACATCCCCCACCCAACCAAACCAGTTTACTTACCCTAGCCATCTATTCCTTTTAATTAATGTTAACTTCCTCCATTACTTGCCTTAGCTATTCCTTTTCACTGATATTGACCTTATATGTCACCTCTCTTTTGAGGTCCTCTATTGGCCTCTTTCCTCCTGAACCAGAGCCAGTTGCTACTCTCTGCTTCCACGGATAGAGCCTTCACTGTGTGCTGCAATTCCTGTCCACTGAAACCAGTATCTGTGAGAAGCCAAGTAATTGAGTGCGTGACAAATCCCTGACAACCCAGCTCTACTGGATAAACCCAGACACCCCACCCCCACTGTTCCACCTCAGAGGCTAAGTCAGCACACCAGAGTTTCTTCCTCATGTATGCCTCATCCAGGGAATCCTCCCATGGCACTGTTAGCTTCACTAGGAGAACCAGGCATGCTGATGCCGACCACAGGACAAAGTCAGGTCAAAGGGTAGTTGTAGCAATCTCGGGTGGGAAAAAAAGGTGCTGGCTAACATCTGCCTTCTGCAAATCCTAGTTCTAATAACCTTTCCTGTTGGTTGCTGTCCTGGATGGAGGAATGTCATTCTGTGTGCCAGCTATTGCTGATATTCACAGCGAGCTGTTGATCTTCCAGTGCTAATGCTAAAAATCGCAACACCTGGTCATGACACCAAGTGAAGCGACCTTGGCTCAGAGCCACCTTACATCCTGCAAGAATGTGCTTCAGGGTAAATGGTGATGAACACAACGGACACACAGGGTTCTCTCCTACCTACACATTCAAGGTCTACGGAAGAACATCATATGTGGGCATGATTAGGAAGCTGATCCTCCTCTTTTCCATTGTCCACAGGTCTCGCCAGCTAGCTTGGGGAGCTGAACTGAAACCAAGGCCTCCTCTTCCTTGTTGTACTTGCCCCATGATATCACTGACATGAAGGGCAGCCTTTGCAATTTCCATCGTGTCCTTTGCTGCCCACTTTCTTCCAGTTCTCACTGAGTGCTCCCTCTACACACTCGTCACGCGATTCCATTATGTCATTTCCAGCTGAACCTTAATGCACTTGAATTCAGTTAATGCTGAGATTGACAGCTACAGTTTCCCTTTGTCGTAGAGTGCTACCCTGCTAAGGCATCGTGGAACTCCCAGCTATTATCTAATGTATGATCTAATCAAAGCTTCCAGTCTCTCTTTTATTGAACATGGTTAAACTGGGCAGTTTGTTTTACATGAAGTGACAGCATGCAAGAAGTGTAACTGAATTCCCGAACACATTTTTTTTAAACTTTTTTTTTTTTTTTATCTGCAACCTAAACCATTCTGTCCTGCTGAGGCTGAATTTACTGATTTAAATGTGCATTGATCAGTGGTTTTGTTGAGTTTGTGAATTATTGGTTGAAATTGTGATGGTTTACTTACATATTTTCTGATGTGTTGAAATGTATTATTATTATTATTATTATTATTATTTATTATTATTATTATTATTATTATTATTATTATTATTATTATTTGTGCTTGCTTCTGTTATTCATAAAATAAGTAGTATTTGTACTTGGGTTTGATAGTTTGCTTGTATTTCCTGTTCTTTATTCAGAACAGCACACTACCACAGTGCTGGACTTGAAGCTGCTGCTGATTGCCTGTAGTAATTAGCTTATTTATAAACATAGCTATTTGGATTGACCATCCTACCTTAAGTGTCGAAGTTCTTAATAAACATGTTGTCACTTGTTATTCTTGTCTGTGTCTTTTCTCCCCAGTTATTAATCACTGCCCTATAAAATTAGCCTGTGTGCAGGATTTTATCAAGCTTGACTTAATTTGGGTGTGTTCAACCATATATATTTAAATTTGACTAGTGTAAAACTGGTAGTGGCATAGTCAAACTGAAGATTTGTACTGTGCACATCTTACTGTAGGCTCCTGTGTAATTCTACAAGGTTATACATGGACCCAGGAGGCCCCTGGTCTATGCTCTGTGCTAGTACCAATTAAACCATCAGTCACGCTATAAATGGAAACTCAGAGACCTCATCCTTTTAAATCTTATCTCTATAGTTGAAGGTTTTGAATCACCCTCACTCAAATTGAAACCATTACTAAAAAACATCAGCAGGAATGTGCTGCCTCTACTAATGTGTAATACCTCAGAGTTATATAAAACTTTGATATATATTCCGGAAGCCCAAGAGGCTGGCCATAACATGAACATTTAATGCAGAACATTTCTCACAGGGGGAACTGAGCCAGCTGCTGTAGCTTCAAAAGGTACAGTCTTTTTACGTGATTTATCCCAACTCCCAGTCACATTGGCCCAAGCTACACTAATCACCCAGCTGAGTACAAGAAATGGCCCCATGGTCAAAAGCCCACCAGTTTTGTTTCCATATCTTATTTATAGATCCTTGGTAATTGGTGTCTGCTTGAGTAAAAATGCACTTTAGAATTTCCACCTTTTTGGTTATGTTGTAACCGGTATTCAAAGATAGAATGAGGGTGAGAGGAGATGAGGACAAGAGTGAGGTTTATAAATAAAAAAAGGTGGCAAGAATCTGTTTCCTGCAGATACAGTAATCCGTTGTGTATCCAACTGCAGAGAGACCAGAGTAAGAGCAGATATGTAAAAAAGCTGATAAATGAATCTTGTTTTAAATACCATTATACACAGCTGTAACAATTACTATACTCATACAATTATTGTTTTGAGATTCAGATTTTATTAGTGTGCTCCCCTAAATCCCTTTTAGAAAGATACAGGGTATTAATGCTTATGGCAGAGTAACTATCTGCCATGTGGGTTTGTGCATTCGCTGCTGAGTGACAGGCAGGAGATTAAGAAGGAGGTTGAGGTTGATACGCCCCGCGGGTGAACAGGATTTATTTACATATCAAAATACTGAAAAGCTCATGTGACACTACCAGCAATGGCAGCGCACGGAACACATACAACACAGTCTGAAAACTTTGGTAGGATCTACAATCTGTGAACTAATCTTCTCTGTTCAATAATAAACTAACATTGCTGAAGGCATTGATCGTAGCGGATAAACGGTTAGGGCGGATATGTGACAGATTACTGCAACTTCAGAAAAAAGTAGTCTGAAAGTTCTAACACAACTAAAGACCTCAGGATGTGGGTCGACAAAATGCATGATGGCTGTTTGTAAGCCGTCAAAATAACAAACAGCCACGTCTGTGTGAAGGTTTCACTTCCACAAGGAACATTTCTGTTTATTCTGTTTAGCTATATTTTTGTTGATTAAGACACACCCTGAGCCAGATTGCAGCAAGGACAAGAAAACATTTGCTCTAATAAACATTTGAGCCGATGGTTCAATCCAGAGAATCTTGAATGGAAGCGTCTGTAACAAGCTGCTCCCAGAGCATTGATATGCGCGTTGTATAGTTACTTCTGTAACCCAGGTTGACCCTGCTTTATCAAAAGCAGTGCGAAATCAACTAGCCAACCCGGGTATACTCCGACCCACGTACAGCATGACAGTGTGAAAGGGGCTTAAGTTATATTTAACCCAAATGGCACATTTTCAACACTTAATAAGAGTTGGAAAACAAGTTTTTCCAACATTACAATATAACAGCCGGTGGTAAATTCTGTCTCAACCCTGCCACTTCACAATAATACATTTTAGTTGATTTGTATGCTCACTATTTGCATGCTAATTATTCATGGATCATTTTACTTTCAAATTCAAATTTTAAATATAAGATAGTAGTGATAACAGTACAGCATTTTATCACCAGAGACATCCAGATCCTTGTAAATAAAAATTGTTATGGCTTGTCACAATCATTAGCATTCTGCAACAAAAATTAGATACTGAAAGACAATGACTCTTAATTCATACCCAGTGATAAGTATGTGATAAACACATGTTCATTTAGATTTGTGTTTATGTTTAATGGGAAAACGGGCAAATGTGTGTCTTTTCGTTCACATAAAGTCAGAAAAAAACAACATATGAATCCAAATTAACATGTATTTATACTAAAGTAAAGTATTTATAATATAATCGTAAATCTCGAAAAACTACTCACTTCTAAATCTTTTGTAGTCATCTTTGTATTACTTTAGTATAAATACATGTTAATTTGGATTTATATGTTGTTTTTTTCTGACTTTATGTGAATGAAAAGACACACATTTGCCCATTTTCCCATTGGAAATAGTGATATTTTGAAATATCACTGTCCTGGTCACAAAAGCAAAGTTTGTAGGGAATAATAGCCATTTTCTATACTTTTGAGGTATAAGCAATTAGGAAAAAACATTTACTACCCAGGAACAAAAAAAAAAAAATTGTTACACGGTGTTATTTGTTTGGAGGAGCTTTCCAATGATTGTATGAGACCATAATTATTAAAAAGTCACCTAAAAATAAAGCATGTAGGCTTAGTCGGAAAACCTGCTGAATACTTTGAAAAATGATTGAAAAATGAAGAACATCAGAAAGAGCTTTTCACACGTACCATGAAAGTCAAAATGCAAGAAAGCCCACACGATCTGCAAATCTTTGATAATCCCTGCTGCAGTGAACATTTGTGAAGTAATGTTTGACAGCAAGCAAGCAATTCAAGTTAAAAAGATACCTCTTTCGGATAACACTGTTTCTGTTTAGGTTAATGTTTTTGATGTTCTAAACCTTTTAAATGGCACAAACATAAGAATGTGTTAAACATTTACAATGCAGACAGCTTTGGATTATTTACAATCACATTGCTGAATAGAAAGCGAATACAAGTGTTTCCAAAGAGACTCCCAAATAACGTCATTTAATTCTGAGCAACCTGTGAATTACTGTTTGGTATTCTGTCCTAAACCAGTAGTTTGTCAGTCCCAAACTGTAACACCAATTATATATTAAATAATTGGAAAACAAAAATGCTAATAACATTATTCTGCATTTTATTACAGCTCTGGTACCATTCAGCCGAGCGAAAATTTTAAAGTGGTACTTGAGCTAAAACCTTCAAACAGAAAAGGGGTACTGTGGCAGGAAACGGTGTTGCGGTGACGTTAGGCCAGAAGGAGGAAAAATAACACACAGGTAAGTAGTGCAGTCCAAAAAGACGCATGGTGCACCATTTTATTTCAACAAAAAAATAAATAAAATACTTAAACAAAAATAAATACTGCTCACAGAGTGAAACAAAATATTTAAACAAAAACAATCACGAACACAAAAATACAAATATAGGTCAGGCTGGGCAATCGCCTTCACTGTTCCTATATCTTTTTTACGTCTCGTTTTCTCCTCTCACTCTTCCGTTCTCCACTTCTGAACACTCCAGCCTGAGGGGAGAGAGCTGCAGGCTTTTATGCAGATGGCCACCTCCCGATTTAGCAACAAATTAATCACTTAATTTAGGAGATGGCCACCTTCTGCACAAGGTTTTTAATCATTCCTGGCAGAGGACGAGTTACTCCCTTGCCTCTGCCAAAGCATGTCTAAAAAACACAAAACAATAACAAATCTAGCACGGCTACACTGTCATTTAAAAATACACACATTACCAAAACAATACGAAACACACGGCACTTCGGAGTCACATATAAATAAACAGACAATAAATTAATCATAGTAAACAAACCACACGGCTTTCACAATTCCTTTATATATAAATAATAAACAAACACAAAATAACATGGGCCAAGGGGGAAATCCAGTTCCAAAAATAAATCCTGTACAGGGCTGCTTGTCCTGTTACAGGTATATTTTAAAAAAAGGTTAAAAACCACTGATATGGATAATTGTATTATACTAAATCAAGGAGCATCTCTATAAATAAAGGTAAAGTAGTAGATAAAAGGTTCTACATTAATGGTGAGGCAATACCAACAGTGTCCGAGAAGCCACTGAAAAGTCTAGGGAGATGGTACGACGGGAATCAAAAGGGAGAAGATTATGTGGAAGAAGTTAGACAACAAGCAGTGGAAGGGTTGAAGAGAATAGACAGCAGCGCATTACTGGGCAAACTGAAACTCTGGTACTTTCAGTTTGGTATACTGCCAAGACTGCTGTGGCCACTGACTGTGTATGAGGTTTCCTTGACAATAGTCGAGAAACTGGAAACTTTAATCAGTTCATATGTCAGGAAATGGTTGGGAGTTCCACGCTGCCTCAGCACAGTAAGACTTTATGGTAAAGGAATACTGCAGCTACCAATCTCTGCTCTAACCGAGGAGTTTAAGTGCGCCAAAGTCCGACTGGAAATGACATTAGTAGATGCACGCGACAAGTGCGTAAGGGAGGCAGCACCTGTGTTAAAAACTGGAAGAAAATGTGTGGCAAAGAAAGCAGTGGAAGATGCTAAGGCTGCCCTTCGAATCAGAGATATTAGGGGGCAAGTTCAGCATGGAACAGGGGGTCTTGGTCTCAGTTCAGCTCCTCCTACATGGCACAAGGCAACCACAGCTCAACGGAGGAAGCTGGTAGTCAATGAGGTGCAAAAGCAGGAGGAGAGGATGAGGTGTGTAAGGCTGTTTCCCAGACCAAGCAGGGAGAATGAATGAGATGGGAGAGTGTGGAACAACACAAGATCGGCTGGCAAGACCTACGGACAATGGAACAGAGCAGGATCAGTTTTATTATCAGATCAACATATGATGTTATCCCATCACCACAGAACCTAAACCTCTGGGTGGGTGAGAATCCTTCATGTCC
This sequence comes from Polyodon spathula, assembly GCF_017654505.1. Taxonomy (NCBI): domain Eukaryota; kingdom Metazoa; phylum Chordata; class Actinopteri; order Acipenseriformes; family Polyodontidae; genus Polyodon; species Polyodon spathula. The sequence continues at coordinate 45,190,852 of NC_054536.1, read as the reverse complement.
TTTGGTTTATCACCTGCAACATTAAGTCACATTTTGACAGGATGTAAGGTGGGTTTTAGCCAAGGATGGTTTACTTGGCGCCATGACCAGGTGCTGCGATGTTTGGCCTTAGCATTGGAAGACAAGCGTAACCTGACCAATAAGTTTCCACCACTTCCATCAAAGCATTACACACAAAAGACAATATTCCTCTGTCCAGGAGAGCAACCACCAAGAAAAGGTGTTAAAACCAAGCCTCACCAGGATAACTGGAAGCTGCTAGAGACTGGAAGATGCTGGCATACGTTGGTCAACGGCTTATTTGTCCACCTAAGATTGCCACCACTAACCTTCGACCAGATATTGTCTTGTAGTCTGGATCAGCATGCCTTGTTCATCTGGTAGAGTTAACAGTGCCATGGGAGGATGCTGTGGATGAGGCGTATGAGAGGAAGAAACTTCAATATGCTCAACTAGCTGCTGAAGTGGAACAGCAAGGAAGGAGAGTCCGAGTTTACCCAGTGGAGGTAGGTTGTCGAGAATTTGTGGCACACTCTACCGCTCGGTTTCTCAGAGATGTTGGGTTCAGTGGCCAAGAGTTGTGTCGCACAGTGAAGAACTTATCTGCAACTGTCTGTGGTTAAGACGGAAAGATTCTGGATGGGGACAATAATCATGGGGAAAGCACAATAGAAAGAAAGCAATGCTGCTGTATGGGTAAGTAAGCTGAGCTGAGTGGGGGATGGAGGGGGGTGATGCTGGGACGCCAGAATCACTGTTGAGCCCACTTGAGGTGTCATGGGCTAGTCAACAAAACACTGAGGATGGAAGGTACCCTCTTGAAGACCCCAGAGATGTACCTAGATGCTCAAACCAGATGGCTGTCATGCTGATGCGCTGGGGAGACCGCACTGGGTTGATCCCTGGAGCCAGCATCACAACCGTTGTGTGTGCGGATGAGCTGGGGAGGCAAAACAAGCTGATCCCTTGAGCCAGCTTTACACTTCAGCCATCAACACCAGACAGAAGGATATATACATCATCAGATGTAAAGCAACGCAAATGGATGGAGATGCAGATGGATCACATTAGTTTACTGTAACACCACGTCTTAGTTGGTGCTTATCTTGGCAAGAGCCGAGTTCAAAATAGCATGAAGTTTAACATTTACTCTCATGTAATGGAAATCAAATCTACTGCAGTGGTTTCTCACTCATATTTACTTCATATTATCTAGACAAACTGACTTCTCTGCTCATAAAATGTTGTTAGATTTGATTCCTCAGCTTCTGAAACAGGCAGAATGGTGACTGTATGAGTGATGGCAGTGCAACACAAATGTAAAAATAACGTACCCTTAGTTTTGCATCTTCTTTAACACTAGAAATTACAAGGTATTTCAGCAAATTATATTGAAATACTACTAGAGGCCTATCTACCCTTATAATCAGTCAACATGGTTTTAGGAAAGGGAGATCGTGCCTAACTAACTTGCTTGATTTTTTTGAGGATGCAACATCGATAATGGATAATTGCAAAGCATATGACATGGTTTATTTAGATTTCCAGAAAGCTTTTGACAAAGTCCCGCACAAAAGATTAATTCTCAAACTGAACGCAGTTGGGATTCAAGGAAACACATGTACATGGATTAGGGAGTGGTTAACATGTAGAAAACAGAAAGTACTGATTAGAGGAAAAACCTCAGAATGGAGTGTGGTAACCAGCGGTGTACCACAGGGATCAGTATTAGGTCCTCTGCTATTCCTAATCTACATTAATGATTTAGATTCTGGTATAGTAAGCAAACTTGTTAAATTTGCAGACGACACAAAAGTAGGAGGAGTGGCAAACACTGTTGCAGCAGCAAAGGTCATTCAAAATGATCTAGACAAGATTCAGAACTGGGCAGACACATGGCAAATGACATTTAATAGAGAAAAGTGTAAGGTACTGCATGCAGGAAATAAAAATGTACATTATAAATATCATATGGGAGATACTGAAATTGGAGAAGGAATCTATGAAAAAGACCTAGGAGTTTTTGTTGACTCAGAAATGTCTTCATCTAGACAATGTGGGGAAGCTATAAAAAAGGCTAACAAGATGCTCGGATACATTGTGAAAAGTGTTGAATTTAAATCAAGGGAAGTAATGTTAAAACTGTACAATGCACTAGTAAGACCTCATCTTGAATATTGTGTTCAGTTCTGGTCACCTCGCTATAAAAAAGATATTGCTGCTCTAGAAAGAGTGCAAAGAAGAGCGACCAGAATTATTCCGGGCTTAAAAGGCATGTCATATGCAGACAGGCTAAAAGAATTGAATCTGTTCAGTCTTGAACAAAGAAGACTACGTGGCGACCTAATTCAAGCATTCAAAATTCTAAAAGGTATTGACAGTGTCGACCCAAGGGACTTTTACAGCCTGAAAAAAGAAACAAGGACCAGGGGTCACATATGGAGTTTAGAAAAAGGGGCATTCAGAACAGAAAATAGGAGACACTTTTTTACACAGAGAATTGTGAGGGTCTGGAATCAACTCCCCAGTAATTTTGTTGAAGCCGACACCCTGGGATCCTTCAAGAAGCTGCTTGATGAGATTTTGGGATCAATAAGCTACTAACAACCAAACGAGCACGATGGGCCGAATGGCCTCCTCTCGTTTGTAAACTTTCTTATGTTCTTATGTTCTTATGTTCAGTGACCCCCGGCTGCTCAAAAATCTTACCCTGGGGGAATTCATACTGACTTTTTCTGTGTATTGGGACATATTATGCACTGTCTACCCTCATTGCCGCTTGGAGCTAGATCACTATCTATTTTACATTACAGATCTAGCCATCAGACACAGAAGCACAACGTTTTATGAATACCACAAAGCTTTCCCAGAAAAAGCAGCTTCCATATTAGCATCAGAAAACATAATCATCAACTAGGCTGCTCAATAAAGTCTTTGGTGGGATAAGGGCAAAAGCATGCACAGTCTGTGCTTCTACAGCACATTCTACTTCCTTGTGCCCTAAGACTGTATTACCATCAACCTCCTATACTGCAGCCTCTTCCACTCTGCCCCGCTTCAGTAACATGATAATAGCTCAGTTTTCAGCCCCCCAGCTTCTTTCTCCAAGAACACAGGTAAAAACAGTCGTAACATCAGATTTGCCGTCTCCAAGCAAATCTGTAATAACTTCAATTAATCTGTCTGCTCATCAAAGTTTTGCAGGAATCTTCATATTTGCAACTACTGTGTCGATGCCCACTCTCAGTCAATTTGCCCAGCCGCCCCTAAGAAATGACGTTAAAATCTGCTCACAGTCTCCACCTCAATAATCATCCCAGCTCTGATTGTCGCCCTCGAACATCACCCCGACCAGCTTTTCACAACCTACCTCATCAACGGTCTGCAGCACATATATTCTACCAGCTTGTCAAGAATGTCACGAAGAGATTATCTCCCTGTATTAAATATAAACAATTTACTAATAAAGGGGGAAGGGCGAAGCGACAGTGCATCAAGGACGGGAGATCACAAAAGATGCACTATAGAAAAAAAGGATGACCTCAAACATTTGTTGGTTAAAATAATTATTACTGCAAACAAAAATAGAAAAGACAAGTCCCGAGCAGAAAGAAAACCAAAAGTAAACAGAACAGCAAAACCTCCACTGCTAAAACAAAGTAGCAAAACAAAACAAAAACAAAAAACAGAAACAGTCCTGCAACAAAAAAAAGAAAATAAACGATCTCACCAGCAATCTCCTGGGTACCTGCTTGCTTGCAGATCCTCTTTAGAAGACAATGAGGAAAAAAATAATCTTTACAAAAGGAAAATGCACTTGGAAAAAAAAAAAGTAAAGTCGCTCATTCAAACCGACTCCAGGCTTTAGAGATCACCTGCTGCAGCGGCTGAAGAATCCGGCTAAACAGCTTGGAAGCAAGCAACAAAGCTCAAGCAGAAAGAAAACAGTTCCTCCATGACTGACCTCCTCTGGCATGAGAACCGAGATCAGACTATACTTGGGCTATTGAAACTGGATGAGAACAAGAGACGCACAAAGCAACAAAGGAGCTCCCTCACATGGTGAAACAAAGGTACTATTTATACTCGCCTCAAACAATCTTTCAATTACTGGCACAGCAGCACCCAGCAAAATAGCAACAGAAAGAACAATCAAACCCATTAATATTAATGAACCCCGGTTTAAGACTGCGAACCTGAATATTATATTTGGAACTTGACCCAGCTTCCGTGCTGCCCAATTAAGGCACAACACATGGTGTGCTTATTGCACCATTCAGAACATAATATTTTTTCTAATTTATGTGGCGGGCTCATACTACCTACAATGCATATTATCAACAAAATCCATTCTTCCTCCCCTCTCATCATAAGCTTACTCTGTCACCTTATATGTATTTCAGTGTCTTATAATGTCATTATTAAAGTACACCATATTGCAGACATTCATAATAACGCTGCCGATGCTTTATCTCACCTCCAGATCATCAGATTTCACCGGCTGATCACATCTGATCACAGCAGCAGCTCCAGTCCCATTGCAGGTCCCGCTATTCCAGCACCAGCTAAACTCCTTCAATCTGCCAAAAACTACATGGCTTCAGCTCTCACTCAACTCTCAAGGTCATCTTATCCCACAGGCTGGAACTGCTATTCAGCCTTCTGTGCTCAAAATCGGATTCTTCTTATTCCTTTCAATCAAGACTGGATCCTAGCTTTCATCGCTCATGCAAGAGACTCTCTCCATCTGGCTCCAGGCACAATTAAATCATACATCTGTAGGATCCAGTGTCACTATCTATTGGCAGTTCCTTCCCCCATCTTGCTGTTCATTCCGGCAGTCCGTCTAACACTGCGAGGAATCATGAAAAGCACAGCCCCATCTTCCCCATCGCGGCTACCTATATCCGTGGACATTTAATTCAATTTAATACAAATCCTTCAAAATGGATGCTTTAATTGTTTCCATAACATACTCATGGAGACAATGTGTTTAACCGCTTTCTTCGGATTCTTCCATCGGCATCCAATCCTGCAACCTCTCGCTTGTTCCTGCTTCCCACTTCTTTCTCCTACTACGCACTTCCAAGGCAGATCAGCTCCATCAAGGTCAGTTAATTCAGCTGTCAAAGATTGACTCTCCTCCCTGCCCTTAGAGCTCCATGTCTAGAGACCTTGCTCATAGGAACCCCTTCCTTTCATCAGACCCATTGTTTTTGGATCTTCTCACTCAATTGTATCATAACATTGGTTCTCTTACCACCTGGCCTCCCTGATCTCCAAGGCAGGCCTCCCATCCCAGTTCTACACTCCTTACTCCTTCATGATGGGGGCAGCAACATCGGCAGCCAAGGCGAGAGTCAACCAGCATCTCATTAAGAGTCTGGGGTGCTGGTCTTCTTCAGCAGTTAACTTTTACATTTGCTATTCCATTTCTTACATTTCCACAGCCCAACAAAGTACTGCTAGCTTGCCCAGAGTGGGGGCTATCTCTTTGCCGGGACCACCAGAGGTTTCCCCCCATGAAAATGTTTTTCCTCTCCTCTGAGTGAAAGATATAGGTAGAGTTATACATACACATAATCCATACATCTATCTAACCCTCTTTTTGTTGTCTTGTGTGTTTTTCATATGCGTTGGCACATGGTCTAATTTCTTCTTTTCGGTTTTTGGAAACTTCTATGGAGCTGACCTTCTTTTGGGGGGCAAGTGATCTCACTGCCCCAGCCTCGGGTCAGGCTATTCCACCTCTGCCTTCGGATAAGGGGAGTTCTCATCTTACGAGTCAGTGGGGACCCCCAGCCACACTTATCCTTTCTCAGCTCATGAGCTATTACTTATCTTAAATCAGAGGCTCATTTCGTCTTCATACAATCTGCTTGGGATTTAGCCTGTTTAGTGCTCAATGTGCCAACTAACCTAATTTCTGCCTAATCCCTGATTCTCTGAGGGAGCTCTGTGCTCCCACCACAAGCAGCTCTCGAACAAACAGGGTAACTACTTTTCTGTCTGTGCAATTTTCAGGTTTGCATCTGCTGCCTATCTTCAAGGGGAGCTGTGCACAGTCCTGGAGGCCATGCCTCTCCTCTAACAGCAAGACAACCTCTTTTATACGTTCTCTCTAGAGGTCTCTCCTCTACCAACTCAACCTACAAACTAACAAACTATTCTAATAGCCCGGGCTCCCACTTCATGAAATGTCCACTGTTAATGCAATCTATATTTATCGTATATGGTAGTATATAGTACGGGTATGTCCACAACAACAACAAAAAAAGCCTAATATTTGACTTAAATTATCTGAAATCATTTATTTGCTACTGGAAATGGGCACTCTCCCAAAATTTCACTGTCAAGTTATGGGACTCCCTTATTAAATAGGTTCTGCTGCCAATTCCATTATTCAAAGTTCAGTACACTGAAATTAGGATATTATGTATTTAAAATATCACATCAACAGTGGAAAATATAACACATTACATTGCATAATCAAAAAGGCTACTTCTGTTATCGACAAACACTCAAGTTCATTGTTGGGTCAAGATGGTTAATATCATGTGTGTACAGACACAGCAGTAATACGACACAGAAAGGTGTGAATCAATTCTAAGGAGGCTGTGTGGTCCAGCATTTAAAGAAACGTGCTTATAACTAGGAGGTGTCCGGTTCAAATCCAAGCTCAGCCATTGACTCACTGTGTGACTCTGAGCAAGTCACTTAACCTCCTTGTGCTCTGTCTTTCGGTTGAGATACTGTTGTAAGTGACTCTGCAGCTGATGCATAGTTCACACACCCTAGTCTTGTATCTTGTAAAGTGCTTTAAGATGGTGGTCCACTATGAAAGGCACTACATAAAAATAAAAAACAAGCTCCTGGCAGCTTCACTCTCACAGGCTACAGCTCATAATAAATTATTTTCCATATGTGCTGAATTGAATTATTGTTGCAAAATTAACTTGAACAGCTATTATTGTTGAAAAGTCTAAATTGTATCTTAAAGGAGTGGTGACCAAGATATTTCAGATTCATTTTGTGCTGTTCTTACTTTATATTAAATTGTACTTCAATAGAAAGTTCCCCTGTACTCGGGACGTAATCGCATCACAAAGACAAATGAAGCAATGTCACTCCTCCAATTTTATTTGTAACAAAATGTCATTTAAATTCCATTTAACATATTAATTGAAGAATGGGTAAGTGAAAAGTTCATGGAAAATATTACCAGCAGCTCGGAGATGTCTACCGACATATTAAGTAGTACAGAGAGGAACACCAGTTAAGCCTGCAATCTGTTTGCTAATGTTACATTATGCAGATAGAAGAGGTTCCAATGCCAAAAAATAAAAAGTTTTAGTCCTAGTCCTAGTACATACATGCAGTGCAGTTAGTATGTGCATGAATAGCAATCATTTTAAAATATTCAAGTAAAGTATTATATGCTAGGTGCATTGCTGGAAAGCTGGTAGTTGTTTGTTTCACGAAGAGTGAGCATGGCCTCCAAGGTGATGTTTAGGTACGTGGAGGTAGTAACAGATGAAACATGTATAGAGAGAGGCTCCGCCTCTTTGAAGACCCACCACATAGAAGGGGGGTTCCATCACTGAGGAGACCCAACAAACAGGAGGTGGGTCACCGTCATGGGGTGACCCAGCATTTGAAGAGGCTTGCGAACAAGAAAGAAAAACAGTGATTAGTAACATTAACACATAAGAGAGGTTCTGGCTCTTCAATGGCCCAACATATGCAGTAGGGGGGGTTCTGTCGCTGAGCAGACCCGACAAATAGGAGGGGGGCCACCGTCTTTGAGGTGACCCGACATACAAAGACGGTCACTGTCTCTGCGGTAACCTGACATACAAAGAGGTTCACGAACTGGAAAGAAAAACATGGAGTTAGTAGTTATTAGAACATATAGAGTGGGGTGTTCGTCTCTTCAAAAGCCCAACATTATAGAAGGGGGGTTCCATCGCTGGGGAGACCCGACAAACAGGAGAGTGGTCATCGTCTTTGAGGAGATCCAATAAGCAAGAGCGGTTCCACCACTTGGGGGCCCTCACATGAATAGAGGCATCATAAAATGAAAGAGAAGAGACAAGGGATCATGCATGCTAAAGCAGGGGTTTGGCCGGGGGTCCCCTCTGACTCATGAAGAACCCTCCTCTACAAGATAAATGAAGCGACACTTAACAAAGGGTTCGAGAAAGTGGAATCACTAACCCCCGGCTCCCACTGAAGACATTTATGAGAAGAAAAAGGAGAACTGCCAATGTATATAGAAAAGAAGAAAAAAGAGAGAAAACATTTAACACGAGAACGGAAGAAAACACTTAACGTGACAAAGGGGATAGTAAACTTTATCCTAAAGACTATGTGAAGACCCTTTGCCCAGTGGAAAGGAAAAAAACCCTTTCTTTTTAGGGGGAAACCTAAAAGAAAAGGGTCGTCCCCACTCCAGACATACCACCAATAGAATGTTGTGCTTAAGATATTTCAGATGGGGAAGAACATATGTATGATTCACCTGCTGATGAGGTCCAGTGCCCTATATTTTTTATTAGAAGCTGATTAATCGTTGCTCTTGCTGCTGATGTGGATGCCCCGATTCTGAATGAATGCAGAGTGTAGAATTGCAGGGGCAGTCCTGCTCTGGAAACCAAAGTGGAGAGCAGTCAATTTTGAAAGTAGAATACATTGTCTTTGTTGAAACTGATCTGTTTTTGAAATGCATAGAAAGAGAATAAAATGGGAATCTAGACTATGCGTGCGATCACTGCAGCAAATACCCAGAGTAGAAAAGCTGGCAATGGAGGGAACTGATATTCTGAATATCCCACAAACCCGAAAAGTGCAGATCAACAAACGATTTTGATTGTTAAGTCATCAAATGGAGAGAAGCAGCCTTGATGGAGGATTTAAATCAAATTACACAGAATATCTACAGAGGTAGGCAGGCGAGGAGGAGAAGCAACTGGAGAGCTCTTAGAGATTCCACACAGGAGTAGACGGACAGCTGAAATTTATTAATATAGTTGGAAAAGCAATAAACATCAAGTGAAATTGGTGTTGTATTACTGACAGATAGGATTTGGTTATAGCTGGTGCCGGATGTAGAAAATCCATTGCATCTACTATGAAAGCCGTGATCCAGTCCTGATTGAATGGTGTCGGATTAATCCTGATTTGGGAAAAGAAAAATCCAGCCTCTGAAATAAGAGGGGTGATGGAAGTAGCAAGTGCTGCAGCCATGATGCTTGTGCTGTATTGAGTAGTCCACTGATAGTTGGGTTCAGTTGAAATTAGCTGTCTGAACTGGAATGTCACTGCTGGATTTGGCAGAGCTCTAGGGACCAGATGGTGAAATCTGGAAACTAGAAATCAGCTGTATTATTATAAATGCCCAGTAGATGGCTGTTATTTGATAGTGAAATCCATATTAACCGCTGCAGTATTTGCATAATAACAGAACTGGAACAGCCTTCTGATAATATGAACTGTAGATTTGTTTTCGCAAAAGAAAAGTATTGGTTTCTTTGACCAAAGATGACCCCATATATGTGCTGCTGCGACTATTGGGTACCCTTCCAAAAGAGCTGTGGATTTTAAGTGTGGTGATAGGTTTTCATTTTCTAGTGGCCATGCAAGAGGAAAGGACTGATTATTTAAAAAACTCCAAATCCCTTAAATGAAGCGCCCATAAATAAAGCCAGGTTGTGAGGAGCTGAGATTAAATAATATGCCTTTTCTAGCTTCTGATGAAATATTAATGTAGGAATCCAAGTTTCTGCTGTTGATGAAAGAGAAAGTAATCAAGATATAAATGTCTGACCTTAGGGAAAATGCGAATTGAAAAATTAAGATGGTCCAGCAAAGAGAGCGGTGCGTGTTTCTTAATCGTATTACTGATCTGAAAGTTCTGAATACGTGAATGAATATAGTCGAGTTTAGAAACAAGGGGCTTGCCTGCTTCAGTGCCAGTATGATTCCTAGAAATTGCAGTGGCTAAACAGATAGTTTCCAACACTTTATCTTGTGATATTAAAGTATTTAAAAACAGTAAAAAATGGCAAACAAAAGGAGAGGTAGATGAATGGTTTTTAAAGATCCCATACAGGTGAAGACAAGCAGCTTGAATGGAGTGTAGTGTTGGAGAAGGACGGATATCATATGATACTGATGTTGGATTCTTTGGTGTGAACAATTAGAAGTGAGCGTCCAAGCTTGATTGAAAGGGGTTGAGGAAATCCTATTTTTTTCAGAAATTGTTGAGAAAAGTACTACAGCTGGTGGTGTAGGATGATCTGGTTGAAGGGTGAGAGTAGATGTCATGTATCCTGGGCTGAATCCAGGAAATTACAAAGGAGAGATTTAGTTGAATAGATGATTTGATTGCGGAGATTCCAGAGGAGTTGGATGAGCTGCAGACTTTATGATGGAATCTGGATATCTGTATCTGAGCTAAAGCATCGACCATGCTATTGTGAGTACCAGAAAAGTGGTGTCTTGAATAATAAATGATTGAAGACTGAAATTCAGATGACAGAGAAGTTGCATGACCAGTAACAAAGAGGACCGGTCAAGGGGACTGAAGAGGGATAGATTATACACATGTTGAGGCTGCTTTAGGGCAGATGAATAAAAAGTATGTGGTGGAGTGCATCCCTGCAGGCATTTGCTCTGAGGCTACTGCAAGTCATAGATTTGCTGCAAAACTTGATGAACTGATCGGGAACAGTCTATGAATACACTATCCATCGCGAAGTTAGATGCTGCTTTTAATTGCTCTTACATATCTGCTGGCAGTTCTGCACATTAATTATTAGCCTCTTAAAGTAACAGTTTCAAACCAACCTTCAGGTAATAAAATGATGTAATTAGAAAATGCAATGCTTTTTTATGCAATTATATAGGTAGCTTAAAAAACACACATGACTTGGATGTCATACTACCATCTAGTGGTTACGATTAAACATGCACAAGACCACTTCATGAAGCGAGAGGTAGGTTACACGAACACATTGCAAAACATAAAATCAGGGCAATGTCATTATGAGTAAAGATCAAACAAGCTGGGGATTTCATATTGAATGAGATTTGAACCAAATTAATATCCTACCCATTATGGTTTTGTGTCTCAGTTACTGAAAGAAAGTAGCAATGGATAAGAACATAAGAACATAAGAACATAAGAACATAAGAAAGTTTACAAACGAGAGGAGGCCATTCGGCCCATCTTGCTCGTTTGGTTGTTAGTAGCTTATTGATCCCAAAATCTCATCAAGCAGCTTCTTGAAGGATCCCAGGGTGTCAGCTTCAACAACATTACTGGGGAGTTGATTCCAGACCCTCACAATTCTCTGTGTAAAAAAGTGTCTCCTATTTTCTGTTCTGAATGCCCCTTTTTCTAAACTCCATTTGTGACCCCTGGTCCTTGTTTCTTTTTTCAGGCTGAAAAAGTCCCTTGGGTCGACACTGTCAATACCTTTTAGAATTTTGAATGCTTGAATTAGGTCGCCACGTAGTCTTCTTTGTTCAAGACTGAACAGATTCAATTCTTTTAGCCTGTCTGCATATGACATGCCTTTTAAGCCCGGAATAATTCTGGTCGCTCTTCTTTGCACTCTTTCTAGAGCAGCAATATCTTTTTTATAGCGAGGTGACCAGAACTGCACACAATATTCAAGATGAGGTCTTACAAGTGCATTGTACAGTTTTAACATTACTTCCCTTGATTTAAATTCAACACTTTTCACAATGTATCCGAGCATCTTGTTAGCCTTTTTTATAGCTTCCCCACATTGCCTAGATGAAGACATTTCTGAGTCAACAAAAACTCCTAGGTCTTTTTCATAGATTCCTTCTCCAATTTCAATATCTCCCATATGATATTTATAATGTACATTTTTATTTCCTGCGTGCAGTACCTTACACTTTTTTCTATTAAATGTCATTTGCCATGTGTCTGCCCAGTTCTGAATCTTGTCTAGATCATTTTGAATGACCTTTGCTGCTGCAACAGTGTTTGCCACTCCTCCTACTTTTGTGTCGTCTGCAAATTTAACAAGTTTGCTTACTATACCAGAATCTAAATCATTAATGTAGATTAGGAATAGCAGAGGACCTAATACTGATCCCTGTGGTACACCGCTGGTTACCACACTCCATTCTGAGGTTTTTCCTCTAATCAGTACTTTCTGTTTTCTACATGTTAACCACTCCCTAATCCATGTACATGTGTTTCCTTGAATCCCAACTGCGTTCAGTTTGAGAATTAATCTTTTGTGCGGGACTTTGTCCTAGTTTAAATGCTTCCGAACCTGCTCGAGGATCTTTTCTCCGAGTAGACTAGTTCCCTTGTTATTTAAATGCAGTCCATCCCGTCTATACAGATAGTCCTCGTTGTAGAATGTGGTCCAATGATCAAGATAGGTGAAGCCTTCCCGTGTGCACCACGTCTTCAGCCATGCGTTTTGATTAATTATTTCCAGCTGTCCATATGGTCCTTTGCAAGGTGCGGGTAGTATACCAGAAAATACCACAGTTTTGGTTTTCTCTTTTAATTTCCTTCCTAGCTCTCTGAATTTATTTTGCAGGGATTTTGGTCTGTCTCTTCCAATGTTGTTTGTACCGATGTGGACGACTACTACCGGGTCGTCTCCTGTTCGTTCTAGGAGCCTGTCCACGTTCTCAGTGATGTGCTTGACCGAGGCTCCCGGAAGACAGCACACTGTTGTAGTAAGGGGGTCCAAACTGCGAACTGAACTTGCTGTGTTTCTCAATATGGAGTCCCCAACAATCATGACCTCCCTTCTTTTTGCTGTCTGGTCACCACTGTCAATAGGGTCCTGGATGTTGTTCCTTTCATTCTCTTGTTGTTGGTTCTGCTCATCACAATTCTGAAGTGACTCAAATCTGTTGGTTGTTTTGATTTCTGGTGGTTGTGTTTGACGAAGTTTCTTTTTTTCCCTGCTTCTGCCTACCTGAACCCAGCTGTTCTGACCTTCTATCTCCCTGGTGGCTTTCAGTCTGTTAGGGGTGATGCAGACTTCCATGAATTGTGGGTGTGCCAGTTCCTCAAGATCCTGTTGCTGTCTCACTTCTTCCAGCTCCATTTCTAGCATACTTACTAGTTTATGCAAATCCTGGATCGCGCGGCACTTTACGCACACTTGGTTTAGCTCCGCTGGGTTTTCTCGGATTTCCCACATCAAGCAGGTGTCACAGATTACAGGCTTGAAGACCATGTTGAGGTTTTTTTTTTTTTTTTTTTTTTTGAAGTTTAGTTTCTTCTGCAACTGTCAACCTGCTTTCAAACTGCTTCGAAACTGCTCTGTACTTTTCCACGCCTGTACTTCTCCCACTCGCTGTCGCTTCCACTCGCTGTCGCTGGGAAGACTGCCTCGTTTAACTGCGTTGTTCTGCTGTGCTGTCGGCTCCTCCCCTCGCCCGTGTCTCAAAACGGCGCTGAATTTGAATCAGCTGCTCCGAGTTTCAGCTTGTTTGTTATCAGAAAAACACACGCGGCTGTTTGACTTTGAGCTGCTGCTGTGTTTCCCCAATGTCCTCTGTTTTCTGATTAAACCAATTCAAGATGCAATTTCTCCTTTCTGCTTCGAAACTGCTCTGTACTTTTCCACGCCTGTACTTCTCCCACTTGCTGTCGCTTCCACTCGCTGTCGCTGGGAGATTGTATGAAAACAGTGCAGTGGAAATGAATTTAACTTCAGTGTTTATTTTCCTTACAGAAAAAAAAACAGGTCACTGTATTGTAACTGACCCCAATAAACATTTCATCTCTATTGACATGAAGATTCTATTTTTCCAAATATATAACTGTGTGAACTTGACACTTATGTCTCAACTTTATACCTTAACTACCAAAACACAAAATCAAGATTGAATTACAATCTGAGGCCATGTTAAAAATGGAAGGAAAGAAATCAAAGCATGTCATTCAAGTTATCAAATGTCAGACCCCCTACTGTCTGGGCCCCACAAATACAAGATCAGTGGAATTAGAATCCAGTTATCTATTATATAAGTCTTTAATCTTCAGCGATGGGTGAAGCAATTATTTTCAGTTCTGGATAATTAGGCAGGGTAAGACTTCAAGTATAAATAACAAACTCCAATCTTGATTCAGTCTACATTTCCCAAAATTACCTCTGTCATGTACTGAGTGTTATATAAAACATACCTCCACTAAAAATACCACCAGCTCTGTTGGCTTGGACAACTAGCAATGCTCATCACTTAGGGAAAATATTCTAACTATGTAGGGTTTAGTCCTAAAACAACATACTCTTTGAATCAACCACAGCGGTTAATTAGTACGTTTAATATATGAATTGTACCACTGTTGTACTATACTATTGAAGCTGCTGATTGACCCTCAATACAAAACCACTGTAGTACCACTGAATTTGTCATTTGAAGATTATTTCATAGCTGGAGAAAAAGGAGATTTAGACAGGAAGGAGCGGCCACCTGAACCCTTTACAGTATATGCCCACCCAGTCCCATTTACAGGTGCAAGAGTAAGAGGGGAGACAGACGAAATGGATGAGACATGGTAACTAAGGAAACAAACAATGTTTACCAGCTCCTCACAATAAAAACCCCACTGATATATCTTATAATTAGTGTTCCACATTTCTGGTTTATTCCGAATTGTACCAAGAAAATTACATGATTTTTTTTTTTGAACATCGATTTTTACTGATTTATACCTGATTTTTGTATCTACTATTCAATAAATTCACGGTACTATTTTCTAGGAAATACGCAATATTTTGATTAACATGTTGTTATTTTGACTACAATATTGTACTAAGCAGCCCTACATTGTATCCTAGGATACAGGGGGTATGATTAGATGTCAGAGGATCAAATAACATTTAAACGCCACACATTGGTTCTCTGTTCACAAACACATTATCACCGGATTCTGTTGGCCAATCAAAGTTTGATTATTATGGCTGTTATTCGGCTTGGTAACTACTAGCTTGATAAAAAACTAAATCGAGATACATAAAAATATAATATTTTTAGTGGATGAGGAATGGGGTGAAAACGTAAATCAGTTTCTGGATATTCAAAAGAAAATGAATGTTTTGAAGTATAGAAAAAGCAAAAATAGCAGAAATAGGTCAGTGAAAGTGTGGTTTGCAGCGCTCAGGTGAATATGTGATACAGGAGCTCCAAACACCAACAGACATAAAGTTATAGTTCAAAACCGTTTTTTATTTTTCCTGTTTTCCTCTGGTTGAGATCGTGAAATAATAATGCTGACTCTACCAAACAATGGATACTGTCAACGTTTAAACCACGGGGTTCAGTCCCAAAATAATAATACACAAAACAACACACAACACAGACATGGCCACTTGTCCTGACAGTGTGTGCTCTGAGTGCAGGTGCAGTGCAAGGTAATTACAGTGACAACTTGGTGCAGTGTAGTCTGGGCTCAATGCTGGCTGTAGCCACAGCTCCCGAAGCGTGTTAGATGTTTATCAGTGACAAACACAGACACTTAGTTTCCACAAAACAAACAAAAACTTAACATTCATGATTGGATTTACACAGGTCAATTTCATAACCAGTCAAAGGAATAGATTACATTGTCATGTCCCCAAATATACCCTTAGTCACACCCCCTAGTTCAGTCATGTCTCCTCCAATCCATGACTGACACATTGCGTACCGCTTTAGGGAGATGACGTCGGTCATTGTGACTCCACCCCTTCCTGTCGGGCAGGCTTCTGTCTGACCCTGGAATGAACTGACATTCTGTTCCTGTTAAACAGTTCCATCACAGATCGGGAGATTGCTGACTAGGATTCATTTGCTCTCTGTCACAGGATCAGATGAGATAGAGGACGCATAGCGTTGCAAATACTGCTGCATTGAGGTATATGTTCACACTGACAGAATAAAAATCCACAAGCAGCTTTTACACGCACTTTAATAAAAGAGAGCACAGAATTACTGTGTTAATGAGTTTGTCAGAGTGCTGTTCTTTGCTGGACAGCCACTGTTTATAACAGAGAGGTGTGTATTGGTGACTTTCTGTGACAGTACTGTCTGTCCATCAGCAAAACACTGCCTAATGCTGACAATCATAATCATAAATATTTGACCAAAAAAGATGATCTTTTAGTTGCCAAAATTATGAAACACATTGTTGGAAGTGTCCAGTGTGATTTTTGACGCGTCTTCCGACGTCTTGTACCGTCCAGTTCTGTCAATTTTCAAGACAAATAAACATGGCTTGTTTCGTGCTGATGTCATGGTCATACCTTCTGCAGATACTATTTCTGTCAGCACAGCGATTGCCCAAACATTCTCAAACTACTAGCTAACTTGGGAAAACATGGCCTCAACTTGCAGATTCTGCTTCAGAATGGCAGGGACATTAAACTTAATCAGAAACTGCTACACATCATATTCCATACATAAAGTGTGTATACTAAGATTTTTCCCCTCGATTTTTACCAATGTTTCAATTAAAAATTATGTTTTACCGATTCTATCCTTATTTTAATATATGTAAAATAAACTTTGAAAAATCTCTGGGAATTTTTTTTAAAGATAAAAACTGAAAATGTGGAACACTACAAATCTATTTTGGGTTCAAAAATAATTCTTGAGAACAGTAGAACCACTTTGTTCGAAAAGCAGGTCACAATAAAACTGGAATTTTGCATGTACATTACCATATTAATTTCTTTATTTTTTATGTATGCTAAGATTTAACTGACAGTTTTATATGAACAACAGGCTGTAAAAGCTGTTAACACACTACAGCTCTCCCTCCTTATAACAGTAGTCAGGAGTCATAGTTTAGAGACTGTTGTATTTATGTTTGATATGTTTGCTTTTCATAAAATGTAAGTGCACTTCCATTATGGTGACAGTTATAACTTTAATGTAAGGATTTTCTCCCCCAGTCCCAGTATATGCTGGCTTCATAGAATTGTAAAGAAGAATATCACAATGATCATCACATTTCTTGCTGTTTCAGTGAAATAAGAATATCTATATACACTCTAGGATTTTTTCTTTTTTTCTGGTTACACTTCATATTACCTACTACAGCAATAAGGGTCTTCTCTGCACTGTGATCCATTTCCCCTTCCTGTAATAGCATCCTCCTTCTGGGTGCTAATACCTTCACTATCTCCATCTGAGCTATATCTAATTTAGTTAGAGGCAATGCAGTAAACTTTAACAAATGAAAGTCATAATAATCCAAATATGTTAGGACAGAATAGTTCAATAAATTATTTTATGCATTATTGTAACACTAGTTATATCTCAGACTTAAATTCACAGGTGAGACAGCCTCTCTCGAAAGGTTTTTATTCCCGGTATAAAGCATTTTTGTGATTTAAACATTTTTTTAATTTTAAGTAATATAATTCATGGATGCATAGCACCATTTTTTAAAATAAATTTGGGATCGGGAAGATGTAAGAACGACTTTAACACCATACTGGACACAACTAAAAGCAGCACAGAGAGAGAGAGAGAGAGAGAGAGGGAGAGAGAGAGAGAGAGAGAGAGAGAGACTATACGCCTTTCACTGCCTCAGCTTCATTGCTGTGTGTCTCTTCAGGAATATGGGCAGGAAAAAAAATGACGCATCCCGACAATGATCAGAGAGAGGCACACCTCCGACTTCAAACCAAAGTGCACTAGGCAGACCTCTTGAAAATACATTTGAGACAGAATTTAAATGTATAAGTGTTAAAATGAAAGAAAAGAAAAATGACAGGTATGTTATTTAAACAGTTGTAGCAACATGTGGGGACATATAACGTTATATTTTCCTGAACCCCGCTACTTACTCTTTAAGATTTGATAACCACAATCTGTCCAGTTTTTATCTGCTCTCACAGCACATTTGCTCAAATTACAATCAATGTACTCTCTGGCATGATCCACTTTGTTATGCCTTTGTTTCTTATCTGGAAGTACGATTAATTTTGAAGTCGTTGTTTGCATTTGGTGAAATTAGTTGCCATTATACTACAACCTACTACTATACAGTTAACATCCATTTTATTAGTGAGACATTCATTTTAACAATTTTTTCAAATGAAGTGGTTGTTAGTGCTATATTGTACACTGCAATACAACAATTGCACTGTCTGTCCTTCCTCAGACAGGCATCATATTTTTTGTTAGAACTTTTGCTATATATATATATATATATATATATATAATATATAATATCGATATATATATATCTATATACTTCTATGTATGGCTAAATCAAATAGTTATTTTTTGCTGACAATTCACAGGATGGGAGTCAGGGATACGATAGGAAGGGAATGTTTTTGCAATTTAGGATTGGAGGCTCTGCCTCTAGAATAGGGGAGAGAAAAAAGGACGGGCTGGACTTCAACTGAGAGAGCCTTCCCTATGGAGTTGAAACTAGCCCTATCAGCCTTTGAGCCCCTGAAAATACAGACTCTGACTTCTCAGAGATTAATTATAGATGGAGCCTCACTACTTGGTCCCAGTTACTGACTGATTTTGACCCTCAGAGGACAGAACAGCTCATATGAAGCCTTGACGTAAGGAAGAAAAGAGAATCAGAAAGAACACAAATAATTGTTAGTTATGGGACTCAAATACTAAGAGTATGAGGGCCACGTCCCGGGAGAATAAAGGAGAAAGTAAGACAGAGGCAGGATATAGCACTTGAGCTGCAAAACAATAGTGTGGTTGGTGGTCCCCTCTGACCACATGAAGAACCTATGGAGTTACTGGTACTCTACGTCAGGGAAGTGAGACTCACTATCCCCCCAAAAGACTGACTACTGGCTCCTCACAAACAAAGATGTGTTCCAAAGTATAACATAAAAGCAAGAATAAACAAACATTGACAAACAAAAATAACTAAAATAGATGGTTTAGGGGAAGGAGCTATGTGTTGGCCATTCACTTGGCCGAGAGGAAAAAAACCTTTATTAGGAGGAAACCTCTGGTAGCGCGAGACGGTTGAAGCGGGCTCTAGCTGCGGAAGAGGCTGCGCTAATCCTGAAGGAGTGTGTGGTGCACAATTGGGGAGAAAGACCTGCTCTGGTAACGAGAGTGGAGAGGTGGGAAGAGAACCAGTGTCTGGTAATGATGCTTTTGGAGCAATCAAGAAAGAGGAGGTCTAAGGAACTGATAAGTCTTTTAATAGATATGAACTTAGTTAGAGAGGAGAGAGGGCAGAGAGGAGAGTCTACTTTTGATATTTGGATGAATTGACCTTGGCAAAGTTGGTCTGTCTTGGATGTTCTCAGGAACAGGATGTAATGTTGATCTGGAACTAGAGAGAGGTTGCAGGAGTGGATGCCTATGGCTGGGAAACTGGATGATAAAGGCACTGTGAATTCTGAACGTCTCAAAAATCAAAAAAAGGCGGTTAGGCACATTGCCTCCATAACAATGTTGTCGAATGGATTGAAACATCCTGACCTGAGAATTGATATCAGGGTATTGAGGATATCGGTGGTTATAGGAAGTCTGGAACGAGATGCAGAGGGGAGGTTCTCTGTGATTCCTCAGAGTGTCGGACGTACTGCTGGGATGGAGAGAAGGGTCGACGAGAGGTTACTGCGGAAGTGGACTTAAATTCCTGAAAGGTAGATGTTTATAAAGGTTGGAGATAAATGCAGTGTGTCCCGAGCATGAACAATGAAAGTTATGATCTAGTTCTTGTTAAAGGGGGTGGGGGGATATCATGTTCTGAGTGCAGAAGATGGAAAAAGTTGCCCAGCCTGTTGCGTAAGAGAAGTGGGTGGATGGAGAAAGGGCTGCTAACATATAGGTTCTTGCCAATAGGAGGAGGTTGTAGAGGGTTGGGTTTAATTGAAGATGAGCTACTGGAATGGCGGGACTTGGAGAGGGTATGGAACTGCTGCTGGAACCAGGTTGCGGAATTTGGCTACCTTTAATTATTTGTTTTCTGATAAACGGGAAGAGGGTGTGACGTCGAATGGCTGCTGCTGATTAAGACTCTGGATGCTGTAGCCAATTTGTTTTCAGGAACACTGATATTTTGAACCGGGAGTGAGGCCAATGCTCTCTGAGCAGTGCCGAGCAAGGGAGCTGATTGTGCGGAATATACAGTGAAGGTGAGGGCGGACTGGCACCTGTGAGGCAGAAGGAGGGGTTGCAGTAGTGCTGGATGGGATTGTCCCCGTATGTAAATGATTGTTCATGCCATCTAAATCGAGTTTTAATTGCAGACAGGGTGTTTGCAAAACTCTGCATGAAATGCTTCATGTCAGCCATGACTTTTTGGTGCAGCTCTGTCATGGGATCTCAGTTGAAGGTAACTGCTGGGTTTCTGCTATACTTGCAGGCAGCTCTGGGGTGGTGATATAGGTGCTTGGAGCTGGTGTTGCTGTTTATTGATTTGAAATTTCCTTTTTATAATTTATGTCATATTAATCACTGCCCAAACTTTTCTATTACAATACTGTATTTTATATTATTTTATGTTCTGTTATGGTAGCTTAATCCAATAATAGTCTTACCTAAGTGACCATTTCATTTATTATTTGTCATGAGTGTAATATACTGCAAAAGAGCAAGAAAGAGCTGAGGATAAAATATAGTACTCTCTGTATCCAAGATTGATACATATGCTTGCTACACATATTACTTGAGGGACCTACTAAAATGAATGACAGAAAAAAGTAATGCCCATAAATAACAATAGATAAAAAAGAAACGACAGCATATATCTTTAAAGTGTAATGCACAAACTAAAAATGGAATGACAAGGAATGACAGCATTGAAATACCGAAAATACACGAAACCAGTGAAAAATAAGGAACGGCAGCTTGTATCTTTTAACACTAGAACATTTTCGAACTACCTAGAACCACCATGTGGGTCACTTTGACCCATACATTTTTAAACTGCTTCATTATGAAAATGAAAGACATACTATCGGATACAACTGAAAATTTTATTCGTGAACATAATATCTAACATTTGCATTGCAGAAACACCGTATTTAAATGGAAAATTAAACATAAAAGGCTTTATTTTTTTACAGTCCGGAAATTGGCATCTGTGTCCGGGTGGCAAGAATTAACAAACCCAAACGCCCTAATGTCCGGTTTTAAGTGAAACGCATAAAAAACACCAACCTTCCTTTTAATCTATATGAGTGGAATTTATTGAGTCTTTATTGGCCATTTGGATTGGATTGTCAATAATACTTCCACCAATCAGAGAGTGGCATACAGTGTGCGATCCCACCCTCTGACAGACTGGTGGTATGCAGCACAGAAGCGCGCACCAGACAAGGGAAAGAATGTGTCAGATGTCAAAGTCAATATAAAAATTGCAATGAGTGATAAATACAATTTGCATAAAAAAATAAAAAACAGACTGAACATTTGTGTTTATTATTATTATTATTATTATTATTATTATTATTATTATTATTATTATTATTATATTATTATTATTATTATTATTATTTTACAAGGGGTTAATTAAGTAGCAGCCAAAATTGTTTATGTAAGACTTGTTAGAAAATCTGTAACAATGGTGCAAATTTGCTTTGAATTGTTACAGTGGATACATGTAGATATGACTACATCCACCGTGCAGGTATTACAAAGTCCCTAAACAGTATGTTAAAATAAATTAGTTCTGCAATGTATAAAAAAAGTTAATTTTGCCAGTGCTTGCTAGTCTATTAACCAGTTTTAAATTTAAAGTGTTTTTGTTTCGGCTTTATTGTTTAAGTTTTCACACATGCAATACTGTCGTTCAATTACTACATGATACTGTGATCATTCCACTGTGTTATGTTAATGAACCATAGCTAAGTTTTAAAACTGAGTGTTAGCAAATGCCTATAGTTAAAGTGTACACAATTACTGATATTTTAAAATTGAAGGGCCATATAAGAACGATAGATATTGTAACTCATTTTTAGAAGGCCTTCTTTGTTGTTCTCCAAGTTGCTGCTGTGACATTGTAGATGCTGTAACTAGTTACTGTAAATTAGATACTGTTTTAGCAGACACATGTCATTAAGTAAACATGTTTTTGAAATTAAAAGTAGAAATACAAAACTCACATGTTTTCTTTGTGAACGTGCTAAGTGATAAATGCCAATGCAAAAACCATCAAAATCTACCAAGGTAGCAAATCTGCAAATGTAATACCAGCCAAAATTTTCAGTTATAATGAGGTCATTATTTGCTTAAAGGATTTCCATTATCTTATTAGAAATGTGTTTAGTACTGATCTGTACAGTCTGCTGTGCCCCAGTATTTGAATAATGCTTTAAATTACATTGATCTGGGTGTGATTAAATACATAACCTTTACAGTAAAATTTGGATTACTTACTGTATGCAATCGTAATTAAACCACATATATGCATCCGTGTCTGTACAGTATAAACATTGCATATTTAGAGGTAGCCATTAGTAACATTGAAAAACCTGAACCAAATTTGAGTACATTTTGACTCATTTTGTCTCTTTTTACCGACATGCAACCAATAGTGCCATAGTTTTTAACGTCTATTAATAACATTTATTAATATTTATTATGGGGGGGGGTCATTACAAACAAGCTTTTCACACTCAGAAATTATTTGTAAAAAAATTAAAAAAACACGTGGACAGGATCGGCGCTTCAGAAATTGTATTGATTTACTACAGTGTTACTCATCACCACAGCTACTTGTCTCAGGTAAGATTAGCCTCTAATCTACCGTGATATAGCTACTATTGTTCTGGCTTGCAGGTTCGATTGCTAGAAATATCAAGAGCACAATACTGTGTATACTGCATGATTATTGATTTGTACCGAGATCTGGTGGTGTTGTGTTAAACTGTGAAATATGTCCGGGTTTGGTCTGTGGAAAAGGTGGCAACCCTATTCATAATACCTCATAAAAAGAAAATATAACACTACTTCCAGTATGACGGCTGCATGTACTCTATGGAGCATACGAGTCTGCCAGCTGACTGTCCTGCATCCAGGAGTTGTGTTGTAAACAAAGACACAGTTCCATTGAACACTATTGTGAAAATCATGTAAATTGGTCCATAAAAACCTGTAAAACTTAATTTATTAATTTTTTTCTAATAGTAATATATATAAAAAATAATATATAACACACGTTTCATATTAGGCACATATGTTGTTATTCTACCTGTCATTTCAGTTTGCTGTACGCATCTGAGTGCATACAGCAAACATATTACAATCAAAATGATTACTTTCAAGAATAAATATTTCCTTCTGATATATTCCCAGTTGAATTTGTGGAACAAAACAAAGGATTATTATCTCCCAGGTACATTGCAAAATAAGCAACTAGGCTTTCACTGAGTTGGCATCTTGACAAATCCACTATCATAGCAATCTCTGTCTCATAGTCAGTCTACAAACAAAGAAAGGCTTGAAATAAATTTAAAAAAAAACACGTGCTAGAAAGAGGAGACGTGGCTTGTTTGCTACATTTACAAAAAAAATAGAATATCGTACGTTAATATAAAAAAAAAAAAAGACATGTATTGTAATACATGGGTCACAGTGACCCACCTGGAAATTCTAGGTAGAACTGTTTATAATTTTATCATTTTTGCGATTCTGGCTTTGAAATGCCATCTGGATACTGAATTAATTTATTTAGGAAAAGTCAAAAATGGGCATACACATATGATTTACAAGGAAGAGTAATTAACAATTTAAAGTCCAAAATGGGCCAAACTGACCCACCTGGCGGTTCTAGCGTTAAACCCGTAAAGTAATCTCTAAACCCCTTACCCCGGTAATAGTAGTATTAAAGTGGAATGATATATGGAATGACAGCCCCAGAATACTCCAAAAATGCACAAAACTGTGGAATTAATGTATCAGTTTAAATCTATTCTGTATGTCAGCTTTTTATAATCTAAATTAATGGTTGTTTCTAACTAATACATTTGTTATCATTATAATTATTTTATTTCTCAACTTTAGATTTGTTTTCTACTTCTTGCCACTAGTGTACCGCAATCATTTCTATGATTCATGCATTTCTCACTCTAGAAGTTTGAGAGTGTATGTTGAAATGCAAACACCACGACATCACATCCGACACTGACAGCAAATAACCATCCATTCCAAATATGAAAACTTGCCAACACAGGATGTATCTGCACAAGTTGACCATATGCTATTGTCATGATCAGCAAGTGTGATTAGGTAGCACTGGGAATAGTTCTCTTCCAGTCAAATGAATTTCCAGAACAAGACACATTAGCTCTCTGACAGCAGGCAATAACTATGGACAACAAAATACTATTGTGTTGTTTTGCTCTTTTCTTGTCTTTTTTAGAATCAACTACAGTGTTGATTATAAAAAGTGTTGTAGTGTTGTCCAGGACTTCACACATCAGTATTAAATGAAATCAAGAGAATGCATTAAAAAATATTGCATTGACCAGTTGCAACACCCTGATAAATATATGTTGGACATGCAAAAATGTGATTGCTTTTCTTCCAGTTGAAAACAACATTAGAAATGCCCTTTTCAATTACTGCTGAGCTTAGCCATTGTCCATAGTGTTTGCATATCGTTATCTTGCATGAACAGCTTATACTTGTGGTTAATTTCAGGCATGCCCCATGGCGACAATACCAGTGTCTTTTGACTGAAGTAGAATTTTTGGGAAGTGAATGGCTGGGTTTCTATGCAGTTTAGAAACTTCTTTTTATGTCTCCACTGTCATGACTTGTGGCGTAGTCACACATACCATGCACATTACTCAAGCTATACGAAGTAAACATTTAAAACATTGTACAGCTTTAAAGGGGTGTTAAATCGCTTTTTCACACAAAAAAGCTGTACAATTGATGAAAAACGTTTGCTTTGCATGGAAACATGTCCGAAAGCCATATGAGACTTCAGCAGTGAAAATCCTGTTTGTGGCATAACCTTGCACAACATTCTACCATAATTAGCAATCCTTTATTATCTGAGATCTGCTGGAAGTAGCCCTGGCAAGCTTCTTTGACCAAATAGGAAAAAATAAGCATTTATTTTAGCCAGATAAATTCTCCTTCCAACTGAAAATAACCTAATTAATATAAACATATAGGAGGGCATATTTAAATAGTTCCAAGTACCGGTGCTTGAAAGGCAGCACACTTCTCGGTTATACATTTTGCTGCAAGACATACATCTTTCAGCTGTTTGTCAAAATATAGTACTTTGATAGACTTGCTCCATTGCAGGAAAAAGGCAGCCATTGAAGAACTATTTAACAGTTCAACAGGTATTTTTAAAACTTCTTTGTCATCCTTTACATGTTGTTTTGATCCAAATGTCAAAATCTGTTAGAATATGGTTGGTGAAAAGCATTTGGAAGTTTAGGGTTTGACAGTTTCTTTTTTCACAAAGGGAATGTCATGTATTCTGTTACCATGCAGCTTGTTCAAAATGTCTTTAAAGACAACATTTACATTTCCTTTCATGCAAAAGAAAAGCCCCAGGAAATACTGGCTCTCCGGTTAATGGGGCATTATACATCACAAATGGTGATAAATAGAAGATTGAATGTGGTATCATAAGGCATGAGCTGTGGAAGAGAAAGATCCTTATTACTCAAGTCGATTAGGGTTTGAGCTTCATTAATGAGAACAAGATGACCAAAGAGTAATCGTTGACAAATTGAGGGTTATTTTCAAAGGAGATTTATAATTGAGTGTATAAAGTTGTGGATGAACATACAATAAATACATTACATTCCTTAAAGTAAGTTAGCTTTCATTTCTCTTCAGGGACCATGTCTTCAGTTTAACAGTACAGTATTCAGTATTTCCATGCATATGCACTACTTGAAGTACCATTTTTTTTCAGCACTGTTCCATTTTTTTTGTGCATATTTATGATTTTGGAATGTTTTGATATTATGCTGGTTGCAAGATTGACTTAACAATGAAACATTACTTAGCCCACTTTAGTACTTCTGAAACATATAAATAAATAAATCAGATGGTTTGATGATTTTATTTAAAAAAGCATATGTCTGCAATGTGTTTGTTTATTTATTTATTTATTGCTTTTCAAAATATAGTCTGATTCACTTGGGGCTACCCTGGAAAATAATTAAAACTAAGTCTCACTTTGAACGAAGGGGTGGTCGGATCTTGTTCGGGAATTTATTCTTATTCAGGTCAGCATTGGTAAAGTAAATTGTCTGCACAAGACGAATAAGATTTCAGCTGTCTGAATGAACGGTCCTCAAGGTGATGGTGTTGACCCGATCCTGATGTGGACGTATTTTGATTTGGGATCATAACATAAAATGTAATATTTTATTTATATATATATATATATATATATATATATATATATATATATATATATATATATATACATACACACACACACACACACACACACACACACACACACAGTATATATTTCAGAACATATTAGAATCTGTGTAGAGAGAAAGAATTAAGTGTCCTGAAATAAATGAAATCATTTAAACCTTTTGTGTACATCCAAAAAAAAAGCTGTCATTAATTTTCATTTTTGTACACTGCAGTTATACCTCCTTTCAAACCTATAACTCCATTAATTTGTTCTGAATATGTTTTTTTTTTTGTTGTATTTTATCCTATTGAACAAGCAATTGGTAAGACAGAATGGAAATAATAATTTGCCCTTGTGTTTGCATTTGCATTTGGTACAATTTTCATTTGAGTTTATATAGGATTTGCTAAAACAATTGAACAGGAAGTATTATTTTGGTGGATTTTGCAACCACCTTCACTGCCAGACAGGGAGCTGTTGCAACCACTGTCACTGCCAGACAGGGGAATGTGGCAACCACCACTACCAGAAGGGGCAGCGTTACTTCCTTCGCTGGTGGAGGAGCCCACAGCGCCACCACGACCTCTGCTACCAAAGAGGGCAGCACCATCACTTCCATTGCTGTGGCCGCTGCTACCAGTTGGGGTAACAGCTGCACCACCACCTGCCAGAGGGTGGCGCCTGCACTTTTACTACAGAAGCTGCCAGGGAGGACAGCACCATTGCTGCCAGAAGAGCCGACAGCACTCTCACAACTGGGGCTGCAAGTACAGTCAGTGAGCAGCTGTTCCATCACTTTTGCTGCCACTGCCAGAGGCGGCAGCACTGCCACCTCTGCCGCCACTGCCAAAGGGGGCAGCTGCAGCACTGCATCCGCCGCTGCCACAGGGGGCAGCACCACATCAACTGCTGCTGGAGGAGCCGGCAGTACTATCACTTCTGCTGCCACTGCCAAATGCAACAATTGCATCATTGTATCCAGGGCTGCCAGAGGGGGCAGCATCCCATCCATCATTGCCGTGGAAGGCCAATTCATCACCACCTGGGGGTTGTGTGCTGCTGGCCTCCAGGGATCTGCTGGGACTGCTGGAGGGTCTTGCTTCCCTGCCAGCTTTGTCCCTGCTGAAAAAGTAGACAGTCCCGCCAGTATGGCTTGAGCCCATGCAAAAACTGGGACGCCCCGAAGCCAAAATTGAGAGTATGGAGATTGGGAAAACAGTCCCATCCCCCAGAACTGCCCAAAAGAGCCACACACCCACCAGACATAGGTGAACTTTTGCAGGGGCAGCTCAGATTCAAAGGGGGAGGTGGCCTGTTAGGGCCAAATGTGCGTTCACACAAGGGGGAGAATATGTGGCAGGGCAAAGTTGTCCTGCCCCTTTAAGGGAATGGGTCACATGATTGGCAACCATTCTGGCTCTGGAGAGGAGCTACAAAGTCAGAATGACCGCCAATTAAATACATGACCACAATCACCAAATTGGGGGATTATATAATTAATTATTTATTTAATTGGCCCAGCTGCATGCTGCAGCACTAAGTGCTGAGGGTTGTGTGTTTGCTGCCTTCCTGACTATGAGTTTTGTATGTTTTGTTTAAGATATTTCTGTTATTTTGTTTAAATCTTTGTTTTCGCCATCATGCCCTTTATTTTGCTGTGTGGTGTTTCTTCATTTTAGTTATATTTTGCTTTATTAAAATAAACTCCACATTTGCTAAAATTCCCTGTCTCTGAGTCTTGAGAACACCAGTATCCTCTGCCATCCTGTCATACATTCCCATTAAGCCAATCACAGCTCACAGAGGTAGTAAAATAGTCAATCAAATAGCACACAGGATCCGTTTCCTCACACATACGTGTAACAGCACAGCACACGTCATTTTGATTAGGATAGTGAAGCGAAGGCTTGTTTAAACAATTTATTTTACTTTGTGTAAAATTTAAAATCAGTAGCCAAAAAGTAGTTGGAGGTGGAACACAGAAGATTCCAAAATCGTTAGCCAGATGATTATTTGTTCAATGAATAATTTTGATGGCAAGGTAATATGTTTGATTTGCAGTGCAATATTTGCAGTTATGAAAGATTCTAACATACTATATCACTACTATAGCACTATGACACGCTGCACAAAACAAGGTATTTTGAGTTTACTGAAAATGAAAGAAGCTATGGAGTCTCAACTAAAGGTTTTTCTGAAAATGAGAAGAAAAAATGAAAGTGCTGTGGATTTTTATTTATTTTTTAACTTCAAGAAGCCATGGAAAGTGCAGAAATACCTTGGAAGAAACTAACTGGGATTACAACAGAGGGTGCATCATATATGACTGGACAAAAGCATGAACTGTCTAGCAGAGTACTTGAAAAAAAGAAAGAAAGAAATGCAGAAGTACCAATTATCTTACACTGGATTCTGCATCAACAGGCATTATGTGGAAAAGCTCCAGAATTAGAACACGCAATGAGCGAGACAATAAGTGCCAAGTGTCTGGACAGAAGTGATAAAAAGGTACTTTTTATAGTGGTACTGTTTACTAACACACTTTCCCAACTTGCCAGTATCTTTTTTTCTCCAGTGCTGTTAAAAACATTATATTTTGGAATATTGATGAATATTGTAAATATTGAGACTTGGTATTCTATCTTTTTTTTTTTTTTTACTGTTTGAGATTTCCATTGAAATAAAACATTCTTATTTCCTCCATTATATTCATCTTGTGATATTGAGTTTTTTGTTAGTGTTCTAGGAGAGCTGCTTCTAGTTATTTCTGCCTATTTCTGTACTATACAATACATTAAGTAATATGTTGATTAATTA
Source organism: Polyodon spathula (assembly GCF_017654505.1). NCBI lineage: Eukaryota > Metazoa > Chordata > Actinopteri > Acipenseriformes > Polyodontidae > Polyodon > Polyodon spathula. The sequence continues at coordinate 45,161,688 of NC_054536.1, read as the reverse complement.
ATTGAAACCGTGCCTGCATACTTATTGGACTAGGAATCGTGCAGTAGGGGTAATGTGTTTTGTGTAAAGTAGTATATTTGCGTATATTGGCCTACACACAATTTATATAGATATGTTCATTACGACAGTGAGGTCTGCCAAGTGAACAGTCTTAATTTAAATGGCCCTTGCTGTCAGATTTTTCCATTCAAACAGATTTTCATAACAAAGAACTTCAGTAAGATGTGTTAATTTCGCATTAGTGAATCAAACAAATAAATCTATTGAATTGATTCACTAAACTGAATGAATCGAGTCAGTAAAAAGAATCAAACTGCATATCACTAGTTTTCAGGCCAGAAAAAAGAGTTCTAAATAGCGTGCCTGTCAGTGGTTAAAGCCTGGTTCCCATACACTAATAAATGTAATACGTGCACTAAAATTAACACCCTTTAGTAAATACCACGTGAATTCAGTTCATCTCATTATTTTATACATCAGAATGCATTACAATAAAAATCACATATTTATTCTGATAACCATTGCGTGAAGCACTAAATTTAGTGCGCACTATAATGTCAAGTATCGCATGCGATGAATAAAATTACAATAGTAAATCCGGAAATCATGAACGTGCACACTAATTGCAATTTTCATACACCATAAAGTTTAGCACCCTTTTTTAAATGAAGCCCTTAATGCTTTAGTTTATGCATAAATCAAGCAGTCCTTACCTTTATATTCTACCAAACTTATCACATACATTGTATTGTTTCCTGTTCCCTGTTCCTATAGTAGTGGATCTCCAATGTAATCTGTAATTATGTGTTTTGAAAATGGCTAACTGAATTGTTACACATACACAAATATAAAATGTATGTAAATAAGATTACTTCACAGACAAAAAACTTTACAGATTGTTTTTATTGTGTTTGTCATGGGAAACAACAGGAGGTCTTAACAAAATATCACAATTTGTCTTGTAAATGTACCTTTATTTTTTAAATTATTTTTTTAAGTAGCATCTGGCAAAGAAAACATCTTGAGAAAAAGTTGAATGCTAACCCAGTTGATGTAATATGCTACTACCTGTATATAAAGTTATATCCTCGATTTTTGCATGGAGTGTACCAAAGACCTACTCTCTGAACAATGTGCTAAAATATAATATTCTTCCATTTTTTTTCCACACTGAATGGGAACTAAATGTTCTACAAAAATAAAATGACAGGTGGACTTTTTCCAGTTTTTCCAATTTCAAAAGTAAACCTACTTATAAATTGGTTAATTAAAATAGATTAACATATTTACTGTACCACCTTTAATACTGTGTTCTGAATCAAGGTTATTAAGCAGACGTTAATAAAAAAAAAAAGTACTTAGGTCAAAAAATAACCTTTGACTTCAGTCATTCCCATATGACTTATTGAAATTCAATGAATACTTCAAATGTAAGAAAATATTATTATGATTTATAATGCATTTTTTTAACAAATAATCACTGGATTTGTGAAACATTTACCTATACATATTACATTTCCCTATTATATAATACATGTTTTCTTCTAAACCTATAATGTTCAATGTAACATTTCTTCTAAAATTTTAGGTGGTGGGTGGAAAAAAATGCACACTGTTCCTGTTATACAGTGCCCTCACAGGTCAAGAGGGAGATTGTTGACTAGGATTCATTCGCTCTCTGTCACACATAAGTTCTCCTCTCACTCTCACTCTCACTCTCACTCTCCTTCCAAACATTCACCTACATACAACCCACACCAAACATTCACATTCATTCCTTTGACTGTTTTATAGGGTGTGACCAAGGGTAAGTTACAATCAATCATTCAGTTACCACCTGGCCACATTCCACACTCTTCCAACCATACCTCAATCACTCAATTAAAACAATTAGACACAATTTCCATCACCAGACACCCACACACACATGTACCCACGAGCACAGCTTCTGCTCTGCACACATCCTCCCCCTATTCTGTCACAAGCTGCCATTCCTTATTTTACAGAGTTTTTTTTTTTTTTCAGATTTTTTGGTATTCCAAAACTGTCATACCATGGAAAAAGCTGTTATTTTACTTTTAGTTTGTGTGATACTATTATAGGGGTAAAAGGATAAGATTAGTACACTGTTTTAAAAGATACAAGCTATCTTTCCTTTTTTTTCACTGGTTTTAGTGTATTCCAAGGTTGTTATTTCATGTCAGTCCACTTTTAGGTTATTTATTAGACTTCCTAATATTAAAGGGAGAAGGGGTTTCAGGATCAGTAATTGAAGTGCATTTTTACTATTTAAAATACATGCTCTTAAAAATAATAATAATAATAATAATAATAATAATAATAATAATAATAATAATAATAATAATAAGTTTGACTGACTTTACTTGCTGTTGTCAAGTGTCATTAATAACATAAATTGAAATACATAAATAATTTGAATATACATTCTTCCTCAAGCCTTACAGTTTGTCAACCAAACTTGCTTTGCATGTATAGGACTTAAGTTTGAAGGTTTGAGATCCTCAGATGAAAATATCAAGATCAGGATTCCTTTCTGTGCCTTTCCTCTGCTATACTTATTGTTAGTTGCAAGCAGCAAATTCTTTGTTTTATATTTTTAAAAATATTTTAAAGATGGTGTTAAAAAGGTCTGGAATTGTGCTTTTAATGTCAATGGTGTAGAAAGTTTGAGCTGCCACCATTATATTTTTCACCTGTTACCATATTTCTAATTTTTTAGACAGAATTATAAGATTTGATACATTTTAACATGGAGTCAAAAGCCCATGAGATCTTACTGAGGGGAGCTGGCAGTGTTTAAATGTCAGTGTGTATTAGTGTGTATGTTTTCTCCAGAGCTTTGGATGTAAACCTCAGGAAAGTGAGTTGTGTTGATTTAAGAATTTGCCAAATTGCAGCAGTGCGGGGGCTGACTCGACTTAAAGTAATTTGCAAGCCACTGTCTGAGGCAGAGTATTATATAAGCACTGACGCTAACCGGGTGACCAAGCACTCAGCACCAGCTCACCAAAGGGCCGGTAGTCTAAACTGTGGTGGTCCACACGAGGACAGGCCAGTGTGGATTGGCTGCAAAATGTTCTATCCATGCAGGGAACGTGAACGCTTCAACTGCAGGCCAGGTTTGCATGCATTTCTTTCTTTTCTTTTTATTAATTAATGCTCTTGCTCCTCCTGTACCTGTTTGTTTTCACCTCCCTCTCAGCACCACCCTCTCCCATCGCCATTTCTACTTTCTTTCCACTACTGCTGGCTACCATGACTAACTTTAATATCCTCGTAATCCTCTCCTTTTGTTCCTGTCCTCTGGCTTCTCCCTGCCGCTGCAAATCTAACTCCTCTAACCTTGACACAACCAACAACTCTATTCTCCTGTCCTCCATCGCTGACCTGGGACTCTCCGGCACTGCTCTCTGTTCTCCTCCTACCTCTCTGATCACATTTACTAGGTGTCCTGGCATGGCTCACTCTTTGCCTCTTGCTCTCTTTCGACAGGTGTCCCCCAAGGCTCAGTCCTGGGACCCCTCCTGTTTTCCCTCTACATCTGCTCTCTGGGTCCCCTCATCTCCTCCCCTGGCTTCTCATATCATTTGTAAGCTGATATGTCCAGATCTTCCACTCCTTTACCCCCTCTGACTCTGACATTTTCTCCCATATCTCTGCCTGCCTCTCAGCCATCTCTTCCTGGATACACTTGCATCATCTTACTCAACCTCTTCAAATCAGACCTCCTTTTCTTCCCCCCTTCTTTCTCCCCCACTGCTGATCTGTATCTATATTCCTCTTAAATTCACCACGCTCATCCACCAAGACCCTCGGTGTCACCCTCGACCCCTCCCTCTCCTACTCTCAGCACCTCTAGTCTGGCACAATCCTTTCGCTTCTTCCTCAGTAACATATGCAGAATTCGCCCCTTCCTCCACACTGCTCCTAGTTCAGGCCCTGTCCTGCTTTGATTACTGCAACTCCCTCCTGGACAGCCTCTCAGCCTCTGCTATCCATTCATTCCAGCACATCCAAAACTCTGCTGCCCACCTTATCTAATTTCTCCGCTCTGTCCACTGGCTCCCTATCGCTGCTCGCATCCAATTCAAAACTGTTGTACTCACTTATCACTGTCTTGACCTTTCTGCTCCATCCTATCCTATCATTTCTCCCTACACCCTCTCATCCCTCCGCTCCTCCACCACTGAGATTAGCTGTACTCTCCCCTCCGCTCACCTGCTTCCAGAGCCCGGTCCTTCCCCACCCTTGTCCCTCAGTGGTGGAATGACCTACCCCCCCTTGTACTAAGATGTCAATAGCATACACCTTCTGTTTACACCAGGAGCACCCCCAGAAATCTTTCACATGGTAGGCACAACTGAACAGAGAGCTGCATTTCTGTTCTTTCCTGAGTTTCACTACACTGTCACATTAGAAAACTGCAATCAAATTGCATCATGTTTCCCTTTCTAAAAATTAATAAACACAGTGCACTGCCATCGAGACAGAACAGCAACCACACTGACAGCCAAATTATCCACAACAACAATAAAAGCTACAAATAAACCTAGTTGAAATAAACTAGGGCAAAATTAGCTCACAAATCTTTTATGCTGGTTCCATTTCTAATAATTTTATTCTCACAATCACTGCAACTAATCATTACTCACCCCCTAAGCATGTCATATAAACAAACTTTCTTTATTTTTTTTTGTTGCACGTGACAAAACAGATAATCAATAATAATAATAATAATAATAAATAATAATAATAATAATAATAATAATAATAATAATATAAGGAATAAACTCTTGTGGAAAGATAAATGACAAAACAGAAGGTAGAGTTTCTATGTCACCAGAAGCCCAAGATACAATTACAGACTTTTTATTGCACGCTCTGGTATACTTTATTTACTATAATTAGTTGTAGTCGTTTACAATAGCTTGAAAAAGCAGCATACATGGCCATTTCCCTTCCCTTGTTTTTTGTAATGCTTTTGTTTTGCCACTAAACTTTATTTTGTTTTTGTGAAGTCTGTTTGCTTACCATAGTAAACTAAATTTTCATTTGTGTTGTGTTAAATACCTGTCTTTGCTTCCCAGTAAACCGTAATGTTGTCAAGTTGCTGTACTGGTATTTGATGAATTTTCCTGTTTTCTCCATTTTCTTCCAGTTTCACTTTTAGTACATTCATATCACTCAACATCTTTTTTCTTGTGGCAGTATTTGTCTGATTTCCAATTAACAAGTCTCATTTTGAACTGACAGTTTGTGCGCAGTGGTGAAGTCAGTTAAGATGCCCATGCGACCGGTACATAATAAACCTTATAATCTTACTGCTTTACGTAATGCAATAAGGCATTTCAGGGTGTGTGATATATTCTAATATCCACATGCCCCAGGAGCATTATAATTCATGAGGCAAAGGTAGTTTAATCCCATCAGATTCTGTATTGGGGCCCCCATCTTCACCCCCAAAAAAGCTTTTCATAATCATACAGTAGCACCTCTCTAAACCAGACATGTTTGTCTGATATAAGAAGGTGTCGGGTTTAAAAACAATACAATAAAGTCGCACACACACACACGCACACACACACACACACACACACACACACACACACACATTTATAGTGCTCAATGCATTTTAAATGTAAAAACTGATATGCTACACATTACATTATGTAAATATATAAATCTGTAGAGAAGGCCTACACAGTATTCAGTACAGTCGTAAAATCAAATGAATACCTAGCTCACTTTCTTTTTACTATAGCCTACTGGTAACACAAAATAAATCACGCTGCTGCATTGTACACATTGGTGTAGAAATGCGAATAAAATATTATTTTAAACTGAAACTAAATGATTTTAGTGTTTTTATTATTATTAGGCTTCCAAGACAAAGGCTGGGAAACCTATTGTTATTGTTAAAGTTTTTTTGTTTGTTTGTTTGTTTGTTTTTTTTCTTCCCAAAACTTTAAACTGCTCCTGCTTCGAAGCTGTGTGACTGATCTGGTTCTGACTTAGCAGGTAACAAGCTGGACACTTTGGCTGTCAGATGCCGAAAAATTTTTCCTGCTGCATCCTTGCAATTGGTGCCGTGATGCATTTTTTTAGAAACCTTTCGAAATCTTCTTCTTGGGAACCGGTGAAGTGATTGATCTGAAACTTGATATATATCATCAGCATTCAAACCTGCATCAAGTTTGCGAAGCAGAAGTTTATGCGATACATTTTTATGTCAAAATGGCTGCCACAAATCTTATCGAAACGCACCCTTAACAACAAACTGCTGCTATTTAAACATTGTTTGACCAATAAACTCCAAACATGGTAGTTATTGTCCCAGCAACAATGGAATACAAATATGTCAAAATGGTTATGTTTTAAATTTGGAGTTAGTCAAGTAAACGTACGTTTACGTCTGAAATTTAAAACTGCCTCAGTTGACAAATGGTTTACTTGACTAACTCCAAACTTCACAAGCATCATCCTTGATACTGTATCAATACAACTGACTTTTAAAAAACTGGTGTTAAACCAAAATGGCCGTAAGATGGATTTCTTCTTGAAACCTCACGAAATCTTCTTCTTTGGAACCGTTCAAGTGATTGATCTGACACTTGGCATATATTGTCACCATCCAAACCTGCTTGCAAAGCAGAAGTTGCTGTGATACAATTCAATAGTAAAATGGCTGCCACAAATTTCATCGAAACGCGTCCTTAACAGCAGTCTGCTTTTATTTGAAAACCGTTGGACCAACAGACTTCAAACTTGGTAGACATCATTCTGGTGACAGCGGAATACAAATATGTCAAAATGGTTATGTTTCATGAAACAATATGGCTGCCACTCCTACATTTTCTTCTTATATTTAAAACTGCTTCAGTTTAAAAATGGTTCACTTGATTAACTCCAAACATGCCTGTGTCAGTAAAACTTACATTTTCAAAAATGGCATTTGTGCATTAAACAAGATGGCCGGTTGATGCATTTTTGAAAAAACTCAAAATCTTCTTCTGTGGAACGTTGAAGTTGCTGATTTTAAACTTGGCATATTGAGAACTAAACACGCTTAGATGGGTACTGATACTGGGGCTTGGGAGCCGTAAAACTGCCTGGCAGTTCTAGTTATTATTATTATTATTATTATTATTATTATTATTATTAGTAGTAGTAGTAGTAGTAGTAGTAGTAGTAGTAGTAGTAGCCTAGACAATTGACACAAAATAGATCATGGTCCTATACCGATGCTGAGAATGAGCTGGAGGGGTTAGTGGCACATGTGTGCAGTCTATTTCTCTCAACATGTTGGGAAAACCAGAAATGTTATAGGAATTTATTTTCAAGGCTTAGAAGTACACCCTGACTTTCGTGAAAATAAGGTACTTGGGTGTTCGTTTAAAAAATGCATTCAGCACAACTGGCAATGCACAAGAAAAAGTAGACTGGGAAATGCCAGCAACATTTGTGACTGTCTAAAAAAAAAGTCACAAATACATTGTGCTTGTTTAGTACATTTCCCCCTAGACCTCCGACTCGTTTGCAACTAGTTAGCAACTATTGTTACTGGTGCAACTACCCCTGAGCTTTAAAGCACACAGAAGGGTGAAGACCAAAATAAAAATGCCCGAAGAGGCACTGAAACAATGTGAATCCTATTTAAAACTATATCACACAATTACTCCCTCTCGATAATATACATATGTGGCAGTACGATTGCCCTGCACAGTGGTAGATTAGTGTTGGTGTGGTTTATATGTGGGAATGGGTTTATTTTGTGCCGTTTTGGGACTTGATTTGTTTGATTGAATTATTGTTTACAGACAGGCGCTTGATTGAGACTTGTCGCCTGCTATGCTTGGTTGAGGGAAGGGCAGCAAGTGATTGGCTGTGCTGGTCCTCAATCAGCACGTGGGCGGGTCTCGACCGTGTGTCCGTCATTTTAAAAACATCCGCGGGAGATAGCTCGGGGCTGCTGCAAGGCCTGCCATTTTCACGGCACCTTTTGAGTTATAGTTTGGGGTATTGTGTTTTATTTTGCACTTTTTGTAGAGTTTGCTGTATTTGTCCTCTGTGCGTTACCATCGCTGGTAACGTCACATGACCGCCTTTATTTTACTTTTGTTTTCTGTTTTTGTTAATAAATCCTGCGTGCCTGTGCCGGCGTTTCAGCACCACCTCTGTCTCTCTGTATGCTTGAACAGCAGCTACCCACACGTGTGACCCGAGGAAGACCCTGTCACATATGATGTCGGAAGTGGATTCCGCTGCATCCTGCCGAAACAAGGCTAGATGGCTACAGAGAGACAGGAGGAGCAAACCCCTGAAATTTTTTGGGGGGGACAAGGGCAGACCGCAGGTAACCCTGAGGGGCTGCTGAAGGAGAGGGATGGAGCCTCTGTCCTTAAAGGCACTAGAAGGAGCCGAGACATCCCGCCTGAACGCCAGAGAGGCCAAGGAGGGTCCATCCCCGAGAGCTGCAGAAGGAGCAGCTCTCTCTATATATATATAGTTTTAGTTTGTCGAAAATATCAGTTCAACTATACTACTATTGTCAGACAGCTGGAAATATACCAGGCTTCAAACTGGACACTACGACTACGACTACTGAGAGGGGTTTTTTTGGAGCTCCTCCAGTTAAATTTAAAAACAATTAAAAACAGTTGCTTAAACCTTTTCTTTTTCAAAATGTTATATATTTTCATTTATCCAAAGTAATAGTGCATCCGTTGATTTCAAAATACTTTGATTTATTTGTTTTATTTTATTTAAAAACACAGTTTTTGTCTCCCTGCACCTGTGTTTGTGTGCAAGTGCAGGAGAGATTTTCCCTTAAAATAAAAAGTACCATGAAAAAAAACAAAAAAACAATAATAATAATTTAAAAAAAAAACAGTGCAACTACAACTGTTACTAATGAAAACAATAATTAAATTGTTGGATATATAGGGATGTAATAACTCTGATCTATAGATTATACAAATCCAACATTTCTTGTACAGCGGAGTGGTGGAGATCAGAGCTCCATACATCTCTGCTATGTCTAATTGGAATGCATGGTTTCCAGTTTGCGCCTGGTGCGGATTGACATTGGCGCCGTCGCTCGCGTCGCTCGGGTCTAGTGCTGATGCACCTTAACATTAATACATGTGACTGAATCAAAATTCTGTAAAAAATGTTTTAAAAAATTAATAAATAAAAAATACTTTTTCATGTTAATACTTTTGGTTTGAATGTCTACAAATAAGAAAAAAATGCATTTTCAAGCAATAAATGTATTTTTACTCTAATTTCATTTGTGTCTCTATTATTGGATGAGTTTAACTTTTTGTGGTCCCACTTCGACCGTGTTTAAACACACACACACACACACACACACACACACACACACACACACACACACACACACACACACACACACACACACACACACACACACACACAGACACACACACACACACACACACACACACAAACACAAACACACACACACACACACACACACACACACACAAACACACACACACACACACACACACACACACAGACACAGACACACACAAACACACACACACAAACACACACACACACACACACACACACACACACACACACACACACACACACACACACACACACACACACACACACACACACAAACACAAACACACACACACACACACACACACACACACACACACACACACACACACACACACACACTCTGGCTCTTACATATGAAAACCTTTACTGAAGTGTGTGACTAAGATTTATCATAACAATTCACTGCACATTATGGAGTCAAATAACATTGCTAATGGCATTATTTTTTCTTCTTCAATATTTAAAACAATTTATTTTTCAGGTTTTTCAAAATCCTTCTACAAGGAAGTGTGCACCTGCTGTAGATAACAACAGTTTGTGTGTTAGTATAATGCAAATATGATTTTAAAACGCATGGTGGGTAATTGGTCTAATTAGTGCAAACTGTCTTCAACAATTAGGCTGATGATAGTTTACCTGATAATATGATAATAACTTATCATATTTATAAAAAATATTCATTACAATATAGTCCTCACCTAGATAAAACAACCTGGAACGACACTCACACACATATGGGTGTGTTTGTGCAATATAAGTACACTACACCAGTACATTGTAGTTAACTGGTATAAAATAGTTACAGTAATTAGGCTGGTAACTATGCTTTCAATTTTCTATCAATATAAAGCATCATCACGTTCATAATTCTTTATATAAATACCCCCCATATTATAGTCCCCACCTGTTAACGATGCTCACACACTGAAATATGAATTTCTTCTCCATGTAGATTTTTTTGTATATAGTGACATAAATTAATGTATTTTAAATTTATATTTTATGTAAATGTTATAATGTATATATTAAATTTGATATAATATGTATATATCGATATTTAGTATGATAAAAATTAGCACAGTTGATTCATTTTTTGTAGAAATAATCTTATGGTTATAAACATTCTCATAATCATTTGCAAATATTCTGTAATCTATAGTAAAGAACTAGAACTTAAAAACTATTAAATGCTGAATTGTAAGAAAGAGGAAGATGAATCTTCAAAATGTCTGTGTAATGGTTGTGAACAGCAGGATTCGAAGTGGCTGCGGCTCAGACACAGTGCTATTGCAGGCTATGCAGGACCCCACTTTGTAGGGTAAACATGGTTTAAGACCCCACTTGGTTGTTTATTTTTATATATATATATATATATATATATATATATATATATATTATATATATATTCTAATTTAAACAAATATTATCAATGTTAAGCTTAAAACATAATTTTCTTTATATATTTGGTTCAAAGAAAATGTTGGCATGTCATGGTCCACACTTGGCTGGTGGAGACTCATAGTCTGCATGTATGTATGCATGTGTGTGTGTGTGTGTAGTTTGAAACCACACCTTCGAAATACGATCCCATCGGGACGCAGAGAAATCACTTAACCTGAAGACGATCTACAGAAGAAGATCTGCTTTTGTGCTGTCGAAATGTATAAACAGGCTGGTTTTAAAATTGTATTTAAAAGCCTAGGTCAGCAATGTATTTATTTGGCTACTACATTAACATTTTTTTTCCAAATAGTTTGAAATAACTGGGGCTACCCTGAAGAATAATAACTACTCTCGGTAGTTGAAAACTAAATAATGGGTAGAATTGTACATATATAGGATCCTCTTGTTTCATACAATATTAACACATAAATGCATAAATAAATCAATTTCTTCATGTCAAAGTGAGACTACTTTGACATAAAGGAGGCAGTGTGGTCCAGTGATTAAAGTGCAGTGCTTATAAGCAGAAAGTCACCGGTTCAATTCCTACCTCTGCCACTGACTGTCTCACTGTGTGACACTGAGCAAGTCACTTAATCTCCTTGTGCCCTATGCTGCGGATGAATAAATCAATGTTCTATTGTAAGAGATTGCATATAATGCACAGTTCACAGCCTACCTCTGAAAGCACTTTGTGATGGTGGTCCACTATGAAATGCGCTATATCAAAATAAAGATGATACCATTACTTTGAATTACTGATCTGAGTTTGAATTATTCTCAGGGTAGCCGCAAATGTATTAAACTAGGCTACTTTGAGGAACAAAAAACATTGGTGTATATTGCATGCCTATGCTTTTACATACAGTTATTAAACAGTCTAATTTATTAGTTTGTGTATTAATATTTTATGAAACAGAAGACGATCCTGTATGAAGAGAAATGAAATCTATCTTACTTAATGGGACATACTGTACTGTACTTCGTATGTTCATCCACAACTTTAAACACTCAATTATAAATCTTACATAAAACTATAAATCCATAGACCATGTTTATTTAGTTCCCTTTGAATTCGAAGATGTCCACCAAACATTGTTCTGGCATACATTCCTGCCCATTGGTAGGTGTCACTGAGCTCCTATATCAAAGCTGCCGATAGGCCCCCTTCCCCAAGTGACGTCCCCGGTCGCCTCTCGAGGATAATTAACCGTCACGCAGGGGAAGACCCACCCTCTTTCGCTTCTCACATTGGTAAGGCAAGACCTCTGTGTTGCATTGAGCCCTGTCTTCTTATAAAAAGTGCCACAGAAGCTACTGGTAGTTCCCCTGCACTTTGTGCTAAAAGCTGGCATCGCCACTTTCCTGGAATCAGTATTTAAAAAATCGTAGTTTTTTTATCCTGTTCCTGACTTTCAGAACCAGCGTGCTCCATGCATCAGGCTGCTTCTTTCTGTCTGTCCGTCTTAGCAACGGTAAGTATTATTGTTAAGAATTGTATGTGTTTTCACTCTTCCTTACTTCTGAGAGCACTATTACTCCACGGCACCAGGCTTGCCTTGTTCCCGTAGTTGAGTTTGCCTACCAGCCGCCTGCGGGCCAGGGTTGGGTCTTGTTTTGATTGTAACTGAACACGTCCCCATACTCGCATAGAGCACTAGATGCACCATGGCTGCTTTCACCGGGCTGGCCATATGCTCCTCACCGAGGCTTCCCTCGTTGTTGGGTTGAGACATAAACGGGCTGCGTGGGCCTTCACCTTGGTGTAGGTCACTCAAAACAATAGACAGAGTGCTCTCCCCCATCTGTCCTGTAATATTGAACTGTTTTTTGTATTTTAAAAACTGTTTTTATTACTGTGTGTGTAAGTCAATTGCCCGCCACGGCTTTGGCCCTGTCCCCTGTTGTACGCTACACGCTGCTCAGGCGTGTGACCACGAGGTCAGGATAGGCATCGTGCACAGCTTCCCTTGTGTTTTTTAATAGCAAGGTGCATAAGACTTTTGCCGTGCTACTTCGGTACCACAGTGTGCACGGCGCCCCTTGTCGCTGTATACATAAATAGGCTAGCGCGTCAGTGCAGCACTGTACTCGGTGCACGCCGTACTCGGTGCGCTCAGTACACTTGGTGCGCGCGGTGCCTGACACTGCATGGTACTCGGTGCATCCGGCACACACTGTGTTTACAACGCAGTGGTTTCTAACCTGTAGTGTTATTATTGCACGGTACTTGGTGCACGTGGTGCACGTCATACTCAGTTCTCTTAAGACTCCTCCCGGTGCCCACAGTGCTTACAGTGCAGTGGTTACTAACCCGGCGCTATAACTGGTAAAGCTGTCTTCCATGTCTGCGTGACCTGTGGGACCAATATCCCACAGGAGGACAGGCACAGCGCATGCGATCGGAGCCTAGGCCCCGATGATGTCACCTCAGCTCTAAATGGCGCCTGTGACATCTGCACAGCTTTTCAGCCCCACGTGCTCGCGAGCTGTCTGGAAAGAGTCGCGCGGGTGCGTTCTTTGTCCCCCGCAGCGGTCCCCTCCCACTCACGCCTCCCGACACCATCACAGAGCCACTGGGGAGATACCCTGTGCTCAGGCATCCGTTTCAACCAGCAGCCGCTCCCCATCGCCTCTGGCTAGACAGGTGAAAAAGTCCCGGCAGGTGCGAGATATTATTGACATGAAAGCTCAGATCAGTCGCATCATGGAGCTTTTAGAGAGGCAGACCCCAACTGCTTCGCCCGTGGACCCCTGTGTGGCATCCCCCCCCACCCCCTGAGCCGGTCACAATCTCTGTGCCACCCCCTGACCCCTCCGGGGGAGTACAGGGCGAGTGGATCGACCGGGCTTTCTGCTCAGATGAGCACTTGCTTTCCATCGCCGCCACATGGGGTCTGAGTTCCCTCCTGATATGGAGGTTGAGGCAGAGCCTGAATTCAAGGCTGATACGGCCCCTAATTCCATGGCTGCCTCGGTTACTAGCGCTCTGCCACTGGCAGGGTCCGTGCCCACGCTTATAGGGTGTGCGGCGGCATACCTGCAGGTCACCTGGACAGCACAAACAGAGCCTTCCGTTCCATCTTTCGACCGCATGACGTGGCTCCCTGAGCTCAACCTTTCCCAGCATTCCCCTATTTTATGGAGGAGGTGCATTCCTCTTGGAACCACCCTGCTACAGCACCAGCACAATTGAGATATAGTTCTCCTCTGGCCTCGCTGGAAGGGCTGGGCCTGACCGGGTTTCCCCCTGTGGAAACCAGGTCAGTGACAATACATCAGTGGTGGCATATGTCAACCACCAGGGTGGCCTTTGGTCCCTAGGATTGAACCACCTAGCCTTCAGGCTACTGATTTGGGCCCAATAGAACTTACTGTCCCTTCGGACGACGCATGTTCCAGACGTGGAGAATTGAGCGGCGGACCTCCTCTCGAGGGAGGACCCACACCTCTCGGAGTGGCGGCTCCACCCTCAGGTGGTGGAGCGCATTTGGGAACATTTCGGGAAGGCGTAGGTCGATCTTTTCACCTCGGTGGAGACGGCACACTGCCCCCTATGGTACTCCCTTCACCACTGCAACGGTCCACTCAGCATCAACGCCATAGCCCACTTATGGCCCAGAGAGCTCCTTTACACGTTTCCACCTCTGCCATTGCTCCAGCTATATACTCCATCAAGTTGAAGCAACTGTCATGAAGACAGCCTTCATCTTGGCTATCACCGCCACAAAGCGGGTTAGTGAGCTGCAGGTGCTGTCTGTGCATAGCTCCTGTATGCATATTTGAGATGATTGTAGCAGAGTGTCACTGCTTGCAAACCCTGCTTTTCTCCCCAAGTTGGTTACAGCCTTCCACGTGAATTAGTCCATGGAACTAGAGTCCTTCCATCTTCCTCCATTTGCAACGGATGTGGATAGAAAGTTGAACCTTCCTGCCCAGTTCGGGCATTGAGATGTTATGTGGATAGGACAAGTGCGCTGCGTCAGTCTGACCAGCTTATCGTCTGCCATGGAACACGAACCCTGGGACTGCCCCTCTCCAAGCATCGGCTGTCGCATTGGATTGTGGACACAGTCTTGACTGTGTATAATAGTGCTGGCTTACCTCCACCTGGGCAGATAGCTGCACATTCCACGAGAGATGTGGCTACATCATGGGCCCTCTTCCGAGGTGCCTTCATGGCTGAAATTTGCGATGCAGCTAGTTGGGCTACCCCGCATACCTTTGCCAGGTTCTACCGCCTGAATGTGGTAGATCCCTTGTTACCGTCTGTGGGCACTAGGGTCCTCGAGGTTGCATGCTCACGCCACTGACCTTGGTCAGGCAGGATTTAGCGTCCCTCATATGCTGCCGTTCTTTTCTCCCTCGCAATGGCTCTGGTACACGTTTCCCATAACGATGTTTGGTGGCCATCTTCGAATTGAAAGGGAATGCTAATTTACCTACCGTAAACCTGAAAGTTTACCTTCTCTTTCCCTAAAAGAGAACATGGCCACCAAACGCGAGGTCGCTTCGGTCGACATCACGGTTTCATCATGAAAGAAGGTGGTTCTTCCTCTGCATGATGGTTAAGTACCCTCAGGAGGCAGGACAGAGGATGTCACTGGGGGAAGGGGGCCTATCGGCAGCTTTGATATAGGAGCTCAGTGACACCTAGCAATAGGCAGGAGTGTATCCCCATAACGATGTTTGGTGGCCATCTTCTCCTTCAGGGAACCAGGTTTACGGTAGGTAAACTAGCGTTTTCATGCCTTCATGTAAAAACAGTAGCCTCAGTTGTGTCAAACTATTTGGAAAAACAAACAACAAGAACAACAACAAAACGTTAATGCGATAGCCTAATAAATACAATTTCTAAACCAGCCTATTTATTACATTTCAACAGACAAAAGCAGATCTTCTTCTTTAGATCATCTCGGGTAAAGTGAATTCTCTGCATCCCAATGGGGTCTTATTTCGGCTTGGGGTGCAAACACACACACACACACACACACACACACACACGCATGTGCGCGCGCGCAAACACACACACACGCGCACACACACACACACACACACACACACACACACACACACACACACAACGGTCGTCCTAAAACCCATCTGGAGGTGCCCGGGGAAGCATCCAGATGAATATTTAAACGCACAGAGTGTACTAGCATGTTGACCGCCCTGTAAACTCATGACAAAATGTCATTATATAGTGAAAAGTAATGTTTATATCGATGGAATGCTATTATGTAGCATGAGAACAATTATATACACAGCTAAAACACACCAGTCTTTCAAATATAGTCCCAAGCCCCTCCAGCTACCTCCGGTCACTTAAAGGCTTCACGAGCATCAACGGGAACCGGCGCCCGGGAAGACAAGTCCAAAGGCGACCAGAGGTGCAAGGCACTAATATTTGAACATCTGGGTTGTTTTACCTGCATTTGTTGTTGTTGTTGTTGTTATTAGCTATTAGAAACTGAGACAAAGCAAGTGCGTTTCACTTAATTTAATAACAAACAGCAACCAAACAAAGAATATCAACTTCCTTTATTCCTACTTTCTGCTCTCCTCTGCTCAGTATTTTTTTTTTTTTTAAATCTACAGCGCCAATTATAAATTAAATAACAATACCACGTTAGCCTACCCTTTTTACATTAGGATAACGTTTCCTTAACAAAATGGGTCAACCTTGTAAATGTGTATTTCTGTACCATTGCCACAACGTTATAGCCCACTTTGGGTGCTTTATATTTGCAACACTATACACAATATGCAAGTGTATTTACAAGCGCAGGTACATATTACAAAGAACAATGTTGAAACACAGTAAATAAATAGACATTTCATTGCCCTGCTTCCTAGAGGGCAAACTAACCTTTTACTGCATAATAATAAATACAAAAAGGACGCTACATTTTATTCACATTGTATACTGAATATTCCACAATGTTTTGATAATGTCATGGGACTATAGCAGTACATCTCTAAAAATGCCCAACAAATGCCAATTTCTGTTTTGGAAGAACATATTGGGGGGGATAAATTTATAATAATATTGAGATAAAAAATAAGTCATGCAGATTTCAGTTAAACTGTAGGCTTGAATAGAGATGTCTGTCTAAAGCCTGCAGCTACTTGTGATCATGTTTGTAGCAGCAGATTTAGATAGCTTGGCTACCACCTTTGTGTGCTTATTCTCTCCACTATGCTAGATATACATACTGTGGGTTTAGGTTTCCGGATGTCTTTTTGTGCCCATAGTATTTTTAATATTTATTTTAGGGTTTTAAATATATATTTAATAATATTAATTTGTAACTTAAGGGCCTGGCAAACATTTACAGTGAATAAGCGCAAAATATCTTTATTGAGCTGAAAGAAAAAAAAACACAATAAATTGTATCGCAGGAAGACACTGAATTGGTGGGTTGGCGCTGTGCTTTTGTGCTATAATGAGAGTGCCCTCCAATGGGCTACTGGTTGGCTGATAACCTTTTTTTGTCTTCTAATTGGATACAAACACTGGTTGTATGACCCTGCAAAATGTTGGGAAATCTGTTCTACTTCATTCACCAGTAGATTTCTGGAAAACATGTTTACACACTACAAATATCAAAATAATTGTCACTGTGTTGAAAAGGGTATTAAAATGATTTGTCCAGTACAAACTGCAACAGTAGACAATGTATATTTTGTTAACGCTAAGCTTTATGTAAGTGTTATGAAAGAATACAAACAACATGTAAACAGGAAAAAAAACTAACAATACGTAAACAGCCACAATTTTCATCCATTCGTCATTGCATTTTAGGAAAAAACATGACAGCTTTGAAACCATTCAGGTTTAACAAGTCACACATTTGAATATTTTTCTTTTTCATATGCAGTCTATCTTAAGTAGCTGCAAATGTCTAGTCTGTTTGGTGACCAACCAGCAAACTAAGCCTCCACTGCTGCTGTTAACCCTGGTAAAGTAGCTACCAGCAGTGAGTGGAAGAGAAAAGACAATAAACATTAATTGCAATATATCTTCTTGGTAGCACATGTAATAATTATTTAATAGAATGTAATAATCCCCTCTTGAAACCAGTTTACTAGCAGTTACCAGAACTGAATGGTGCTGCATCTGAGGCTCTCTTCAATGCCAGTTATTTACTGCTGTGCGCCACCCAGCTCCTGAGGTCCTACTAATTTAAGCATTATTGATAAAAACAAAAATCATACAGAATTTTCCTAATATGGTGTTTTTTTTTTAATGTGAATTCTGTTGTAATGTGAGGGCCAGTGGCACTGGCTGCAGTAGGTAATGGTGCAGGTTCAATAAGAGCTTCTGCTTACAACGAATACACATCTACTCTAACCTGAACACCATTCACTTGTTGACAAATTGAGGCAGATTGTGTGGTGCTTTAAGAAAAAGCTTGTTTCCTGCAGCCCTCATGGATATTATGGATGCCATGTTCCTATTCAACACGTCTTTCTTCTTGCAGAAAATCCAATGCTGTTTCAAATCAAAGTATCAAATCAAAGTATGGCATGATTAAGTAGGGTCAGGTTGACTGTGATGGAAGCTAGACTTTCCTATTGATTTGTCTGCACATGTTTGATTGCATGTATCTTTTGCAGCTGTCCAGGTTTAATTACATTCTTTGATAAATTGCTATTCAGGTTTGGAGTTCGCTAATTAAGGTGATCAAATGTAAACATGGAAGACTGTGTTTGGTAATGGCTAAGGTTAAACTTATAAGAAGTCAATCTCAAGTTTAAAAACAAAACACATTTGCATTGCATATGTTTTGTGTAGTGGACTAGGTGAGTGGTTCCCCATTACTTATTGAGGTGGCAGGATAAGTTTGTGTTACAGGCAGCACTTGTGTGACAGGGTGACAGGTCCCCCACATGTAAACAAAGAGGTATAGACTGGAGGAAAACGTGTGCCACACTGTCCACTCTTCCTTCCTGAAAATGAAAGCTGGCTTATTTAAATTATTATTGTTTTAATCACTGTGTGTATTACAGTTCCCAGTCTTGGGAGTTTGACACTCATATGTATGTGGATATTGGAAAGAAATCCTAATGCATACATAAATTTTAGGGATGATTGATTAATTTACAGTACCATAATTGCCAAATGAGGGGCCAACATGTACAGTTATGCAGGACTGGAACATTCATTCCGGGTTTTAGGCTGTAGGAACAGCTTAAGTTGTAAGCTATTTGGGGTAGTAGAACGACCCATAGAAGTTGTGTGTGTTAAAACAATTGAATAACTCCGCTGCTAGCAGGAGAAGCTGCATCTGCCTTTGAAATCTGATTACTGCAATCTGTTTAGTTTATTTTGCATATTGTTTAGCAAACAATAAACATGCACAAAATAACCAAACTTTTATTTGTATGATTACTGGATTGCACGCAAGAGTATGTGTTCTCTTGTGGAGTGTATGATTGCTGGTTCACAATTATCCTCTGCTGTTTAGCTCAATTAAGGGTTTAGTTAAGTAACTGAGATCTCAGTTAGAATGACAACCAGCAGACACAGGGTCCTAGGATTGGGGTTGAAAACCACTGTGATAGATGACCAACAATAAATAAGTTTGTTTTATATTTTATTTATATTATTCATTTTTTTATTGTACTTTTTCTGTAAGGCATGCAAATACATCAACTGTGTAATACTGATTTTGCAGTATTTATTATTATAAAATAATTCATTCTGAAGAATTTTAAAACTATAGTGTCTAGTATTCATGTTTTTCAGAAATTTCCCAGCACCTCACCCTAAAACAATTCAAAACAGCCTGATTTTGAATATACCTAGCAACCTTTGAATAGCCCTATCCTTTAATTTCACAGGTCTCAGTGTCTTGTTTATCCTCCTATTGGTTATATAGTCCATATTAAGAACGTTTCATACATTAGTCAACCGTTATATAAACCTAAGTTAGCTGGAAATGCTGCTATTGAAGATATAACCAATGTTCTAACATGAAACTGCAAACTACTTCCTGTCAGATCACACTGTAATTCTGCCCCCCCCCACACACACACACACACACACACACACTCTTCAACCAAGTAACATAACACATTCCTTTACTTTCAACACCATTGTGGATAAACATGTCAGCTGAATTACACAGCACTTATTAAAAAAAGGTGCTGCTAATTATTGAATACTTCTAAACTTCATCAATAACTTTCAAGATTTAAAACATGGATTACCGATCAATAATACAATATTAGGCTCTGGATGACTAATCCATCACACTAAACCCCTTGATAGTAGTAATAACTGGTAATCTGCTGGAAAGTCTATAGGGACAATATCACATTTAAGTAGTTATTGTTTTATTATTAAAACTAAGGCTCCAGAGGAAATGATTAAGTAGACAGCCTCCGTTTTTGCAAGTGATTTTCGTCGATGAATTATATATAAAATAAAGTATATAAATATCATTATTTTTAAATGGTAATGCATAACTATACGAACGTAATTTAGATATGTTACTTAACATCATGTAATCGAACAAACTGCAAAATGATATCCAAAAGTCCACCGGAAGACCGAACAGTGATTCTGTATTTCAAGTTAGATTTCCAAATGTCACATTTTTCCATTTATGTCAGTATATGGAAAACGACATGCTATGTAATTCAACATGTTACGTAACATTATTCATCAATTTCATTCAACTTTATAAAGCAAAATACAGTATCTTAATTATATAGGCCGGGTGATGCAAAACTTTTGGCCATAGTGTTCAAGAGAATGGTTTTACTTTGAAAGTTGATGTTCTGTGTAATTAATCATTCATGCTTGTTGGTTCTGCTTATATAATTAATTACAACTGCTTTATTTTACACATTTGAATCTGGCCCAGCTAGAGAAGTATCTACCAAGAGCACAATAATTTCTATCCGATTGGCGGTAGCCTACTTAATGTGAAAATATTATGTATTTGTCGTGACATTTCTGTTGTAAAATGAGAAATACGACTGGCGTTTTTAAAGTCAAATCTCTTTGTAAAGTCAAATCTCCACCAATATTCTAACCAACCAAAGCCGTTACAATTCACAGCATGTAAAAAAGCATAAATAAACTAGCTGAAATAGTGAAATATGAGGTTACTTACACAAAAGCATGGTAGAGTAAAGCCCATCCTCTTGGTCTCTCAAGCACGTCGTAAATCAAGTTCTGAATTCTTCTGTACTTGACATTATTCCGTTTCACAGGTCTCGTGTATCCCAGAGGCGTTTTGGCCAAGAGTCCCAGGCACTGAGAACCGCGTTTAAAATCATCTTTTTCGGGACCCATGAGCAAAAGGGTTCCATCTTTATCAGTCCCCAAGTTCTCCCCCGACAAACCATCATTCTTGTCCTTTTGCTCCCCCGAAGCGTTACCAGCATTCCTGGACTTGATCCCCATTTTCTTAAGTGATCCTCAATGGCAGGCTTGTAGAAAACACGAAGAAGCAACATGCCATGATCTGTGTAACAGATCACATTGCTTTTGGCAAAGAATAGGTCATCCTTTAAGGACCGTGTCTCAAACTGATGGGAGGCGCTCAGACCGGTTGGATTGAAAACATTGCAAGAGCTGTTAATGAAACATGATCATCTTGCACAGCTGGTAGTTTCTACCAACCGTTGTTTCTTGAATTCTGTCTCTATTACACAGCTTTGGCGAAGGTATTTCCCGTTGAGAAATCGGCTACAACATTGGAAAGATCTAATTTAACAAGTCCAACCCATTGGTCCGTTCTGTGCGCACAGCACTTGTAGTATCTTCTTATTTGACTCGCTTTGTGTGTAAAAGGCCAGATGTTTCCATTGCAAACAAACGTGTAAATTGCATTATGCGAATCCCCCAAAACATGACAACATTGAATTTATATCGGATCGAGGTTTTCTCCAGAGTACACCAGTTTTACGAAGACAAAAGCAGAGAGTCAAAACAGATCGCATATGTGATCCATTGCTGCTTGCATTTCCGCAGGCAATATACAAGCTATTGTTGGGTGGGGAGGATGCTGGAGAGCTAGGCACCACTGGTTTATGAGCTCTGACTGAGACACAGAGGGAAGCTGACTGTGCAAACACTGACTGTGGAGAGAAAGCATGTGATCTGATGTTGTTGTCAGCAGGTCTCATCGGCATATCTATATGAGTTGCAATACCGGGGAACTGTTATTTGTACCTACTCAGCGAAAATGTACTCGTCGAAAATACGTATTTATTATACATAATACGTAAACACATTATTTTCTCGTCTTGCATTGCCCTAAAAATACAAACTGAACAGTAAACATTAGTATTTGCCACTGTCGTTGGGTTGTTTTGCTCTAACGTGGTATGCTTTTCACCTGGCTCTAAAATGTAAGTGGCATCCTTTTTACCTGGCGTCGGTTTCATATATAATACATTGTCGTTTTAGCTGGTAGTTCGTGTAAAATAAATACATCAAATAAAGACACCAGAAACCTGTTTAATACTATTGTTCATCGTCAGCATTATAAAATGAATTGATCAAATTAAGAATTTCATTCAGTCGTCTTTGCAGTTGAAATCACATTTCAGGACCCCGGAGAGCGTCACTGCGAGGATTAGCTGTCTTGTATTAACCAGGGAAGGGTGCGGTGGAAAGCCATCAGATAATGCTTTCAATTAATCTTTCAAAAGAACAATTCCCAGCTCATGGTATTTGACCCACTTGTAAAATTGAAAATTACATATTTACAGCAATGAAGTTAGCTCACTTTGCACTGCTGTTGTACAAATAAAAACATTAACTGGTATAAAGAGTGAACCTTTCCTTAAATGAGTGCAGACCAATATTTAAAAAAAAAAAAAAAAAAAACTTTTCTGACCTCCTTATAGCACTAGCAATTATTTACCAATGGTATTTATTGTACTTCAGATAGTTTGTTATTTTGCTATAAAAAAAAAAAAAATGGAACATAAAGATTTTGTAAATACAACATACATGCAAAGTTTATACTGCTTCCCAGTGGTCTAGCTCAGACCATGTGAACTCCAAAAAAGGTACCAGGATGCAAACGTTTCTTTAAAACATGTTTGAATTAAAAATTCAAAAAATTAATTCAATTTTTTAAAACATGAGGTGGAGACTGTCCCCACCCCCACTATAACAGCTTAAGCTTAGCATAATAATACAACAGCCAGCGAACACTACAAAACACATGTATGTATAGAAATAATCAAAACAGGTTTTCTGCTGGTCAGGTTGGTTAAGGAGTTTCTTAGCTTCCGTCTTCAATAAATGTCATACGAAATAATTAAATACTGAGAAATGCCTGTTTTTGTTATTTAAGCAACAACTTGGTACAGATATGAATTCAAGCTGGTAAATTAAGTAATGTATTATTCTTATTCTTTATATTCACTATGTGTATTATTTTATGTTTGAGTAATCCTATCCTGGTAACATTTCTCAAACACATCCCGGTGGCCTCAATGGATTTCTCAAATGTATTACTCAGCAACACTTTGCCCCCATTGAATGTAAGAAATAATGGGGTGGATATTCCTACTGTGATGGTGTGTATTTTCCACTGTCTCATCCAGTTGTTCTACAGTAATGTTTGGGTACCACTTGCTTAGTACGATCTTTGCATGTATTTGAAGATGTGACATCTTTTCAGGGAAACCAGTATATGTGATTAGCAAACAGTCCACACTGGAACCAGACCTACCTGTTTCATATTTAAGCTAGCAAATCTATAATAAGTTTTAGGGGCAAATAAAATGTAATCTTAAACTTGATTTTGCATTACCAACATGTATAACTAATGTATGTAAATTGCAACTAACACAAATAAAAGATACCTTTTCTAGTGCTCATGTTAATATATTTTAACCAAAAGCTTGGTAGGTCTACCGTGATTTGGTGCACATAATTTCATTAAACAATTTACTGACTGTTCGAAAGTATTTTATATATATATCTATATATATATATAGATATACTATATATATATAATATATATATATATATATATATATATATATATATATATATATATATTCATTTGCATGTGCATGTTTAAGTTCAGTTTAAAATTCAGTTTTAAAATGGTAAAAGTAATTCACATGTAATATTTTTATTGTGTAATTTGTTTTGGACTTAGTGGGATTATACATTCACATGTAAAACAATTGAATCCTTTTAGCTCTTGACTCTTATGGTAACAATGTATATGCCTCTATTACATGTATTCTTTAGAGCATGACTTGTATCCAAAACATGTGAAATAAGAGGGTTGTTTGGTGATGAAAATACAAGCATATTTTACATTACTGATTTTCTCTTTCAACAGTAATCGTTAACGTACATTCCAAGGAATTCTACTATGTGATATTTCAGACCAATTCCAGGTTGCTCTTTGAAGCACATGTTTCTAACAAAAAAAAATTCAGTAAATCATATAATGCTATAATTCCATTGGTCAAATTTTCCTATGTGAAAAAAACACATATTGTGGTAAAGGATCATTTTAATTTGTAATAATAATGTGTTTGAAAACATTGGAGAAGAATATTTAGCAAACATTCATTGCAGATACTTCAATACAGTACTTCTGGTCAACATCCTAAATGCGCACAAAGGAATTAAGTCGCCGTTGAAATTTCGTCAGTCATAGGAAAAGCAATGATTGCCCTGCAGAAAACTAAAAACAAAACATGGAGGACACCCAGTTCAAAAATATAATGTATCTTCAAAAATACAAAAGATACTCCACATTTTTTAAGTTTTGCTAACACGTATTTTTAGAGCGACTTGAGTATAACAGAACTCAAAACAACTAATTATTTCATGGTCGCATTGACACTTGTCAAGGGCAAAAAATAAAGCCACAACAGAGGCAAAGCTAGAGACAATTCACCTTTTTAAAAATACATATTTTGCTTTTGCATTTGCTTAAAAATATGTCCCTAAAATGTAGCAACAAATTAAGAACCAATTTAATTGACAAAAAATAATAGCAATACTCAGGCGCATAGCATACTTGAGGAAGCCACTTCTCAATCTCCATAAACAGGTTCGCCATTTGTACGCTAAATGTGCTGTGCTACTGGCTTAAAAGCTCAGGTTTATGTCTGCATGTGCTTTATTACCATGTAACCCACAACATAAACTAAAATGTCCAGCACACTTAAGGAATTGCATACAGCATGCAAATACCTGCTTGCTTCTGCAGTCTATCGCAAATATGCTAAATCGACAGAAAGTCCATTCAAAACATAAAGCATTTTCACAGGAAGTCATTTAGAGATATTTTGAAATGACTTCCTGTTAATTTAGAGATATCTCTAAATGAACAGGGAGTTATTTCAAGATATCTTAAAATAATTTAGCCACCAGACACAATATGAGTCAATAAATACATATGTATTACTTGTCATGATGCACATGCATCAACATATGAAATGAACTAATTCATTGTTACCCCGATACACATTGCAAACGGATCATGGAAGACGCAGGGCAGCAAAGCAGTGTTGGAATTACCAAACAACTATTCTGATACAGCAGAGACAGACAATGATGAATCCGGCTCTGAAGCAGACTGGGTTTGCAAAGATGAATCTTCTAGCAGCAGTGATAGGGAAGAGGATGGCGATGCTAGCGAAGTATCAGGACCGAGTGCATGAAGAGGGCGCAGATGATCCTGGGGAGAAGAAGCAATCCTGTGGCAGCCCCTGCAAGGATGCCAGACACTTCACCTGCATCAGCCCCTGCACATGATCCAGCTGCTACTTCACCTGAGGCAGCCACTTCTCCAGCGGTAGCACCAACACCACCTGGCACTCAAGAGGCTGGTAATGATGGTACTGTTTGGAACACTAGAAATCCTATTGTTGAAGTTGCAGGTAGAAGGGGTGAACATAATATTTTGAGGGAAGTTCCAGGGCACACGGCATATGCAAAACGAAACATTGATGAGAGCACATTGAGTGCTTTTCGCCTATTGATTGACATGGATACGCTTTACCACATACAACGTTGCACTGAAGCAGAAGCCCACTGACAACTACAAGATGATCCCTGGTCAATGTCCTTGGAGGAATTAGAAACTTTCACTGCACTAGTATATGCCCATGGAGCATTTGGTGCCAGAAGCCTGAACTACTGTTGATAGCTGTACCAAATGTGCAAAGACGCTGAGTGCACTGCATATTTTAAAAAGTGCAGGATCTGTGTGATTTGTGCCAGCACTTGGTTTTAAATGAAGCCCATTCTCTTCAAATGTTTATTTATTCATGTCATTTCGATTATAGTATAAATGCATAGCTTCGGTTGTGTATATGCACTTCTCTATGTAGGCAATATAAACCCATTTATTTAAAAAATGCTGATACTTATTTACATAGTTTCAGTTGTAGTTTTGTATGTACATGAATACCTGTATATACACAAATGTAATATTTGTTTATTTAAATTTTTACTATTTTCTGAGGTTGCGCTTTATGTAATACGTCTGTGTATAATCCATTTCTGTTCAAATGTCTGTTTATTTACAGCATTTCTGTAGATGCTTTATATGATGTTCTTGAATAAAACTACGACTTGTTTTCAATTATGAGCCACCGTTCAGGAAAAAAAATCACTCATTGTATCCGCAACTATATTGAAATGCTGGCACGTAGATTGAATTTTGTTTGCACATGTATTGGTTTGCTGTTTGTTAGCGCATCTATTAGTTTGGTCACACATATATTGGTTTTCTGGCATATGTATTGGTTTGCTGGTGCATCTATTGGTTTGCTGGGGCATCTTTTTGTTTGCTAGGGCATCTATTGGTTTGCTGGCGTATGTACTGGTTTGCTGGCATATGTACTGGTCTGCTGGGGCATGTATTGGTTTGCTGGGGCATCTATTGGTTTGCTGGGGCATGTATTGGTTTGCTGGCATATGTATTGGTTTGCTGAGGCATCTGATGGTTTGCTGGCGTATGTACTGGTCTGCTGGGGCATGTATTGGTATGCTGGGGCATCTTTTGGTTTGCTGGTGTATGTATTGGTTTGCTTTCATATGTATTGGTTTGCTGAGGCATCTATTAGTTTGCTTGCGTATGTACTGGTTTGCTGGAATATGCATCTGTTTGCTGGCATAAACATCAGTTTGAAATTAAAAACAGGCATGATTTGGACAGCCCCTGGCCCTGCACTTATAAGCACAATAAAATGAATTTTTTTTCCTCAATAGAATTCAGTGTAATATTATTTTTCTCGTACATTCATAAAAAATATCAGGGATCTTTACTTCTCAGGTATGTATATAATGACCACCCAGAAGAAGCATATAAATGGATCTCCCATTAAGGATCCTAACATTTTCTTTTGTGTTGCTGTGGCAGTGCGATTGCCCTGCACAGTGGTAAATTAGTGTTGGTGTGGTTTATATGTGGGAATGGGTTTATTTTGTGTCGTTTTGGGACTTGATTTGTTTGATTGAATTATTGTTTACAGACGGGCGCTCGATTGACACTTGCTGCCTGCTATTCTTGGTTGAGGGAAGGGCAGCAAGTGATTGGCTGTGCTGGTCTTCAATCAGCAGGTGGGCGGGTCTCGACCGAGTGTCCGTCAGTTTAAAAACATCCGCGGGAGATTGCTCGGGGCTGCTGCAAGGCCTGCCGTTTTCACGGCACCTTTTGAGTTATAGTTTGGGGTATTGTGTTTTATTTTGCAATTTTTGTACAGTTTGCTGTATTAATCCTCCATGCGTTACCATCGCTGGTAACGTCATATGACCACCTTTATTTAACTTTCGTTTTCTGTTTGTTTGTGTTAATAAATCCTGCGCGCCTGTGCCGGCGTTTCAACATCAACACCTCGTCTGTCTCTCGGTGTGCTTGAACAGCGGCTCCCTACACGCGTGACACGAGTAAGACCCTGTCACAGTTGCGTTAAAGCAGGAGAACAAAGTTGCACATTTAATTTTCATTTGGTAAGATATTGTTAGATAAGGCTAACATAAACAAAGTGATCCCACATTGCATATCTGAGAGAGTTAAATGACATGCGAAGAAATTTGTGACTATTTTTTAGTTAGATGGGTGTATTTCTTGTGGTACTGTGCAATCTCAGGACTTGTCACAATTAGAAGTTACATCGAGACACCTAGAGTCATAAACATATAATTTTATCATTTATTGTTTTGTTAAGTGATTCTCAACAAACTCTAAACATAATTACTTTAAACTGGCTACTAAATACTACTCATTGTATTTTGAAATTAATTCCCATGTAGAAAGCTTTTCTGAACAGATTTATCACTTCAAGAATTGGAGATTTCTGGTTGTTCATATTTTTTTTTTTTTCAAATGTCATCAGAGCTGGAGAGGTTGGTCGACCAAGATACAGGATGTAGTTACTCTATCTGTTTCTGTTTAGACTTAATCTGTATTGTGTATTGTACTATTCATTTAAATGGTTTAGTAAAACAAACAAAAAAAAGTTCAATCATAAGTTAAATGTAGTGTTTGTTTACAGTTTACCTGAAAAAGGACACTTTTTCATTATGGAATAAGAAAATATAGCACATTTCCAGTGTTTACAGCACTTGGATAACTTCTGCACAAGGCTGCTACTGACTCTAACTCATGCTACCCCAGCTCTTCTCTCATTATTGATTTTTTTAAAAACATGTTTTTATTGTTTTTTTTTCTCAGGTTATTCTATTGCACTCTTATTTGAACTGTATGTTTAACATCGTTTTTTTTTTTTTGGTTTGTTTTTTTAATGAAAGGTGCTTTATACATAAACTATTATTTCTATATGTTCTATATTTATAATTACTTACTATATGCAAACAACTATGTCCCATGCCTCCCCTCGCACTGCTTTGTATATTATGGAAGTGGAGAAAATCCTTGTGCCTCTTTAAAAACAAATTTCCAAATATTTCAACACCACACTTCACTCTCTCCATGTTACACAATTTTGCATGCTGCTGTAAATGGTTCATGTGACATCAGAATGAATCTTGAGTTTTTCATAAGCACGAGTTTCAAACACCAATAAGACCACTTTTAATGGATAGACTATATTAATGCCTAACAATAACTTTAATAGATATTTTAGGAAAATGACCATTTCATATTATTTTGAATGTAAAAAAGTAAACTAGTGGTACATACATTTTTCTTATGTTTATCCTTAGGTACAACTTAACGTCATCTCAAATTCATAGCCTTCAAGAACTTGGATATACATGGACTTTAATTGCCAGCATCTTAAACATAAGTGTTCACACTTTGTTAATCATGGGACACAGCTTTGTCTCTTGGCAAATGACTCATTTAGAAATATATCTGATGAAGAGCTTCACTCCCTCTTATCCAACAGGTGCTTTCTTCAATGCCCAATGTTGGTGAAACCTATGTTTCTGGAAGCATTCCAAGTCGTGGTCTAAGGGTTCAGAGAAGAAGAAGACGCAAACGCCTCTGTGTCACAGATCCAGTTGGGAGAGCAATTAGATGAACACAGGCCATTTGAAGGAGAATTTAAAACATTTGCATACCCAATCAACTCTGGTGAGGTTTTTTCTTAACAGACGTTCTGCTTAGGCCTGGATTTTTATCAAAATTAATATTACCCAATATAAAATTTAGTAAAATTAGCATATTTTGTTAAAATATTCAAATGCATATTTTAGTTAATAAAAATGTTTTTAAATGTGAACATATTGCTGTTACTATAAAACAAGGTAACATACATTATATATTTCCCATTGTTCTTGTGTCATGGTTTGCATTGTGGGACGGTATAATTTAGTGCAGTGGTTCTCAACCCTGGTCCTGTGCCCCCCTCCACTGCTGGCTTTTGTCCAAACTGAGCTCTGTTACTTCATTGAACACTCAACTGAACTAAGAATTTGCTCCATTAAACTTTTTAAATTGTTTAACTTTTAAAACGTTGGAGATTTCAAGTTCCTATTACAATTTTATACACAATTTGAAATATCTAACTCTTTAAAATAATTAAAAAGCTGATTAGGCAAATTGAAAGTTCAATTGAGGATTTAACTTAGTAACTCAGAGCTCGGTTTTGGCACATTGACGGAAACCACAAACTAGGAAGCTGGAGTTTTTTTTTTTTTTTTACCATGGATGCGTGGACAGTTTCAGTCGTTGCTTAATATATTTAAAATGCTGTAACAACAACAGAGCACGCACTGTTTTCAGCTTGTTTCAGGAAGGTGTACGTCAATTTGGACTACCCTGTCGTGTCCGTGGAGATGCAGGTCTTGAAAATCTAGAGGTTCACGATTTATGGTGCATCAACGAGGCTTAGGAAGGGGTAGTTTCATTGTAGGGAGAAGTGTGCAGAATCAGCGTATAGAAAGACTCTGGGCTGAGCTGAACAGGGTTTTAACTTTCTACTTTAAAGACTTGTTTATGTTCTTAGAGGCCAATAATTTCTTGGATATTATGTCAGCAACTGATGTGTGCTTTGCATTGTTTATTTACCCATAATTAATATTAATATAACGATCACTGCCTTAGTACAGAGCATTCCATGACACCACTGCAGTTGTGGACTTCTGGCATCCTTCAGTATAATGATTGCTCATGCTATGAATTGCTGGACAATGACACTCAAACTGCTGGGATACATTACCACGCTGTTTCAAATGAATGCACTGCTGTGAATAGTGTTTCAGCAAGTAATTTGTCACAAGAGCAAGAAGCTAACTTGAATGAAACTGTTGAGCGGGGGGGGGGGGGCTTTAATTACAACCCACCTTTAAATTCCACTTTATTATTTGATTAATTGATTACATTAATCATTTCACCAATACCTATTCACGTCCTAATTAAATACCAATTATAAAAAAACCTAGCACTCAGACAGCAGTCTAGGAAATGATACAATTTTTTAAATCACAGCTGTCAAAAAAAAAAAATCACTGCAGTATTTACATATAAATGAGCAAATGTGAACAGAATTATGAAGTAACATCTTTATTGTATTTTTTTTTTATAAAAATGTTCTTTATATTGGATGTGTATGAAGTTGTATGAGTTGCTATTGTTCATACCAAGGCATTTTGACAGCCATTGTTTTCAGTATTTCTCACCTCAACATCCTCTGATTGTAGACCAGTGGTTCAACCTTGGTCCTGGAGAGCCCCTATCCAGTAAGTTTGATAGGTCACCCTAAATCGCCAATTTCTAAAGACTGGGAACAAATGGAAGTTATTGATCAATTAAGAAAATAACTTGTTCAATTAAGGGAACTCTGGTCATTGAGGGCTGTAGAGGGTAATTTTTATTTGTTCCAAACAATCTCTAAATTACTTTAACAAATCACCTTAATTGATCACAATGAGATAGTTCCAGGTGTTTATAAATTAGGTGTTTTTATGGTTTCCTATAGAACCAGCTGGATAGAGGGTCTCCAGGACCAGGGTTGAGAATCACTCGTCTAGATTGCTCAAGATGCGTAGACAGAATACAATGGTAGGGTTTCTATGTCTTGGATTTAGTGAGTGAGTTTTACTGCATTATTATGTAGATTATTGTTCTGAAAGTTTGCAGTGTAAAACTGTAGATACCAATACTCACAATGCAACTGTTTTCAAGGAAATACTCAGTAATACAAAAAGGATGATTAGGAGAATGGCTTCTATTCTACTGCTGTTCCTTTATTGAGCTGTATTAAAGAAAATAAACTATAACATCAGGAAGTATCCAGTACAGTTTTACTTTCTTAAAGATTGCAGAAAGTTTCACACATTGTATTTATTGTCAAATAAACAAATAAGATCTAAATTTACAGTTTTTTTTTTTTTTTTATTCCTTTGTAAAACATATAGTACATGTTGCTCAACTGGCGATTTTGACACTGAATGGAAAAAATTAGCATTTTTTAATTGAGCATGACCAAATTTGAAAAAAAAAAAAAAAAAAAAAAAAAAAAAACATTTGTATCTGGTCTTTGTGTAAAGCAATCTAAACCAGAGCTTTATTATTTTCAACACTTAAAATTCTTAGAGTTGGGAGATTAAGTCACCTGTGATATTGTATAAGCAACTCAAAACTTTCACATTTTTATATGTTTAGAACAATGAGAATTAAGCACATTAGTGCAATTAAGAGTTCAATTAAGTAACAGAGCAAAAAAAAAAACCCAGCAGACACATGGGTCCTCCAGGACCGGAGTTTAGAACCACTGATCTAAACAACTGCAAAGACAGATGCATTTCTCTTCAAAATAAAATACTAGAAAAATACAATACTAGAAAATATATACCTCCTTCCGCCTCCCTTCCCCCAATTCGCCTCCCCTCCCACCTCATGTCACCTCCACTCATCCTCTCCCCACCTCCACTCCTCCCTCCTTCCTCATGACCCTATGGAAGCAACAGCAGCAGGTGCAACTGTGAGTTTAAATAAATTAAGGCCTTACAAATTCATGGAATTTTTTACTCAAGTCTGTGTCCTTTTTGAAATATTCATATTTGCTCTTCAATGGCAATGGAATTGCGTTCTCACAGGTATTAGTAATTAGGAACCTGTGATCGTCATGGAGGAACTCGACAGAAGGAGCAGGACTGGAATTTTGTCACTTCCAGTAACAAAAACAAGAACTTCCTCCAATGAAACAGTTATTAATTTCGCTGTGAAGAAAAATATCAGCGGTACTTTTAGAACAGGACAGTGCATTCTACAAGAATACAAAAATAATTACATAATACAGACAAAACAACAATGATACAATTGAAATATCTCACTTCATTAAATTAAGCAAATTAAAGCAATTTAATAGCCAATCTTACATTCATCATCCTGCAAATAAGCTATCCAAAAACCAAACGTAATGCATTCGTCGTGAAATTTGCTGCTGCCAGCTTCTGAAAAATGAACTTTGAAAAGGTTTTCTAAATGTTCAGCAGTCAGTCTCTCTATGCTCTCCAAAAAAAGACATTTCACCTGCATAGGATAGGTCTCCATAAGGCACGCTGAAAAACTATGAGAACAAAATGTCAATGAGGTTATGTAGTTACACCAAAGGTAAAGTACTGCACATCTGTTTTGTAATTACTTTTTACTCACAGATGCAGCTAGGTGTGTAAGGCTTGTAACTACAAAGTGTACTATAAAGACAACTTATATTAACAGAAATACTACCAAAGATATAAAACTACCTCCTACCACAAATTGCTGGACTAAGCATTACAGAAAAGAGCTTATGCTGTTTTAATACTGTTTTACCTCTCGTATGCAGCCCTGGTTCTCTGCAGCACATACCAACTAGCTACATCTATAGCTACCTCTACTCGGTTTTGCAGCACCCTGACAATGCCAACATGCTGGAAGCTTTATTGACAGCATCTTCTGAACTGGCATCCCTGATCTAACAAAAAAAGACCCTCGATCACATTTATAACGACTTCAAAAAGTGAATTCAGAATTTTTATAATAAGCAAGCGATTTAAGAAAAAAAAAGTTAATATGAACAAATGTAGAGAACTGTGCTCTTGAGATTAAGTACTTTCAAGATCTGATAACTGAAAAAACAGTGTTGCTCCTCTCTTAATCTATTAACTGTATACTACTGTTAAACTAAGACTTTTTATGATCTGTAGTAGGGTAAATTGTAATATTGTATTGCTGTTAGAACTTTTGGTAGTAAGTCAGATCAGTCACAAACGTCCCAAACATTTCTCCTTGTAATACTGTAACGAACAATTTCACTGCTGAGTTAATTTTCAAGGGGCTTAAGTATTTATTTCAGTAAACAGCTTTCTTCCCTGAAAGATAAAAATAAAATAGTTACCTTCAACAGTTTGGATTTTTACACTCATACGTGTCTGTGTTATGTACTGTATAGGATACATAGGTTGCATGTCCACAAGAGATCGGGAAATGGCTTCATTTAAATCTGAATCGTCAGAGAGACTTCCAGCATCCAAAAGATCTACATAATTCCTTTAAAATGAAAACACAGGACAAACCCTTTTTATAAACATGGAAAAATCAGCTAATATGGTGAATATTGTGGTTTTATTCTAATTAGGAATGTCAAAGGATTACAAAAATAATCACATGGTTAAAGTTTACTTGTATGCAGTTAATTACAGTTTTAGTCACAGTAAAAAAAAAAAAAAATAATACCAGTTTTTTTTTTTTTAAACGTGAAGAACAGAAAACTTATGGCTAATACAACAGCTGATCTGCCAGTTCATTTCGAATCAAACAAATGAGTCTCTCCCTAAACTCACCTGCCATCAGCTTTTTACAGCAGACCTGCCGAACTACCCTGCTGACATCATGACTGCTGCTTCTCACAAAATACAGCACTCTCCTTAACCTTAAATACAGCACTCTCCTTAAGCTTAAGTTATTTACGCAAGTTATTTTGTTTTGTATCACTTTGTTTTGTATCACAAGTAGGTTCAGATATGTTACCGATATGTATCCTCACATACACTGGTCTTAGCTGCACAGATTCCGATGTGCAAATGTGGCTTTGTGAAGGTAGCAAATGTGCTTTTACTGCACCTATTCTCCCTCCGAGATGCATTCTCAACACAAACTGAGGACTGTGAATGAAAATAATCAATTAGTCAAAATTAAATGACAATCTATAAATATAAATCATACAACCTTAAAGACACACTTCAAATACTAGACAAACCACAAGTAATTTAGTGTAGACACCCACATTTCAGTCAGCATTATGCAAACTTATATTAACTTACCTGAACGGATGACAGTCACATCAATTACGTCTTCATCTGTACTTTCTGCCTGTAAAAAAAATACACATTACACTAAGATTATTCACAAATTTGTGAACTTTGTTATATGCATCCAAAATCAGCAGTGGACAAACTAAGCTGCAAAATTATGTCCTGTCCAAATTTTCTCATCACAGAAAATTTAGCAGTGTCCAAAAGTACATGGTTGCTTTAAAAAAAAAAAAAAAAAAAAAATCACCATTTCTCAATTTCAGGCAAATACTCAAATTGTTTAAAGATCAATGTCTAAAGACCTCTTTGGTTAAAAGCGAGATTAACTATTTATTTAGATAAATCCAATACTTACCTGTTTTCCTCCAAGTTCTAAGAGAACCCTGTCAGGTCGGACATAAATTGACTTCTGGGTAAAGATCTTTTTAAGCATGTGTCCACTTAGTTTTTGCCCCAGGTGTTAAAGATGGTTTTCAAGAAGTTTGTTACGGCATCCTAGTAGAATTTCAAGCCGCAGCACATATTTCAAACACTGGGACACCTCGAAAGAGGGCCCAGGACATCGCCATACCCCTGCTAGAATGTACCAGAGCAATGGCGTCCACTATCCAATGGGACAGGCACTGTTTAGACAATACCTGACCCAGCGTCCTAGAACCATAGCACACAAACAACTGTTCAGTGTGTCTGGCACCCGTTGTACGATCAATATAGAACCTCAATGCCCGCACTGGGCAGAGCATTGCAACCATTGGTCCTCCAGAGAAGAGAAGGGAGGAGGATGGAATGCCATCAACTCCACAGATTGGTACTTTCGGAAAAAATGTAGCTTGGTTGCATGAGACTCTAGACCAGTCTCCAGTGAAGCGAGTGCAAGAAGGGTGCACTGAAAGTAAGTAAGTGCATGCAGCTCACTCACCCATTTTGTTGAAGCAATAGCTAGCAAAAATGCAATCTTTAAGGACATGAGCTTCAGATCCACAGTGTGGAGTGGCTCAAAGGGGGCTTTTGTAAGGGCTTCCAGCACCACATCAAGGCGCCACGAGGGGAGGCTAGATGTCCTGTTATACACATATTGTGACCTGGTAGAGGGAGCTCTTGTACTCTGAACAATGGCAATAACTGCCGATGACAGCCTTAGAGCTAACAGGCATTCCCATTCAGGGGCCAGACCCATAGCTGCATCAGCTGGGGGTTCGGGTGACACAGATCGTCCTGGGCCTGAGAGAGGAGGTCCACCTGCGGGAGATCTGCCTCTGCTGGCCGTGTAGGAGTTGAAAACCAGGTCCTTCGGGGCCACTGGGGAGCTACCAGAAGCACTGTAGCTTTCTCTACCCTGACCTACTCTAGGAAGGCAGGGAGCAGTGGTATCGGTGGGAAGGCATATAGGAGACAAGCGGGCCACTCGTGGGCTAGGGTGTCGATTCCTAAGGGACTGTCGAGATCTCTCATCGAGAACCAAAGAGGACAGTGTGTAGATTACCGTAAGGCGAAGAGATCTACGTCTGCTCTGCTGAACCACTCCCAGATGCGTTCCATTTCCCTGGAATGGAGATGCCATTCTGAGGCCAGGGAACCTCCTCTGGATAGGAGATCAACGGCGTGGTCAGCCCGGTAAGTGGACTGCTTGAAGAGAAGCCAGCCGGGGCTGCGACCACAGTAACAGCCGAACTACGGTGAAGGTTCGGAGATCTCAGACCGCGCTGGCGGTTGATACATGCCACGACCGTGGTGTTATCTGACTGCACCAACAAGGACAAGATCTTCTTCCCTGAGTCAACTTGCTGAAAAGAGCGAGAACGCTTGAATAAGCGACTCAGCCGAGTACTTAAGGGACAGTGCCAGCCGGCACGCCAAATATGAGAGCTAAAGGCAGGAGCAGAATTTAAGCGAGCCCGGTGAATTGCCGCCAGCGCTCAGCGAACATAACTAGGTTTTCAGTGAGATAAACTCGGGGAAGGGACAGCCACCAGCTTCCCGCGCACAATTAAGGCAACAGAGAGTA
Source organism: Polyodon spathula (assembly GCF_017654505.1). Lineage (NCBI taxonomy): Eukaryota > Metazoa > Chordata > Actinopteri > Acipenseriformes > Polyodontidae > Polyodon > Polyodon spathula. The sequence goes on along the minus strand of NC_054536.1, from coordinate 45,125,125 downwards.
CAAACGCTGAATTTTATTTTTTATTTTTTAATAATCAGAGTGTTGTAGAACAACAAACAGATTACGCTCAATCCCAATCAGCAGCTGAAAGCAAAAGAGGCTGGGCTTCCTATGCTCTGCATAGTCATTCAGCAACCGAGGGGCGGGGCGCTGATGTCAGAGCTACGGAGGCCTAAGGGCAGCTTTTATATTAAGCTCAGCATAATCCTATCACCTGATGGCTATTTTCGAATTGAAATTGAAAGTTCCAGGACACTGATGTGGGCTGAGGCCCAAGGCCCCATCCACACTCCCCGAGTCCCCACACCGTTCCAGACGGCACCCCAGCCATTGTTGGAAGCGTCTGGTGATTACATCCCTCCGGAAGATGGGACCTATAGTTGTCCCCTGACAAAGGTTGGAGGGGATCCTCCACCAGCGCAGGGTTCTCCAGCAGGACTGGGATATCAACAGCCTGCGATGTCTGACTCGTTGCGGGTGAAGTGCAAACGAGTTGAACCAGGCCTGGAAAGGCCTTTAGTGGAGAAGGCCTAAAGGAAGGGCCTGCGAGGCAGCAGCCATCAACCCCAGCATGCACTGACAAAGCACCATGGTGTTTGTTTAGAAGGTGTTTGTTCAGAAGTCTCAGATCCAAGATAGGACAGAACCCACTGTCCTTCTTGGGCACTAGGAAGTACTTTGAATAGAACCCCTCCCTGCAAGAGGATGGATCTACTTCGCGAATGGCACACTTCAAGAGAAGCACCAGGATTTCTGTGTTGACAGCCGCATGTTGGAGCAGGTCCTTCACTGCTGTTACTATCACCCCCCCAAAGGGTGGGGGGTGGGGGGGTGGGTTTAACTGGAACTGAAGGCTGTAACCAGATAGTCTTGAGCACCAAACTGTTGTTGGTGCTGGTTTGCCAATATAGTAACTGGGCCAATATAAGACAGGGTTGAAGGTTGCTGCGGCCCTTCATGGATGGTGAGCCTTAGGTCACGCGGGGGGTGCAGTTGTGGGACCCTTGGGTCGCTGGTGATTGCCGCCCCCCCTAGGGCGCCAGTTGCCCCTCTTTGCAGGTCGACCGTGCTGCGGCGCAAGTGCTGCCGGGCGTGCCGTAGGATCACGAGCAGACTTGGGCGGAGGCTGTCGCCCCCACAGGAGGGAAGCCCTAGCAGGCAAGGCAGGCTTCCGTGGAAGTAGCTGGACATACTGCCTTGATGCCTCCATGGTCTTCAGAGTCCTCTGAAGCATCTCCTCCAATGCGGGGCCAAACATATGGCCAGGAGTGATATGGGCGTCCAGGAGAGAGGACTTGTTCTGCTCCTGAACTCTAGCCTGGGAAAGCCAGAGTTGCCATCTGGTGACCACCAGTGCCATAAGTCATAGGCCCTCTGCTCTCTTCGTGAGTTGGGCAAATCTGGTGACTGTCTCAGAGACCTGGTTCAGCTTTTGTCTGAGAGCTGCTGTGACCATATCAGGAAGCTCCTTAATAAGGGTAGCCTGATAGACAGAGAGCATGCTCAACATATTGGAAAGCCAGGCAGCTTGGAAGCAAGCAGCATACGCCTTCTTGAGGTGCGTCTCTGTTGTCCGACACTGTCTGTTAGGATATTGTAGGTCGTTGGCCGGTTCAATGCCCGGTGCCCGTAAGAGGCCCGCAATGGCAGAGTCCACCAGGGGGAAGGCTGCCAAGCCGGCACCCTCTGCTCCCTGCATGGAAGAAAAAACCCGAGCTCCAGCCAAGCTGCTAGGTGCTGATCCTGGGTTGGACCAGGAAGACTGGATCTCCCTGACAAAGTCGGGGAAAAGGGGCACTGTCCTGTCCTGTACTGGCTTCACCGAGGAGAACCAGGAGCCCTGGGGCTCCTTGTCTCTGGGCCATTCCACCCGTAGACGTTGAGCTGCTCGCTCAACCAAAGCCTTAAACGTTGGCCCTGGAGATACCTTCAGTTCCTGTTGCAGCTCGTCCACCGAGTTGCAAGAAGGTCCCTCTTGCACAAGCTCGTCATCACCAGATGCCTTCAGAGAGAGGATGTCCTCTTCATAGTCTGAGATGGCCTCATGTTCGGCTCTCATAGTCTGAGAGCTGAAGCAGCATGTTCTGGACCCAGACCCAAGAGCCGCATTCATGGAAACCCGGCATAGCGCACAGCACTTGCCCGGGTTGCACGGCGGGTACAATGTGCACAGAGCACAGGAGCGGGTATGCGCATGGGGTGCACGATAAGTGCACGGGCACAGAACAGGTGTGCACCGATGAATGCACGGAGTGCTCGAATGTGTGGGCACACGGACACCGATGTGCATGGAGAACGCACAAGCCACAGGTGCGCGGATAGATGTACCGGCATGGGTGTGCAAAGGCATGGATGTGCACGGGTATGCACGGGCACAGGTGTGCAGTGGGTGCACTTGCATGGAAATGCGCGGCTACACGGAAGTGCACAGGTATGCACGGGGTGCACAGGCACAGATGTGCATGGGCACAGGTGCATGGACACGGATGTGCATGGTGTACACAGGTTTGCGTGGAGGACAGGTGTGCACGGGGTGCACGACATGGATGTGCCTTATATGCACGGGGTGCACGGGCACGTTGTGAACGGGTGTGAGCAGATCACAGGTGTGCACGGCACGGATGTACCTTATGTGCACGGGTGCAGGGGCACGGATGTGCATGGGCATGGGTGTGCACGGGGATCGGGTGTGCATGGGACACGGGGCACTGGTGCACGTGTCGCTGCAAGAGTGTTGTGAGACACACTTGGGGAATAATCCCTCAGAAAACCCGATTCAAATTCAGATCGGGAGATCTAAGTCAACACACAGGGAAAAAAAAACTTGTCTTGAGCATGCTATGGTCTAATAAAGACCTCTGCTGAGTGTCTAGCAGGCTATGATCCAAAAAGATCGCTGCTCTAGTGTTCCATCTGGCCCACGGCCAACACACACCCCCCTCGTGTTTATCTCTGAAAGAAAGAAAAACAAATGTTAGTACAATAATAAAATATACAGGTAATAATAAGCTCTCAAAGTAATAATAATAGTAAGCGAGACACACTCAAAGAGTCAACAAGCTGAAAAGAGCGAGAACGCTTGAATAAGCGACTCAGCCGAGTGCTTAAGGGACAGTGCCAGCCGGCACGCCAAATATGAGAGCTAAAGGCGGGAGCAGAATTTAAGTGAGCCCGGTGAATTGCCGCCAGCGCTCAGCGAACATAACTAGGTTTTCAGTGAGATAAACCCAGGGAAGGGACAGCCACCAGCTTCCCGCGCACAATTAAGGCAACAGAGAGTACAAACACTGAATTTTATTTTTTATTTTTTAATAATCAGAGTGTTGTAGAACAACAAACTGATTACGCTCAATCCCAATCAGCAGCTGAAAGCAAAAGAGGCTGGGCTTCCTATGCTCTGCATAGTCATTCAGCAACCGAGGGGCGGGGCGCTGATGTCATTGCTACGGAGGCCTAAGGGCAGCTTTTATAATAAGCTCAGCATAATCCTATCACCTGATGGAGATACCCATTAGCTGATGGCTATTTTCGAATTGAAAGAGAACTGCTAATGAGCGCATAACCAGCGGAGCACAGAGAATTACAATTTTAAAAAGCACCTGCAGGAACTCAGTTTTTCAGAGAATGCGTTCTTGATTGATTCGAATACTGCCTGCTCATTCCAGCTGACGTTAAATTCGAGTACTGAAAACACGTGCCCATGTTCAAACAGTATGGCTTTCATCCCTCCTCTTGGGAGGTGTATTATCAGGTGTATTATAAATGTAATATTGGGAAGGAGAACCAGTTCTTTACTAAATGTGGGACTTTCCCAGCTGTTTTTCCTCAATGCTGAACTCGAACTATAACGAAAGAAAAAAAAAAAGTTAAAATACACCTAACCTTGTGAGACCCATTTCTGTAGCAAATATACTGCATATGTTTAGCCAACTCTTATTATTATTCTTAAAAATAGCAGGTCTCTCAATTCAAAGTTCTTAATAAGCAGTATATTGTATGTGGAAGAACCAGAAACAGAAACATGTTTTATACAAGAAACATAACCTAGTTACATTACATAACTAAAGCAGCTTCTCATATATATATATATATATATATATATATATATATATATATATATATATATATATATATAAAGATAGCAGGGAGGGGGTTAAAATTCCTCTTTGCTAAAACCATGTGAAAATGCACTTTGGGTGAATGGCCTAAGGGTTTTTGAATTGATTAATTGTTTTTATTGTTTTAGTTAATCCCCTGCACCTGGTGCTAATTGTAAATTAGAGCCAGGTGCAGGGTATTTAAGAGAGGCAGCCAGACTGATCAGGGCTGCTGAGGAAAGAGCCCGACGTGTGTGTGTGTGAGAGCGAGAGAGCGAGAGAGCGAGAGAGCGAGAGCGAGAGCGAGCGAGCGAGAGCGAGCGAGCGAGCGAGCGAGCAGTCGAATCAAAGGAAGGTATTGTGTGGAACGTGAGGTTGAGTTTTTGTGTGACAGGTAAACGGCTTAGCCGTCCTGTGGTTAGCTAGGATCCAGTCTGTGTTTAGTTAGTGCTCTAAAGGAGAGCTAGGTGTTTATTTCTGTTTGTTTAATTTTGTCTGTGTTTATTAAAGTGCGCACGTCAGCGCCGTGAAAACTCAATTTTTGTGTCCTGGGTCTATTTTAAAGGGGCAATGAACAGTGTGAGTGGCGAGGATCGTTTACTATATATATATATATATATATATATATATATATATATATATATATATATATGCCTTACAGGATTAATATTACAGCTATCTTACCATCAATGCATAACTTTTTATGTAAAAACCAATGAAGCATAGAACTACATAATAAACACAGGGAAGGTAAACAACTACTTTAAAACATCTGGTTTAAAAAATGATTGAGTGTCCTGGGTTAAGAAATGTGACCACGTTTACTATACTGTTTTAAAATACGCTTTTAACTTCTGCAAAATTATAGTAGGCTACATAGTCACATCCGCTATTAAGTATTCACACACACAGTAATACTATTGACAAAGCACAGTTAAAGTTATTATTTTAAAGTTTAGCTTGCTAATCACTTAAATGTTTAATATACTTAATGAACATACCCCTGTCTGAATCCTCATCTTTTGCAACCAAAATTTCGACAGAGGTTGTATATAGTGTTACTACCACCTGTGTTGAGCAGGGTCGAACAGCTAGCTTCACCACCTGTGTTTCGATCAAACTGACCATCACCTCAATGTCAACATTTCTTCTCTGCTAATAATTCTAAAAGGCTTTGGTCCGTACTTATTTATTACATAATTTCTCTAACTTTTCCTCCTTCCATTACCTACAAAACCAGTGTGCTAAAATGTTAGGGTCCTTAAGGGGAGATCTGTTTATATACTTCCACTAGGTTTATACATACCTTTATACATACCTGAGAAGTAAAGATCCTAGATATTTTTTATGAATTTATGCGAAAAATAATATTACGCAGAGTGGATTAATCACACAGACAATGATTTACAGGTGCAAGGGTGTTTATTAATGATTATAATGTCCAGAGCCTTATGACAGAACCTGCAAACAATAACAATGATGGAAGTGGTACAGCGGCATGTATCACTCCTGTTTGTAATATCCCACGGGTTTGACCCGCAACCAAAAGTCCCGTCTTTTCTCACCCACACGTAACACAAACACAGACACAATTCATACAATGTGTGAATTAAGTGCTTGTGGTGCAAAGGCAGTTCCGAAGTGAAAAGTGAGTGTTGATGTCCGGGTTTAATGCTGGCCTGCAGCTACAGCTCAGGATCGTGCTAGTACTCTTGAAGAAAAACAACACAAACAAACAGTGTTACAAGACAGACTAACACTCAGAACACTCACGGTTTTTCCTCGCAAATTACGGGCTCCTTCTAGATTGTTGCTAACCATATACAAAGGAACAGATCACTGAAGCTACGCCCCCCTAGTTATACCCTCGCCCATGACCCCTTGGTTAACGAGTACATCCGCTCCTCCAATCCTCGGATGCCACGCCGGCTACCATCCATACAGTGAGCTTGGGTGACGTAACTCCACCCCCTTCCTAAATGGCCAACTTCCACCTACCTCATGGAATAAATTGTCTTGCCATTTGCTTAAGGTTACACAAAAAAAAATGCAGCAGCAATATATAAGACATGCACATTATTTAACAGAACGATGAAGCAACTCACCAGAATGGGAAACACCAACTGGAATTATAACACTAAAAACTCATAGAGGGGTGGGGGTGTGTGTGTGTGTGTGTGTGTGTGTGTGTGTGGGGGGGGGGCTTATTTAGGACAGGGCTTGCTAATTTAGCAGTAGGCTTGATAATTAGGACAGTAGACTCTTTGGTGCTAAACTTTCAAGCAATTTAGCACCAGTATTCAAAATGATTTGCACCCCTGCCCAACCCAACTCCGATACACCAACACATAGCTATAAGTTTGGTTTTAGTGCTTTTCATGTATTGTATTATTGGAGGGACCTGTACTATTATATTTGCTAGCCAGCTTGGTAAGTGGGTATTACCCACTGTTTTCATTTCAACTTTCACAGACTCATTTTGCCAGTGGCATGACTACATCTTGGGCTAAGTGGAAAAAAATATATATGCACAGATTAATGTCTTAACACTAGTCTTAGCACTAGTATCACTAGTCTCAGTGTGTGCAGTATGAGCGCCAGTCTTACTAGTCCCAGCTGTGGCATTACCAGTCTTACCGGTTAGCAGTTTTTTTTTTTTTTTTAAGTTATATTCTTCTTGTCCTTTTAATATTTATGATAGTGTAAATAGGGTCATTTTAGGTTGCCATAGTTTTGCTGAGAGACATTTTTTTTAAAATATTGGTTGTGAAATTTTAAAAATCATCCAAGGTGGGTCACTGGGGAAAAAAGAGTTAGTACTTATATTTCTTTTCAGTTTGCATGAATAGTCACCAGGCTTTATACGAGCATAACTCTCATCATTGTAACAGGAACAGGATGTGCAGTTTTTTTCAGACAAAAATTAGATTCTTGCCTCAGTAAAAATCTATTCCTAGCTAAGCCCCTGCTGCTGAATTGATAAATATTGTGTGTGTTTTACTTATAGCTTGTGTCATCCACCAAAGCGTAAGTAGAACACACATATCCCAATGTAACCCCATTGTAACTATGCTCTGTTTGTGTATGACATTAAACATGGGATATATACCCAGAGATATACTGTACCTCAGAGATATGCACACTACAAATAACAGAAAAAGCACAAAGAAATCATTGTACTGTGCAACCTGTACCATTTGTAAATTACTATAGAAAGATTGACAATTCTCAATTAAAATCTCTCTCATTTCTTTTTATTAGTCTAAGATTTCACGAGGCGTGAGCTGGGGGTAGAGATAGGGCAGGAGAAGCAGAAGGGAGCGGTTAGTAGGACAGAGTGCCGGCTAGAAAGGACCGGACCTAGGATAGAAGAGCAGGCGAGGCCCACTCTAGTAGCAGACCAGCGAAGCTGGACATGGAAGCTAGGACAGAAAGTGGTCACTGACTGAGGGCAGCGATGCCGACACGAGCTCAGGGGCGAAGGACCCAGCAACCGAAAGACAGGAAACAGAAGTGGTCACTGACTGAGGGCGGCGATGCAGACATGAGCTCAGGGCCGAAGGCCTAGCAACCGGAAACGGGATAAAAAAGTGGTCACTGACTGAGGGCGGCGATGCCAACATGCTCAGGGCCGACGGACCTAGCAACCGAAAACATATATGAGGGTTAAGACTCGCAGAGCAGCCCCTCAGAGGAAGATGGTCCCGAAAGACTGGGACACGAAAGGAGATAGAGAGGGAGAGGTACCCAGCATCTGAGACTTCTGTAAAGGGGCGCTCGTTAGACCCCCCAGTTGGCCGAGACTTCACGCTGCCTGGGACCTGAGATAAGAAAAAGGGATAGAGGTTAGTATGGGACTCGAGCATGAGTAGCCACGTCCCGAACTGAGACAAGATAAGCGCAGGAGCTGCGAAAGAACAGAGTGTGGCTGGGGGTCCGCTCTGACTCACATGGTGAGAACCCCCCTGAAGGTCAAGGGTTAGCTGAAGCCATGCCCTGAGGTCGGGGAAGTGAGATCACTTGCCCCCCAAAGGATGGACCCCCGGCACTCCACCAAATCACCCACACCATGAGACAAACAAAAGAGCACATGCCAGCGCATAACATAAACAAAAGACTAGAAAAAAACCCTTGAAGCTAATTAGGGGAAAACCTCTAGTGGCTCCAGCAGACAGGTAGCCCCCACTTCAGGCATACTAGCAATTTTTTGGAATGGGCTGCAACTATGTCAGAGGGAGATGAATGAACATAAGAATCCATTGCAGAATAGGACCGTGCCACTGGTCTTGATCAGGCTCTGATTGATGTTGGCCCTTGCAGCGGAGGTGGCTGCACTGATACGGAAGGAATGGGGTAAATAGCTGAGGAGGGAGGCCTGTTCTTGACGTTGCTGAAAGGGCAGAGAGCAGACTTGGTCCTTGAAAGCTGAATGAATTGACCGCACCGGGGTTGGTCTGTCTTTGAAGTGTGCAGCCGAAATAAGAAAATAGGAGTTAGAAATAGAAAACGGCTCACATAAAAACGAATATCCACCGAGGGGAAGCAAGAAGCTGAGGGAACTGTGAATTCGGAGCTTTGAGAAAGCCAAGAAGGCTGTGAGGCAGATGGTCTCCGTGAGTAGATCCTCGTAGGGGGAGAAGCAGCCTTTCCGAAGAGTAGAAATGATTCTAGCAGTTTTAGAAGGAGCAGCAACTATATCAGGGAAAGATGAATGAATGTAGGAATCCACTGCAGAGGAGGACCAGTTCCCCCACATTCATGATCAGGCTGGAGGGAAGGGGAAGTCGAGTGGGGGGGCTGCTCTAGAGGAGAGGGGGGAGGCCTGCTCTGGAGGAGAGGGTGGAGAGGAGGGAGGCCTGCGAAGAGGAGGTAGGTCTGCTCGGAGGAGAGGAGGGAGCCATGCAAGGAGGCGAGGAGGGAGGCCTGCTCTGGAGGAGAGGGTGGAGTTGAGGAGGGAGGCCTACTCACGAGGCGAGCGTGGACAGGAAGGAGGCCTGCTTGGGGGGGGGGGGGGGGCGGATAAATGGAGGGAGGTCTGCTCGAGACGAGTGATGATAGGTGTGAGAGGAATCAATGAACAGATGGTCTGAGGAGGGGAGTTGGGGGGGGGGGGGGGTTCCTGCTGTGGAGATACCTTGAAAAGGGAGATAGGGAACTTGATACTTGACGTCTGAGTGGACCGACCGCGCTGAATTGATCCGTCCTGAGGTACGCAGCCAAGTGATGGAGTAAGCATGGAAGGTGGCCGAGAGGCAGCTGATCTCCATGGGTAAATCATTGTAGGGGGAGAAGTGGCTTTTCAGAAGAGTGGAAATTAGCAAATGGAGAATATATTTTGATATAGACAGACGGGAAGGTGAGGCAGGGGGAAAGCTCTTAAGAATCCCACAGAGGGTCAGACAGAATGCTGAATATGGAGAGACTGAAGGGAGTTGGAGAGAATTCCTAGCATGGATCGTGAGAGCCAGGTTTTGATTGAAGGGCTATGATTATTCGAATCTGGGCTCAGGGGATTGAAGACGCTGAGCAGGCTGTAGAATAGGAGCTTGAACAAGGTGGAGGGCTGCAGACATGTAATGCTGAGCAGATTGAAGGAGGTTACTGAGAGTAGGATTCAGTCAAATAGCATCTGGAGAAGCTGAGGATTCTGGATGGGGGTTGTGGAAGCAAATGGGACCAACTGACTGAACTTGGATACCGAAAGTAGAGGCAGAAGAAGAGCTGGAACTGAGGGCTGAGGTGGCAGCTGGACTGAACGAACATGATTCGGCTACTGGGGAAGCATGGCTCCTTTGCACCCCATGTTCTAGAAATGAGGGCAAGGATGAGATGCCACCTTTCTATGTGTTAGTTAATACAGGATCGATCAGCGGTTTGCTACTATCATGTCTGCTTGAAATGGAAAAGGTAAACTCACATTCAGAGATTTGGGTTTCGCAACGCCAGTTATACTCTTAATAGTGGAACACCTTAACTCATAATCAAGACAGATTTCGTACCACATCTCAAACCAAGTATTAATGCTGTAACATTTGGGAGGAATAGGATTGCTGAAGAGGTGCCGTATTTTGATTAGCGTTAGCCTTGATTGTGGGAATACTGCCACAATCTGCGTATTGGAGGAAGGCTGGAGCATCGTTGGCTCTGGAGAAGTGCATCTGCAGACTTCAACAGTAAACTAGAGCGACTTTGCAGCTGCAGTAGTGAACAGATCTGAAAAGGGAGTGGAGATCTGCTGTAGTGAGGAGCAATTAACAGTAGAGGGCGGGATCTGCTGAACAGAGCAGAGGTCTGAAGAAGAAAACAATGGAATGCTGTCAGTAGTGTGCAGAGGCCCAGCTGTGAGAGCAGAGATTTGCTGAAGCAGAGATCTGGAATAGACGGAGGACTACCATCGGTAGAGTGGGGTGGTCTTCTGCAGAGAGTAGGGATCTGCTGAATGCAGTTGATATTGGTCTTTCAGTTTTAAGGCCGATTTAGATGGAGCCAGAGATGGGGCTGCTTTTGGGCAGAGATGAAGATTGCAGAGATCTGAGACAGCTGCAGAACCAGAGAGGATGAGGAATATGATGCTCTGAGGTGTCTGCAAAACCTGTTGATTGGTCGGAAGCAGTTTATTGTCTATTGGGGGTAGGAAGACATTGATTGAAACATTGATAAGTCGTAGGACATGGTTCCATGACTGACTAGCGGCTCGCGTTGATGAAATGATGACTTTTGATGAAGCTAGTCGGACTGGAGGAGCAGCGCCAGATGAGGAAACACGAATCTGGGAACAGGAATCAGTTACAGGAATGGATGCGTGATGCAGGAAAACAGGATGTTACTATGATGGTCAATACTGAGCACCTCAAACAGCTGATTAAGGTTGCTTCATGACCAGGTCCTTGAAGAGGGGAACTGTTGAAATTGGAGAATGTCAATTGATACAAAAGGTTGAGGAGGAGGTCTCCTGTAAATCCCTCAGAATGACAACAAACTGGAGCATGTGAGCTTCGCAGTGATAGCAAACCAGTTTAGAGACTGTATAAAATTTATGGTGTTACACTGCCATCTAGCGGTTATATTTAGAATTAACCATTGGCATGAGTGAAGCCGGGTAGAATACTTGGTTATTGTGATTAAAATCCTTGTCGGTGTAAAACAACAATTGCGTATTCTTTTAGATTTTAATATCTTCGTTACATGTTTTAGGACAGTCGTGTATATGAATATGTTAACTCAATATTTAGATGTTACAATTCGGTGAGTTGAACGAGCCCTCACAGGTTGTAATGGTTACTTTACCACTCCCCACAGTGGAGTGGCAATGAGGGCGTTGCCGTGATAGCCACGAACCGAGAAGCGCTGGTGAAAAAGTTGCAAAACAGCAGTGTTGTTGAGTCTTGTTGTGACGAGTCGAAAGCACGAGCCGCCACACGGCGAAATGGAGCATGAAACTGAATGGACAGGTCCCTAAAATGTTGAACGTAGCCAATAGAATTTCAGGGCAGGATCCCATGAAGGAACGGTCATTTTTGCTGGCTCTGGGAGCGGAGGAGGGGCGCTTGATTGCAAACGAAGAGTGAAGGAATGTTCAGCTGACAGATCTTTATGGTGGATTAAATAGGAGCGATGGCAAGGCAAACGCTGACGGCGGGAATGTCGATGTCTTGTTGAAGGAGCTTTAGAGATTTTAATGGAGGGCCAGTTTGTCTAATGAAGATGCGGACGAGATGAGAAATGGAACTGCGGTTGAACGGTGCTGTTGCTGCTGGAGGCTGGAAAGAGCAGGAAGGACTAACGCAGGAGCTCCTGCAGCCGAACGGAGAAGCTGAATGATGAGAAGCAGCACCGGAGCAGGTAGGAAAATATTTGATAATATCTTGGGAGCGCTGCGCAGAGAATTGACCTCCAGTGAAAGGCAATGAAGTGTAGATTAGCGGAGAAACACGAAAAGACAGCGTTTGAACGTGTGCTACAAAAGCAAAACGCTAGACAGCAAAAGGTGCAAGTGATCAGGGCTTAAATAGTAAATAGGAACTAATTGACAGGAAATTGGAAACCCCCTTGCTACACGCCTCCTGAACTTACACAAGCTAACATGTAATGGGATCCATTAAGGATGAATAGCATTTCTAGTAAATAGACCAGTCCCTTTGAGACTTGACAGATTGTTCCTTGTCTTTCTAAGGGAATATCGTCTGAAAGGTCATGTGGGCTATGGCAGAGAATAAATGTTTGTGTAATAGTGGATTGTATGATCAATTGTGAATGTAAGAGAGCATTTCCTTTTTATCTCTAAAATGTTAGTGTCAAGTCTATATACCTTGAGGCGTCTAAACAATTCGATATCTACAGAAATTTTGCTGTTTTATCCTTTCCTCAGATCTGTTATAGATTTTGGGAAAATCTTCCTTCTCAATGTTTACAGAACAGGTGCTCCCATGCCTTTATATAGTAACTAACTGACTCAAAATGTAGGTCAATTGAAAATGTGACAAAACTGAATTTATTCAAATACCAGAATTCTACCATTAGCATGCTGTTGCTCAGTATCATTTCTAAGTTTCCCATTTTGAAAATTAGAAGTGTTTTTCTGGAAATCGAGTGTATGTTAAAGCATACATTTTATATCTATGTTGCTTATGGGACTTGTTCTTCTCCACCACCTTTGCTGGTGGCTTCCCCAAGTTGAGCTAGTAGATGGCCTTGCCACATCCTATCTGCTGGTTTGGTTCACTGGGTTTCTTTACTTTACCATGAAAGTATGAAACTATAATTACTTGCAAATAAAACTTACTGACTTGGTGGTTTATGTCCTGACTACTGGCTGAATTGTGTGGTTAACTCAATCTGGACTGGTAAGCCACCAGAGAGACAATGGAAGCCTCAACAGACGGAAACTGTCCAAGGCCCAGTTTATCTGTGTCGTGCACCTTATATAAACTGTCCTATGACAGCCAGAGCTAGAGGACAAAGAAGGGGGTCTAGAAAAGCCCTAGAAGGTCGCTTCCTAGCTCCCGGTGTAACAGGGAGGGGAGACTCTCTCAACTGCACAGCAGAGGATGAATGGAGCAAGTCTGGATGCTGTGCCAGTGTAAGAGAGGCAGAGCAGTCTCTTGAACAGCTGGCCAGCCTGCTTTCCAACATCCTTTTCAAAAAATGAGCACAAGACTCACAACAGTTGTGGTCTTTAATTGCTCCCTCTGCATGCTCTCTTCCCAGGCAGTAGATGAACCTGTCGTGCTTATCTTCTGCACGAATGCTCCTCTTGCAAGCAGCACAAAAGTGAAACCCAGACTATAACAATTCAGCCAATGTGATATATGCACTTGAGTGCTTAGAACTGTTGTACACACAGATTGCAAAAGAATGGAGCACTGGTAACAGTCTTGGTGCTGAACCGATAATCTGGTATAAACCAGATGATTGGTACCGACCTCGGTACCAAACCAGGTGACAGGTACCTGCTCTGGTACTGACCAGGTCACTGATAACAGCTCTGGTATCGAGTGGAGTCACTGGTTTTGCTCTGGCACCATAGGAGTAATCTGGTACCACCCTAGGTATCAAACATGGTCACTGGTACCGACCTGGGTGTCGAGCAAGGTGCTTGGTATTGAACCAGGTCACTGGTACGACTCTGTGCCACGGGAAGTGGCATGTAGGTGAAGACCTGAAAGAGCCACTGGCAATTGCAAGCATGCACTGTTAAACCGACAGCAGAGCGCCTGCTAGCTAGAAAATCTAGTGGCACAGTAGAAAAAGCACAGTAACAGCAACCCTTTTCATAAATCAAATTATTTCATTCTAGAGGGAGAATACAGTCATTTGTTTAAAAGTAAAGTGTGTTTGAACCTGAAGCTTGTGCTTATACAGTATATATATATATATATATATATATATATATATATATATATATATATATATATATATATATATATATATATATATAGAGTGGGTTACCAGATTTCTAGAGTGAAAAACTGGGACTTTTTTTTCTTCAGTTCACTGACGCTGTAGCAAATCTGAAGCCATTAAAATAACAGTATAGAATAACACAATCATATTAAAAAAATTATTTATATTGCTATTAATCAAAACATATTAAATGTACAAAAAAAGTTAAACAAAAATAGACTAGCTATTGCTATTTAAACTTGTAATATACACATAATTAGAATCATTTATTTTATTTTGAATGGTGCTAACACAACCTAATAAATTACTCTGCTGTTAAATTTCTAAGCACACTGATATTGTTTTTTACTTAAAAAAAAGTGGCATTTTGGCATTTATTATGTACCTAATAAGGGTTTGTTAGGTAGTTATTTAGCTTATTCTCAAACTTCCCTTGCTGGACATTAATAAGCATGCCTTATACTGAAGTGAACACTGTTCTTGGTCATATTAGCTAGCTGTTTGTATATGATTAATACCTTGGTAATAAATCAACAAAACAAAGTGGACCATGCATGGATAACACTCTATCCCAAAGTTGGCCTTTGTTTCCAATAAAGGGCTTATTAGAAGGATGTTGGTCACTAGTAAAGAGTTTTTCAGCCCTTTTTCCACATCACTTTTCTGATGTGAATGTTTGATTTTCATTAATTAAGAGCTTATTAGAAGCATATAGGCCATCATTAAAGATTGTGTAGCTCCTATTCTGAAGTGAATGTTTTATTATTATTATTATTATTATTATTATTATTATTATTATTATTATTATTATTATTATTATTTGGTTGCCAGACCTGGAATAAAATAATAAAAACCTTTCCAAGCAGGATTATCAATCTTTCTGTCCATTACATTACCGCACTGCATCACCCCTGCACCTGCATCCACTCAGCCACTTTGCCACACATGGTGTCAGAACACGGGATAGGGTTCGCAATGCACTGGCGGAGCTGCTGGAGGCACTGGACAGCAGATGGGAGACAGAGGAGAGGGAGGAATGTTACACCGTGTTCATTGAAGGGGTAGGGCTGGCACTTTCCGCAGCACCTGCCCCTACAGGAACACCAGCAATGTTGGCACTGACTGCTCGGGTGATGAAGATCTCAGGGGAGGATGACCCAGAGGCGTACCTGAGCGATCAGGCCCCTGCCTGATCGAGGAGGCTCAGGCAGCCTACCAAGCCATGAGCGACCTCAATGCCGCCAGCTCAACATTACCATCAACGGGTACAGTTCACAGAGTAACAAAGATCCCCAGAGACACGCCAGGGTGGTTGCGGAGCAGTTGTGTGACCACATGGTACACTGGCTGACCCCCGAAAAGAAAACCTACCTGCAAATGGGGAAGGTAGTGGCTGTGGAGCAATTCTGCCATGTGGTCAGCGCCAATACCCAAGCCTGGATATGGCGCCACAACCCCGACACTCTGGAGGACTCCATGAAACTAGCCGAGGATTTTGAGGACTCCCCACTCAGATAGGGTTCCCGCCCATCGGAGCAGCCAAGCCCCTCTTCTCTCTCCTCCACCATCACCACCACCATCAGCCCTGGGACCCAGACCTCTGACTCCAGCTGGGGTAAAGGAGCTGCCCCTGCCCTGTTGCCATACCAGCTATGGGACAGATATGTAACCACTGACCCACTGTCCCCCCAACTTGTTTTAGGTACAACCAACAGGGACATCTGGCCAGGTCAAGCCCCGCTGAAACCGAGTGTGACGTGGCCGCATGTAATTGGGCACCTGAGATAGGTAAGCGTGGGGAAAATGGTCGAGAGGGGCCTTGTATGATTGATATGGTTTTAGGGAATGTGAAAACCCACACATTAGTGGATACAGAGTGTGAGCAGACCTTAAGTAGAACAGCTCCCTTAGGCGGTGTGTCGTGGCTTTCTTCTCTATCCATGGAGACACAGTGGCATACCCCACACTAAAAGTGTGTATCAGTAAGACCGATAAAACATCACCTGGTAGTAGGGGTGGCGGAAAGGTTGCCACACCCAGTTATTCTGGGCCGAGACTGGCCAAAATTTAAATAATTAATGCAAATAATGGCACTCAGTTGCACATGTAAACATGACAGAAAAAAAGAAAAGGGAACGAATTGGTGATCTGTTTCCTTTTCAAGCTGAAATATTTTCTCCTATTTTCCATCCTAGAAAAATTAATAAAGAGAGAAGGACAGCAAAATGAGAGGAAGCATCACTGAGACAAGGCTGGGGTCTGGTGGGAGAGCGCTTGGATGGTAACAAACGACAATCAAAGGGAGTTGGAATGCAGCGTGATCAAGAGGGCGAGGTTACTGGGCCATCTAGGGAAGATGCTACTTTCACCCTTCTCAATATACTGATAAATCCTCTCCTGATTACTCATTTTATCACCAATCTCCTCAATAATGAGATCCAAGTTATTGTTTTATTACTATAACATCTCATAAAGCTCTGCAAATGTCTGTGATATTCTTTGAGTGTTGGATGCAGAAGCAGCTACCGCCATTATTATGTCTGTGTTATCTCTGGAATGCATGGGGCTATGAGATACGCCCTTTTTTATTTATTTATTTTTTCAGTTTCATTCGGCTCCTATCGGTCTCACTTGTACATTAAAAGGTTTTCTCAGCTTTTTCTGGAGAAAAAACGACTAGAGACCGATGCTTTACGTCTTTTTGATGATGTCGGACAGGGTCCGACATTGGACTGGGAAGGGGTAAGCCTTCCTGGAGCGAGTGGTGCATTTCAATTGTCATAGTAGCCAAGAAAGACGGCACCAACCGATTCTGTGTGGACTTCTGAAAGGTAAATGGTATTGCCAAGTTCGATGCATACCCTATGCCAGAGGTTGACAAACTTCTAGATAAACTGGAAAAGGTGAAGTTTTTCTCTACTTTGGACCTGACAAAGGGATACTGGCATATCCCTTTAACCTGCAGCTCTAGAGAGAAAACCACATTTGCAACACCAGAAGGGCTGTTTCACTTTAAAACCATGCCATTTGGGCTACATGGTGCACCCGCTGCCTGTCAGAGACTGGTGGACCAGGTTTTACACCCACATCATGAATATGCAGCAGCGTATATTGATGAAGTGGTGATTTACAGCTCCACCTGGCGAGAGAATTTGGCTAGGGTTACAGTTTTTCAGTCTCTAAGGGTGTGCGTTTGCCAAGACAGACTCAATATTTTGGATTTTTAATGGGAAATGGAAGGGTGAGACCCGTAGTCACCAAAATCTAGGCTTTGGTCGACGTGGTGATCCCCAAAGACAAGACTCAGGTGAGGTTACTACTGGGATTAACCAGTTATTACCACCGCTTTATCCCCAAGTATGCCACAGTGGTTAACCCTTTAGTAGACCTCACCAAAAAGAGTGCCCCAAATTTAATTAAGTGGTCAGCTGTATCGAGGGCATTTGATGTTATTAATCATAAATTTTGCCAGGCCCCCACCCTTATCACACCTGATTTCACCAAGAGATTCACCCTCCACAGCGAAGCGTCGGATGTGGGTTTGAGTGCTGTCTTGTCTTAATAGGTAGACAGAGTAGAACACCCAATACTGTATCTCAGTAAAAAGATGGCCATTAAATGGGCTACTCACTTTTTGTGATATTACCTGATGGGACATTCATTTGATCTTGTCACAGACCACACCCCACTCACGTGGTTAAGCACAATGAAGGACAGTAATGCCTGGATAACTCGGTGGTATCTGGCATTGCAACCCTTCATGTATCACATGGTACACCGTGCGGTGAAAGACCATCAAAATGCAGATTATTTTTCCCGGGAAGGGGGAGTAATGGAAAAAATAGATTCAGCTGAGTGTTCCTTCAGCTCCACTAAGCAGTGGGATATGTGGCAGAAATACAATGATTCTTGGTGGTAAATCTCCCTCCCGACCTGTGAGGGCACTAAGCAGCGAGAACAGAGTTCCCTGGATGGGCTGGTCTGACAGTTCTTTCCCAGGGTTCAAGGGAAGTCGGCCAGCCAGAAAGAGGGCGGAACTCCTTTGCAATAATGCATTGACCTGGAAGGGAAACGTTGTGGCAGCCGCAGACTGAAGAGGCAGTTGCACTTGTTTACCAAGGGGTTATCTATGACAGCATAAAGGGGACGGAGAATCACAATCTGTTCCTTCGCATTGATTTGAATTACTAAGAACCGAGAAGGACTATGAGTAACTTGTGAACTAAGAAGTGTATCGTGAGTGTTGTGTTTTGTTTGTTTGTAATTGTCATCTTGTCTTGTACATTACTAGGCAGCTAACACAGTTCCGGAGCTGTCGCCAAGGGCCAGCACTAAGCCGGAACAGCACCTCACCATTGTCTGAAATATAAAAATGCATCACCCACCACGTGCATGACTACACGCACCCAGGACTGGTGACTTTGTCTATATTATTGTGAGGCGGATATTGTTTATTATTTGGGACTGCATTTCCCGATATTTACCCTGTGCAGTACACATTGGTGTGTATTGCCAGAGGATTATTGTTTCACCAGACCTTTTCCAAGCAAAATTATAAATCTCTCTGTCATTACCGCACTGCATCACCCCTGCACCTGCATCCACTTAACCACTTTGCCACAATGGCCCAGTAGTGAAGAGGAAAAAGCAGGGAGCAACATACCTTGTTTGGCTTTGGCATTAAAAACACTTTAAAATGCATCAAGACCTACTTCAGGACCACCATGTCTCAACAGCATGTGAACCACTGTATGCTGTTGCATATATGTGCCTGACAGATTTTGCCAATATGCTTGTCAGTGTAAATGAGAGACACAACTTTTTTTGGTTAATTTAGATTTTTAACTAGAACCGCTGGATTTTTGACTACCTAGGACTGTCACGTGGGTCACTTTGACCCATACATTTTAAAACTCCTACGTTATGAAAATGAAAGACATACTATCAGATACAACTGAAAAGTTTCATTCATAAACATTGTATCTAACATTTGTATAGCAGAAACACTGTATTTAAATGGAAAATTAAACATGAAAGGCTTTATTTATAAAATGAGCAACTAGAAAATATACAACACGACTACAAAAAATAATATAAAACACCTTTCTAAAGAAACGGGTATGTACATATACCCGTGTGCAGGTGTAAATGGGTATAACTATAAAACTGAAATCATTGTTTCTAATACTACATAAAAATAAAATATAACACTACTTCCGTTATGACGGCTGTATTGCACTCTGTGGAGGAGCGTACGCGTCTGCCAGCTGACTGTGCCTGCATCCAGAAGCTGTGTTGTAAACACAGATGCAGTTCCAGTGAACACTATTGTGTAAACACGTGTAAACTGGTACATACAAACCTGTAAAAAAGATTTTTTTTTTTTTTCTAAAAGTAATATAAAAAAAGAAAATATAAAATCTGTTTCATATTAGGCACATAAGTTGTTATATTATCTTACGTTATATTACACATTGACCCACGTGGCGGTTCTAGGTAGAACTGTAATTAACAGTTTAAATGCAAAATGGGTCAAACTGACCAGCATGGCGCCCCCCCCCCCGCCAAATGTCAAACATCTTCTGACACCTATGCTATGAAAATCGTTTTAACCGTTTAAAAAAATGTAATTAGGTTCATTTAATTGAACACCTCTGGAGCAGCAAACAACACAAAACAGTAAATCTACAGGCTTATATATTTTTTTCCATTAGTTGTGTGCATTGAAGTAAGAGTGGTGTTTTATTGAATTGTATTGAAAAGTAGTATTGTTAACTTTAAAAATGGGTTATATAAGTAAAAAACATTATTTTTTTCTTTTTCCACTGCAAGCAAAAGAAAAAAAAAAGTCATCATGAGTTATTATGCTACACCAATATGGAATGTGCAGTAACATCAAGTCACTATTACAAAAATGCAATAAATAAATAAAATAATAAACGTTGGTGATTGTCGTAACATACTGGATTATTGTATTAATATAAAGTATTTACATTTGAACACAAACTGCAGTACAGCCGTATCATCTGACATTCACATGAACAGGGAGTAGGTAATTAAAATGTTGTTATTTTGTAACTTATAAAAAATTTCATTTATGTTTGTGTGTTTAACATGCCTAACATTTCTTTTTTAAATGTACCTCACTAAAATAACTTTTCATAACAAAGATAAACTTGAACAAATGTTACAGTGCCAAGTAACAATTAATACCAAGTATTGCAGTCTGATCCAGATTTATTTTTAAAGTTTACTGCCCTGTCTCCAAACTCTCTTCCTCAGATCTCTGCCTTTCTTCTTTGCCGTCAGCTGACAAGGGATCTGCTGATATCCCAGCATGCCTTTCTTCTTAAAGGAGACCACCTTTATAACTCCCCAATATCTCATAACAAAAAGAATATGCTTTTTTCCATTTTTTGGTACAATACCCAAAGTATCCCCGCCATACTATGGTACTAAGTTGTACTGTGGTACTGTACAATGGTACTATAACATGGTAGTGATTGTATGGATTGAGTCTTTTACTGTATCATTGTATGGTGCATAAGCTGCATTATAGGTACTTCAACACAGTAAGGTACAAAAGGACTGATCATTCAGAGCATATTATTAAGTAAATATATTTTACATGCATGTGCAGAGATAAATTATCAAACAAGCTGAATGGTTATATATGGTCATGTCTAGTACAGTAAATTCTATCATACTGAACCATACAATGATCATTATACCATTGAAAAAATACAACTTAATCTTGCTGTAGTGTTATAATTTCAGGTCAAAAGTTTTGTCACTTTGTACTTACCATATGTACTGTAATAGAAGAATCAGCAGTACACAACAGAATCCATTACTTATAAACTTATTATAAAGTTTATATTTAAAAAAACTAAAATGGAATTGTAACATCCCTGTTTAGTATAAAACAAATGCAAAAATGAACAGTACACAACAGAATACTAACATAATATTAATAGAAACATAATAATAACTTAGAAGTAATAGTAACCTAATAATGATAGTTAATAAGAATATTAACTTATAAATAATAGTAGTTTAAACATGTTGAAGAACGTTGTTGCAGGAAGATGTTGCAAACTTCAGCTGTTTTAAAACATAAAATAAGGTGGTGTTATTCATCAGGTTAGATGTGTATCTATGATTTGGATTGTCTCTCATACAACACTGCAGCTTTAGGCCATGACTTAAATGTGTATAGGAGGGAGTTGCCAGTGACAACCTTCAGGAAAAATCAACCCATCAAACTTTTGAGTACTATGTGCAGATAGGCTTCTTATACAGAATTGTATACAGAGAATAACCAGTAAACAAACAATTGAATGACTGGACCAAACCAAAGCAAACAGTACCATAACTTATTAAAACAAAAACATCAGTTTACCCTTTCATTTATCAAAGTATTTTTTGTTTTATTGTGGTTTTACTTTATATTTGCTATGACTTTCTATGGTTTTAGCTTAACTGTGCTTCACTACACCGTGCTATGGGAATACCATATGTATCATATATCATATACCATATATCATAACAGATGTTTATAAGAAATGTTTATTGTAGTATAATATAATTAACTCATGGTCCAGTATAGTAAAGCACAGTGAAGGCATGTTAAAATCATAGGAAACCTAAGGAAAATTAGGAAAATTAAGGTAAAAACATGATAAAAGTATGAAAATAGTGATACATTCACCATGGTAAGCCTTCATAATAATTACCTATATATATATATATATATATATATATATATTATATATATTATATATATATAATAGTTATATATATATATATAATTTAAAAAATTATTATTGTGAACGTAAAGAAGAAACATCTTATTTACCAATTATTGCAACAACTTCCTCTCGTGGTAAGGCTGGCTTGGCATCACCAACAGTTTTGCAGGATGTGTCCCCAACCACACTCAGTGATGCCAAATATGTTGTTGTATACAGGCCGTGCATTAGATCATTGGTAAATTTCACAGCAGATACCTTAGAACATCGGTCACTCACTAGTTGTGTGATGAAAGCCTGATTAGGAGACAGCAAAACACAATACAAATATTTAGCACTAAAATAATTTATCACATTATCATTATTGGTGTCTACTGATCATATTTTATAGCAGCACCGGCACTTATTAGAGACCGGGCGAGTATTGAAGCCCGGGGATTATTTGAAGTTTTACAGTAAAAATATTGTGATTTATTTTCGGGTATTATTGTACCAAAAAAATAACAAAAAAAAAAAAACCTTTTTTATTTTGTTATGAGATGTTGGGGAGTAATTGAGGCGGTCTCCTTTAAGAGGAAAGCATGCTGGGTTAGCTGACAGCAAAGAAGAATGGCAGAGATCTGTAGAGTATGGAGGGAGGTCACTGTCAAAAATATTTGTATGCGTAAAAAGAATTTGTACTTGTAATTACAGGTACAAAACAAAAAGTACAAGTAAAAATCTAAAATATGAGTACAACTGAAAAATATTCCAAGAACAAATCAGGAAATTACGAGTACAACTCACTTTCAGATCCATAATATCCCGCACCTGTCGGGACTTATTCACCCGTCTAGCCGGAGGTGGCGGGGAGCGGCTGTGGGTTGAGACAGGCGTCTGAGCACAGGATATCTCCACGGAGGGGCTCTGTGACGGCGTTGGGAGGCGTACACACGGTGTTGGTACATGCAGTGCCCAGTGCAAGAGGCGCACATGGTGCTCGGTGCACAGGGTGCGCGCAGTGTTATTATTGCATGGTACTCGGTGCTATTAATCCGGTGTCACACTACTCCCAGTGCCCACAGTGCTCGGGTGCAACGTCCTCTCTCCCTTGGCACAAAGGTTTGAGGATGCAGCCACCTCTCTACCAGAGAATGGGGAAGAACTGTGCAGCAGTGAGGGACACAGAGCATGCTTTGCTTGTCCACAACAGGCAGACTCGCCTTGCATGCGTTGGAGGGATAAAACATGTACATGATGTACGTAGCAACACAGTGTACAGTGGCAATGTACGGGTGCTGCCTCAGTCTGCTTAAAGACAGCAACGGGGCTGTTCAAGACCCAAACAAGAACACTGGTGATGTATGCGCCGGTTGGTAGTGGGTCGGAATTGGGTCAGTTCGGTACTGATTCTGTGACTTTTAGCACTGGTGCAGTACGGTATGGTACTGGTTGGAATTGGGTCAGTTTGGTACCCATTCAGTGACTGCAGCACTGGGTCAGTATTATACGGTACTGGGTCGGAACTGGGTCAATACGATACGTTACAGGGTTCGGTACAAGATCAGAGCCAGGATGGTACTGATACGGCACCAGGTTGGTTTGGTACAGATTTGGTGACTTTAGCAGTGGGTCGGTACAGTACCGGGTTGGTTTGGTACTGGTTTGATGACTTTAGCACTGGGTTGGTACAGTACAGGGTCAGAGACGAGACAGTACTGGGTCGGTTTGGTTCAGTTCGGTACCGGTTCGGTGACTTTAGCACCCAGTCGGCACGGTACAGTACCGGGTCAGAACTGGGACAATTCGGTACCAATTCAGATGATTGTAGCACATGGTCAGTACTTCACAGTACCAAGATGGTACCGGGTTGGTTCGGTAATGGTTAGGTGACTTTAGTACCGGGTCAGTATGGTATGGTACCAGGTCAGAACTGGGATGGTTTGGTCCTGGTTCGGTGACTGTAGCACTGGGTCAGTACTGAAAATTACCGGGTCGGAATGAGAACAGTACCAGGTCGGTAGGGTATGGTACAGGGTCAGTACCAGAGTTATACCGGATCAGTTCAGTAGCGGTTCAGTGACTTTAGCACCAGGTCGGTACGGGGCTGGGTGAGTGGCAAGGTGAAGACTGGAAAAATGACCACAGTAAGATGGAGCATGTCTTAAGCATAGGGTCCAGTTGCGGCAACCATCTGTGGAAGGTTGGAAGAGGTTTTTAAGATTGCGCTAATACTGTTAAAGAAGGAAATTTCGTGAGCAAGAAATGTTTGCTAATTTCACGTTTATTAAAAATCTGCAAAATTAATGTGCCATAAAATATATTATTCATTCATGTGCTGTACATTAAACGAAAAAGAAGCACAAACATTTCTTGCCACAAAAATGTACCTTGAAAGCCATTAGGGAAATTAAGTTAACCCTTTGTGATCCTATATTGGACCAAGTCCGATGTCGGGCCCTGTCCGATATCATCAAAGAAACGTCAAGCACAGGTCTCTAGTCATTTTTTTCAAAGTCTTGGACCGGGAAGGGAGGCTTCACTGGGCCCATGGCTGAAAATGCTGTCAGCTCCCCTACCGGTAGTGGCACGGCTGACAGCATGGTGGTACACTCCCGGAGCGGAAAAGCTGCTCTGTCCCGTTACACTCCTGGCAGCGATAAAACTGCCAGAGGCAATGCTGTCAGCAGACCGGCTCGGTACAGCAGGCGATGCGGAGCTGTCAGCAGACCTGCTAACAGCTTCCAGGCTGACTCATTCAGCCAGGACAGTCCTGGCAGCGAAAAGGCTGCTGAGGAAGGTGGTCTCCTGACCTCTCCCCCCTTCTTCATAGCCGGCAGCTCCCTCAGGTGGTGCTCCAGCGACACTGACCCCTGCGGCCAAGCAGAGCTGATGGCGACCCCTGGTGAAGCCGTTCCGGTGACCCCAGGCGATGCGGAGTGGCAGGCCTCCTTGGGCGAAGACGTGAAGGGAGTCAGGACAAGCTGGGGTGCGGGTTTTGGCCCTCTTCTTGGCCACTGCGGCCAGGTGGTTCTTCCCAATGCTTCCCTCAGCAGCCTATGCAAGGGCTGCTGAGGACCGCCAGCATCTAGACCTGGTCCTTCTGGTGAAGGGAGAGGCAGCTCCTGCTCCTCTCCCCGATGATGGTGGAGGCATAGGCATCTCGGTATAGCTGCATAAAAGCAGCATGTTTTCACTCACTCGGGATTGTGTGTTCGGTGAGTGGAGAACGGGATTGGAGACGGAGGTAACAATAAGAATAGTTCGTTAAAATATCAACTCACCGTGTTTGAGTAGTCCGTTTTGTTTCTCTTTATTTAGGTGAAAGTGCTGTGTCCTGTGTTTTGTTTGTCTTGCCACCTTTTATTTTCTGTCTGTTTCATTATTAAATGCTGAGCGAAACCAATCGCTCAGCTTCACCACCTCTGTTGTTTATTAAAGGGTTGTTTGTGTGCAAATGGATTGTAATTAATGACATACCTGATGCTCCTGAGAGAACCTGCCTGTTGTGTGTGATTGCAGGCTGTGGGATCCTAATCAGCAGTTAGGTGTTCCAGCAGGGCGTCAGCTATAAAAAGGTGCCAATTATACACTTCAGGACTGCTGCAAAGCCAAAGCCAACAGGCTGAACATAGTCCATGCTACCCAGACAAAGAGACGTAAACACCTTGCTGAAAGCCTCAGATTGCCATGAGGGTAACCTGGGATCGCAGCCTAAACAAGAAACCGAAACTACCGACAGCTTGACAAGTAGCCAGAGTCAGGGCTTGTTTATTATGGAACATTGAAGATTAGTTCAGGGATTGCAGATTCCCTTAAAAGTACAGTGAGGTGTATAAGTGGGACAAGTTCATTTATTAAGGAGTAGTGCAAGCCGTATTCTCAGCACCTTTAAATTTATAGATTTTTTTTAGTGTTTTGTTTTGCTTTCGTAGATGCCAATATATGTGCTCTGTGAAATACCACTGCTGGTAATGTCACGTGAACAGTGTGTGTGTACAGTGGCTCTCAAAATTATTCACCCCCCCTTGGACTTTTCCACATTTTATTGTGTTACAACATGGAATCAAAATTTATTTAATTAGGAGTTTTTACCACTGATCAACACAAAAAAAGTCCATAATGTCAAAGTGAAAAATAAAATCTACA
Source organism: Polyodon spathula (assembly GCF_017654505.1). Taxonomy (NCBI): domain Eukaryota; kingdom Metazoa; phylum Chordata; class Actinopteri; order Acipenseriformes; family Polyodontidae; genus Polyodon; species Polyodon spathula. The sequence goes on along the minus strand of NC_054536.1, from coordinate 45,099,246 downwards.
AATTGTTCTAAATTAATTACAAATATAAAACAAAGTAATTGATTGCATAAGTATTCACCCCCTTTGCTATGACACACCTAAATAAGCTCTGGTACAACCAATTGTCTTTAGAAGTCACATAATTAGTTGAATGGAGTCCATCTGTGTGCAATTAATGTGTTTCACATAATTTCAGGTTAAATACACCTGTCTCTGGGAGGTCCCACAGTTGGTTAGTACATTTCCTAACAAAAACTTCATCATGAAGACGAAGGAAAATTCAAAGCAAATCCTGAAAAAGGTTCTTCAAAAGCACCAATCAGTGGTAGGATATAACAACATTTCCAAGGCATTGAATATCCCCCGGAGCACAGTAAAGTTCATTATTAAGAAATGGAGAGAATATGGCACAACTGTGAATCTGTCTAGAACAGGCCGTCCTCAAAAAACTGAGTCACAGTGAGAGCCACTGTATATCAATAAATCCTTTTTGCCTGTGGGGCATATCAAACTCAACCTTCTGCTCATTTCAAGGCTAGCTTAATTTTAGACTTACATGTATCACATGTCTTTGGGACAGTCTTCAAAGGATTTTGGAAATATAGTACCAAGGGACAGCCTGTTGCTTCATATTTACTATTTAGCAGACTAATCTAATGCTCTCATATTTTTTAACTAAATGTTTTTAGTTCCAGATTTTACAATTTAATGCATTTTACATACTGAGAGAAAAGCTTTAAAGAAGTGTTTTATGGAAACTGCAGGTTGAATGTTCCTATTTTAAGGCAGTTTAAATTACAGTAGAGAAGACAGCATGTATGTCTCACTTTGATCGAGGGCTGATAGGAGGTCTTTTCTGTTTATTACGTGTAAACTTCTGGTTTCTGTTAAAATATTTCTTACAAATACTGTAACAGATGACATTTAAATAGAGACTATCTATCAAAAGGGTCCATTTAAGGGATATTGGAAATCACTTTATTGTAAATTGGTTGAAAAAGTTCCAGTTAAACCTTTTGAATCACAAAACGTATAAAATAAAAATGAAAAACTGCGAGTTGTCCTAGAACACAGAAACATGTATTACTACAAGTCATTTAAAGCGACTGGAACAATGGGATAATTAGCACTGGCAGAACACCACTGAATAAACCAGCAACCTCTCTTCCCCTTCTGTATTCCGGTAATTGGCAGTGCGTTATCATCCTCTGAACCCAATTCCTGGCTTTATTTTGGGGTTTCTTTAAAGAGCTAGGGTTGTCATTGCAAAGTGATGTTTACATTATCATAATCAACTTATGGGTTTGTGTCCTGACTAAGGAAAAAAAAAAAAAAAAAAAACACTAAAGAAATTAATGTAAAAGTAGTGTTGCCTTTAAATTTCTGAAAAACTTGCAGGATATATCAAATTCACCAGATCAGAAGGATCGCAATAACTAAGTGATATGTTTAAAATATGATTCAACAAAATGTAATATTTAAATATTTTATACAATCTGACTTATTAAAAGGCTAATTTATATGGCAAATATAAATATTAGGGATGTGCAAATCCTAGTAATTCCCTTATGTTTTTTTTGTTTTTTTTTTCTTGTCAGGTATTACATAAACTATGTAAAAATGTCTAAATAAGTTAATTCACAACAAGAAAAGATGTCTTTCAGTCATATATTTCCTGATCTATACAATTGATGACACACTGCCGTACCAAGTCATGAAATTAGCAATCCATCATGTAGACAGACCTACCTAATGATTTTATATCAAACAGATAAAAGAAAATTAAGACGTATTATCACAGTTATAATCAGTGGTTATATATAAAACCACACTGTCAGATTGTTATTGGTACTCAGTAATTGTGTAGACAAGTGTAAAAGAGGGAACATTTTGTTTAGTTTTGTCTAATTAACTCATTTATTTATTTTACAACTTAAAACATGTTAAAGAAAATTACTTGGATTTTTAGAATACCTGCTTAGCCCTTATAAATATAGTAGAAAAAATGCACATTGCTTTACAAGTGTAGGGAGAACGAAAGGATTACAATATGGATTGCTGGGTGTCTTCTTGGCAACACCTATAGTGTTTGCTTCAGGTCTGTCATATTAATGGTGGAACATCAGAGTCATCGTCAAAGTCTCCTGTATTGCATGAAGACTCGAACATGGCTGGGCGGTGTAACTTCAGAGGTCCTTGTGCAACTGGCTTCTCCTTTTTTACAATGTTTTCCAAGTTGATGCGTGAATGTTTGCTAGGATCAACTTCCAACCTTTCCATTTGTTTTGTCATTCTGCAACAATAATAATAACAATAAAATAAAAGATTATATGTAAATTGCTTTACATTTTTCAAAACAATGTCAGAGAGCTGCGTTAAAAAAGTTTGGATATGATGTAATGGAGGTACCAGAAAAAAATGAATTCCCCTTACTATAAGCCACTGTGCCTGTTTATTAAGGCACATGTTTAATATAGAAGGTATTTGCCATTCATATCATAGGCAAGCACTATACAACTATTAGGATAACCCTCTAGGGACTAAAGTATAATTTCAGCCTGAAGTGAGCTACTCATCCACAGATATCAACATATTCAAACAGGAATTTCCTGTCACTTTATGGGAAAGATAACGATGACATTAAGCTGATAGTACTACATGTAGAAACATAATGCTCCTTTGAGCCATAATTAGAACTATGTACTTCAAAACTTGCTGTAATTACTTTTTTTTTGTTTTGTTTTACATTTATCATCTCTGCTCTAAATGCCACAGTAATCCAACACAAACTGAATTTATATAGGATACCTTCTCATTTAGGAAACAAGTTTAGCAGAATACAATTTAATAATATGTTCACTACATAGAATTCTGAAACAGTATAGTGATTTCAGGTCAGTAATTTGGGAATATTGTGTGTGTAACTGTTTGTCTGAACAATACATTATATATCTGGACCACTGAATGTTACATAATTTAACAATAGAACATCTGAAAGATTAAAACCATTGGGATTAAAAGTAGGAAAGACCTTCAGCAAAAGAAGCTGCATACAACTGAAACAGAATTTTGTTGACTGAGTAATGCTTTAATTTAATACCCTGAATGATCCTGCCCAACTGTCTGGTGCTGTCCACATTTCATATTGCACTGTGTAAAACTAGAGTTTGTTTCTAACTGCTCAAGCCCCGTGTTTGCAAGACTTTGACAAACTGTGTTGACTAAGAATTTAAAACTACTGTACAAGATAATTCCACACTGTACAACATTAGGTTAAATCTTAACAAAACCTTTCTGAATGACTAGCAGGAAGAGATTAGTTTAGCATTATCTACATCTGTTAATGGTTAGTTTGTTTTTATACTAAACTCTCAAATTCACTCAGAAGAGAGTCTCATAATATATATATATATATATATATATATATATATATATATATATATATATATATATATATATATATATATATATATATAACTTTTTTAAAAGATATTTTTTCAACATATTTTTGACTTGTGAATTAGTCCTGCTAAAAATATCTGAGGGTTAATGTATTATACAGAAAGACAATCTAATACTTCACCTCTGAACTCCAACCCATTTGAAATATTCTGTATGGTTTGCACTTTTCAGTACAAATGAATAAGGGCGTGTCCATGTCCAAATGAGTATTTAATGAGCATGTTCATTTTCTCCTACCGTGAGTTATTTTGCTATTACTTGTTGTTTCAGAGAAGTTTGCATCTTTGTCTATCTCTAGACTTGAGATTGACAGTCGTCACTGCCTTTTTGAAGCATAGGAGCTGATTCAATGTCAAATGAGTATTCCCGTACATTTTTACTCATAAATTACTAGTATTTTGTATGACACTCAATAAAACGATATGTTTGAATCAAAGTCTCTTCTCTAGAAACAGATAGTCGTCACTGCCTTTTTATAGTATATATATATATATATATATTTGACGTCCCATGTGTTAATTTTCCGTATACTTTCTTTTCCATAAAAAATGTACACAAAAGGTTGAAAACATCTTTCTAGGATGTTTTGGGCAAAAGCCTTTCTTCAGCTGTTTAAAAAGAAAAGTAAACACAGTGCAGTAAACTTGTTATTCAACAATTGTAATTGTACAGACATCTGTGGATGGTGGCATGATTATTAGAATATAATGTTCATTCCCAGAGACTTAAAAATTCCCAGTTTGAAGATAAACTCACGTTCCTTTTGCTTCCGAGCAACATTTGTTCCATAGCACTGATTGATCACATAGACTGTGATGTCGTCAGCAGTGTGATTATCACTGTTGAAGTGATGGGCTACTGGAAATGCAGTGGTGTTAATATGAATGCTTTGTAAGTGTTCTACAAACCAGTCTGCTAAACAGCTTTTAGTTTCCCCAATACACAATTTGTTGCATTTCTTGCAGATAATGCAGTAGACTATTCCTTTAGATGTACAGTGCGGTGAAAAAGTATTTGCCCCCGTCTGATTTTCTGCATTTTTGCACATTTTACACCTTGAATTTGGTCAGATCTTTTTATGGGTCGTAGTAGTATATAGAGTGAGTCTGAGAGAAAAAATGACACCAAAGTTTGGTGTTTCTTTCATTTGTTTGGTGTGCAAGGTAATCAAACATGCAATCTTCAGGTGTGAAAAAGTTACTGCCCCCCCTACTTAACTCAACCCAATTAAAGGGTTAGTTAGGGTCAGCTTTTTGAATACTTTTGTTAACAATCAAGCCTGATTTGGGCCAATATAAATTCGACTAACTTTTGCCCTTACCGTCAGAGTGAAGTTGTCAGCACACAGGTTCTAGAAGCACATCATGCTACGATCAAAAGAAATTCCTGAAGACCTCTAGAAAAGTTGCTGACACCTATTAGTCTGGAAAGGGTTACACAGCCATTTCTAAGGCTCTGGGGCTCCAACAAACCACAGTCAGAGCCATATTGTCCAAATCGAGAAAGTTTGGGACAGTAGTGAATCTTCCCTGGAGTGGCCGTCCTGCCAAAATCTCTCCAAGAGCAAGGCGTAAAATCGTCCAGGAAGTCACAAAGAACCCTAGAACAACATCCAGGGATCTGCAGGCCTCTCTCGCCTCAGCTAAGGTCAGTGTTCCTGACTCCACCATCAGTAAGACACTGGGCAAAACTGGTACTCATGGCAGAGTAGCAAGGTGGAAACCACTTCTCACTAAGAAGAACACGAATGCTCGTCTCAAGTTTGCCAGAAAGCACCTGGATGATCCTAAAGAGATCTGGAACAATGTTCTATGGACAGACCAGTCAAAAGTGGAACTTTTTGGCCAACATGGGCCCTGTTATGTCTGGTGAAAACCAAACACTGCATTCCACAATAAGAACCTCATACCAACAGTCAAGCATGGTGGTGATAGGGTCATTATTTCGGGATCAGGACCTCGACGACTTGCCATCACTGAAGGAACCATGAATTCTGCTCTGTATCAGAGAATTCTACAGGAGAATGTCAGGCCATCCGTCCGTGAGCTGAAGCTGAAGCGCAGCTGGGTCATGGAGCAAGACAATGATCCAAAACAATGAAGCAAGTCTACATCAGAATGGTTGAAGAACAAGAAATTTAAAGTTTTAGAATGGCCTAGTCAAAGTCCAGACCTAAACCCCATTGAGATGTTGTGGCAGGACCTGAAATGAGCAGTTTATGCTCAAAAACCCACAAATGTCAATGAGTTGAAGCAGTTCTGCATGAAGAAGTGGGACAAAATTCCTACACGGTGCTGTGACAGACTGATAAATAACTACAATAGGCATCTTTGAGGTCCACCTTGGTGAACCAATTACCTGGCCTGAATTAGGGCAACTTAGCTGTTGCATTTTGAACCTCCTTTGGCTCAGAAAAGGTTGACCTGCCTGAAGTCGAGGATTGGTCTGAGGCCACCATCCCACTTGGGCATGGAGTAGAACACGTCCTCCAACTGGAGGGGATATACCATATGAATAGCCCATTCTTGCAGCACAGCTGCTACCTCCTGAGACACCACAGTGGGTCGTGACTGATGCTGCAGGTATGCCCCGAAAGGATGAAGGACCATGCTTCAACTGAAGTGAGTAGCTTGTCTGAACAGTAGTAAACACCCAGGTGTCTGTGGTGCACTGAAGCCGATACTCCAGATGGCTCCCTGAGAAGGGGCCCTGGACCTGTGGCAGCAAACCCCTAGGGTCTGTACGCTTGGAGAATGCTCACAAAACTCGCAGAAATACGGTTTACCAGTGCCTCCTTGTGTGCTGCTGCCTCATGCAGGAACAGCACCTGCTAGTCCACAGGCAGGCTGGCCATTCATATGTCACAGGGACAAAACCCAGTCATTATGCAAATAGCATGCAATATACCTTAAGAATATACAGTTGTTGCCTCAGCTTGCGAAAAACAGTAACTGGACTGTCAACAAGCCCTGCTTGGTACCAGATTGGGGACTGTAAAACCCTGGTCGGAACCAGGACTGTACAAGGTTAATTTGGCACCGGTTTGGTAGTGTACATTACTGTTGCAGTAACGCCGCTGACAATATGTTACAGGCAAAGTACTGTAAAAACAGATAAAAACAGCACAAACCGAGACTCAAAATCAGTCCGCAAGGGATGGTATCACTGTTTTGTACCACTATACCACGTTTGAACCGAGTCTGAGTGGTGATGAACCGAGGAGACAGCAAAATGAACCGAGATGAAACGATCGGTTCACAGCCGCACGGTGCCTAATCACTAGTGCTGTGCCGTACAGTACCTTGCAAGGTGCTATACTTGGTGGTGGTACACTCGGTACGGTACCATTTGGTGGTGGTACATTCGGTCCGATACCTTTGGTACGTTCCGGTTCCGTGGTACACTTGGTACGGTACGATTTGGGTCACCAGTGCAGTAACCTCATTCGCTGTTTACTACCAGGTTTTGGGTCTTTAGGAGGTAAATACCCATTCGGTAATGGTTACATTTCGTACTTGAAAGGGAATCTGCCCACAAATATAGAGTTGACATACTATCCATAAAAATGAAAATAAGATAGTACCAGCTTATATGGGTGGTACAGGAGTGATAAGTGACTTAGTCACTGTTATTACATGATGGAATGTTTGAACATGGTTTCCATGGTAATGGCGCTCTTGTCAGCGGCACTATATCAGGAATTAGTTGTTGGGTTATATACCAAATATCATGCTCATAAGACAAAGTGCACAAATCCCCTCACATTCTGAGGTTAGCCGCTCCACTATATGTATTGAAAGATGTTTGATGTTCCATAACCTTAAACAGTGGCGCTAACATCATGCTCAATATTGGAAAAGAAAGGGCAAGGCCAAAATGACCTTCAGTTCAAGCAATTTGTAGGTGGCACCAAGGCCAAAAAAAACTTAATAACTTTTTATTTGTACAGCAAATTGTGTTTTTTGGCAAAAGCTGCTTCTGTAGATTTTTTGCTGCTAGATTAACTGCCCTGTGTGTCTACTGGCTTGCTGGCATGTGGGTGACTTTTGTGCCAACATGGTCAGAAAATAAGTTTTTTAGCAAACAGCTTCAGTGTTCTGAGAAACACAGTTATCATTACCGAGACTACACAGAGAGCAATTCAGTGCTTGGCAGACAGGGAGTAGGCGTGTAACGAAATGCAGTGAGATCCCTGACCGGGAAATCAAACCTCCCCAATGGCAATCTGGCCGACTGCATTGCCGCTGGGCGGCCCCACCAGCCCGGCAACCAGCAGCCTAGATTAGATTTATGCCTACGAGGACGTAGCTCCCTGCACTGACGGCATTGGCTTTTACTGCTATGCCATGGGACCATTTTGTTCAGTTTGGATAGAATATATACTACACAATTTATTCGCTAAACTCTGAAATATTGTTCCCGCATGCAACTTACAAAATGCAGACACTGTGTTGCATTTATGGATGAACTGAACAAATATAAACATACTTTTATCATAAGATGGACAAACCATGATAATAAACACTAATACAAATGTAGAAAAGTATTTCCTACCATCTTGGTTTCATTGTGGTAAAAAAAGTTAATTAAAATAAGGTGAAACTGCCATTGAACCATGTTCGAGTGAGTTACAGTAAATCTGTTTTGTTTTTTTTTAATCTGGAAGAAACTTCCAAGTGATTATCTTAAACATTTCTAAATTACTGACTTGAAAAAAATGTGCAAGGTCTTTTTTCTTTTTTGAGATTATTACGTGCAGAAGCAATCCACGTGCTTGTTTGTTGTTTTGCGGCCATAATTGCTGTGAATAGATATATTTTGATGGGCATTGGGGCAATTGAGAAGGGCACCCACGGCAATTGCAACATGGCTGCAGTTAATTTCGAGCTCTGTAATCCCAGCGTTCCCTCTAAGCTTTTTAGGTACTGAGAAACTTACTGGTTTAAGTGAGAAAGGGTAAATTATCAGTGAGAAACCTTTGGCCGTGCATTAACCCTTTTAATATTTACTTTTGTTGCGTTATACAATTTTGAAACAATATTGCCAACACAAGTATCTCAACAATTTGATAATTTGCTTTAAATCTGACTCATCCTGATTATGAAGAGTATATTTAGCCTGTCTGAGATCTTATCATAAATGCAGCCTTGTCAGTTGTTATCATAGATATAAACTGCATGCTTAACTGGTGACCTGCATATAATTGCTTTATACTACTGTATATAACACTGCCATGTGCACTGCCTTCAATTGCAACCATCTTTAGGGCTACTCATTTTTACATTTTTGTGAATAGCAAATTCCATTTTTTCTCCCCATGTTTTACCAAGGATTTAATAATTAAACATGGCATTTGAACATAAATATAATGTTGATAAAATCCTCTACGGTCCAATACTTATGGTCTTTTGCAAACCTCAGCCTTGCTCTTCTTTGCTTCTCATTGATGAAGGGCTTTTTTTCTAGCTTTGCACGACTTCAGCCCTGCCCCTAGGAGCCTGTTTCGAACCGTCCTCGCCATGCACTTCACCCCAGCTGCCGTTTGCCATTCTTTTTGTAGGTCACTTGATGTCATCCTACCGTTGCTGAGTGACATTCGAATGAGTTGGCGGTCATCCTGGTCAATGGAGAGTCATTTTTGCCCTCTGCCGGTCTGTAGCTTTGTTGTCCCCAATGTGTGCTGCTTGACCTTGTTCTTATGAACTGCCGTCTTTGAAATTTTAAGGATGGATGCAACCCGACGCTCACTGTATCCCTCTGCCTGTAAAGCCAGAATTTAACCCTTCTTTTCCTCACTCACACACAAAACTTTCCTTTTCAACTCTTTGGGCATGGTCAATAGTTATTTTTTGATTCCAATTACTTTTGAGGTACTACTAGCACTATTTTGCCATCTAGCTGGTCCTATTGCAAGAGCATAGTGATGACCACCGGAGTGGTTTTTATACTTTTCCTCATTAAATAAGATTTGGTTCAGGTGATCCCCTAATCAGTACCTCATTCAGTAGAATAAGGTGTGCCTGTGTTGGAATTCAACAGACACTGGAATGGAATGGCTGCCATACATATAGAGATGCTGATTTAAGAAAAATTTGCAGTGGTCTCTTAATTTTTTCCAGATCTGTATGTTACATTAGGCGGGCCTATATAATAAACAAATGATAACTTGAAATTTGTTTTCGTAACAGTGCCAGTAGCTGAGAGACTACAAACTCCGGGTGAGATTTTGTGCAAACAACAGACCCCACAAGAAAATAGTTTGAAAACAAAGTAGGCTATAGTAATACAGGGTTTTATTTCATTCACACTTCTCTCATGCAGTGGTCATTTGAAAGGTAGTTTTACTTTAATTTGTAAATTCAGTGATGTGAATACATTTTAATTAAGATGAATATTTGTTCCAGTGCTATAAAGAAAACAATTGTGTTTTGTTCGGTTTTGCCAAGATCATAATATTGCTACTGTATCCATCATATAGATCAGATGCATTTTCTACCACAGAATAGAATAAGTTAAAAAAAAATGCATGAGATAAGTGGCTTATGAACAGTAAGTGCAAAACGTTTTATTATTATATTAAATTATATTAAATTAAGGCTGCCAAATGTTAAATTCATATGTTTTTACATATCATGTATCAAACTGTACCAAGTTTTGTTTTATTTGCTTTTATTAGCTATTCACTGTGTTCTCAGTACAATTGCAGATGTGTAATGTGAAAGGGAAGTGTTCTCGGGCACTTGAAAAGATGGAAGTGAACTCAGTACATTTCCAAGTGTACACATTCAGGCTGAAAGAGAAACGATCCGAGGAGGTTTCCACTGAAAAGCGCCAAGCACACTCGTAAGTGTACCGTACTTGGCACACTTACAAGTGTTCCCAGCGTGAAAAGGCGGTTAGTTCCTTTTCAATTTGAAGACGACCACCAACCAATACTTGGGATATGCCTGCCACAGGTCAGGTATTTAGTGAGCATTTTATGTCAGAGCTGCCGATAGGCCCCCTCGGGGAGTGATGTCCTTGGTCCCGCCCCGCGAGAGAACAGTCACTCCACGGAGCTCACTTCCTCTTTTGCTTCTCACATCAGGTAGGTAAGGTAGGTATACTAACCTCTCCAGTTGCTGTGATTAAGTCTGTGTGAATGAGCTCTCACTCGAGTTTTTCTGGAGTTCCCCTGCAATATTTATATTGTGGAAGTCAGCTTGCCACTCCCCCGGAATCAGAAACTTGGCATTTGTGAACTGAGCTATAAACAATGCGTAACGGCGCTTTGTTAAATATTTCTCTGTCTTTTCAACAGCCTGCATCACTTTGTAATTGTAGTCCGCTTTCTAATGCCGCGGCTCTGTGTATTTTTTCTCCTGCTTGCAGCAAAAAAAAAAAAAAATCTGGCTCTGTCTCTTCCCAATGTTGAGTCGACTCTGCCGGATTTTCTCGGCCTGCCTGCTCGGTGAGCTTGGCTAAAAATAAAAAAAATAAAACAAACATTTTCACAGTTCTCCCATCTGGCATGGTGACTGTTCTACCCCACAGTTTGCTGTTGTATGTGTGTTTTTTTACTTTACTTCTCTTGCGTAAATAAAAAATAAGTCACAAGCAGTACATTCTCTCTACTCTAACACAGCTCTTCAGCCTGTGCTCCACCCCAGTTGTGTATGACTGCACGCGGTCCAAATCATTTGCACATGCTGTGCTTTTCTGTACTGCTCTCCTGTGCCTAACCACAGCCACTCAAGCATGTGTATTCACCTCAGTGTATGCTATGTGTTACTCCGGGTTGTGTGACTGCACGCGGTTAAGGCTAAGCACCTCCACAGTTCCCTCTGTGCTTACGCACTCGGTGCCCTCGGTGCCCCACACCCCAGCACATCGATAACCACCTGCACTCTGTGCCGCAATACTTCAGTCCACCAGTGTTGTATTCCCAGGTTCCTCAGTGCTTGGTGAACTTGGCGCCCTTGCTTCTTCGGTGCATCGGCTTCTTGGTGCCCTAGAGCCTAGCTGCACTCAGTGTCCTCGGTGCTTCTGTACCCTTGGTGCCCATGTGCTTTAATATTTGTTTCTTGCTGCTTGCTGCTTTGGCGCCCCTATACCTCAGTAACGACACCCTGTTTCCATCGTCCCCAACACTCATACTCATGCCGATTTATTATTATTTTTTATTATGAATATTGTTTTTAATAGTGTTCATTATTGGGATTAGAGATGGGAATTTCAAATAGTTTCCTATTTGAATGCACAGGGTGCAATATTTTCATGTATTCGATTACCTGAACTCTGGTCCCTTACGCTAAAAGGCAAATGCATGTGTACAAGCAGACAGCAACAGTGTAAGCCGGTAATGTTTAGCTGGGTTCGCAAAGTGTACAAACAAAATCCAAGAAGAGATTTCTTCGTTCAATATCATATTTCCTTAGGCACAAGTTTTTCCTTTTGTTTACTGAATTAAAATACAGAACTCAATGAGCAGCAACGTCACAGCGCATATCTCTTCCAATTAAAGCAACAGTAGCATAATATTGCGCAAACCACCAAATAATAATTTTTGCTGTAGTGTATTCAGAATAAAATAACACCTATCATATAGCAACTTAAATATTCTACATCTGTTTTAATTCTAACAAATAATATTTATCAAATAATCTTAATAGTGCAAATATTGTAACCTGGCCAAAACAACAGAAAATACATTCCAACATTACAACAGTTTAGCACTTAGTATCTTTTTCAGACACATTATCATCCTCCTTGTTGTATTCCCTCCAGCCCAGTTAAATGAAGCACCAACATCATAATCTTGCATTAAACCCACTTAAAATTGTAGACAAGGAAGTGTAATCAATACATTTACATCATTTAAAGGAGCACTAGCCAAGGCTTTTAAATCATTTTTTTCGTCTCTTATTTTTTCTTGTTCTTTGCTTATACGCTATAGATCAAAAGTTGCAGCAGCTTCCTGGTAACAACAGTAATCACCTTGATGTGTTATAATTCAAACTCACTCCAGTGGCCTAGCTGCAATCAGATCATATGACCTTCAGCAGTTTATCAAAAGTTGTATTTGAAATTGTTTCATATTTTGAATATAAAGAATCTCAGCATAGTAAAATGAGAACCAATAATGTTTGTAAAATCTAAGGATACATTACAGCTCAAGACATAATCAATACTTTTATGTGTCTTCAACTATGCAGAACTATATAATCTGGTCAGGAAATCTGAATCCAGTATTTAAAAGGCGGATGTATTTTAACACTAGGACTGCCATGCGGGTCAGTTTGACCCATTTCACATTTAAAATGTTAATTACTCTTCCGTTGTAAATCATATGTGTATGTCCATTTTTCACTTTTCCTAAATATATGAATTAAATATCCTGACGGTGTTTGATAAACAAAATCGTAAAATGATAACGTTATAAACAATTTTACCTGGAACTGCCACGTGGGTCAATATGACTCAGGCATTACATGTCTTTCTTTTATATAATGTAAGATATTCTATTTTTTTTTGTAAATGCAGCAGACAAGACACGCCTCCTCCTCCTTGAACACGTTTTTATTTTTTTTATCTTTCTTTGTTTGTAGACTGTGAGACAGAGATTGCTATGACTGAAAGCTTAGTTGCTTACTTTTCAATATACCTGGGAGACAATAATCCTTTGTTTTGTTCAAGAACTGCAACTGGGAATATAGCAGAAGGAAATATTTAATCTTGAAAGTAGTCATTTTGATTGGAATACGGCAAGTTGCACTCAGATCCATTCAGCAAAATGAAATGACAGGTAGGATAGATAACAACTTATCTGCCTAATATGAAATGTATGTTATATATACTTTTTTATATATTACTTCTAGAAAAAAAAAAACATGTTGGTTTTGAAGGTTTGTATGTGCCAGTTTACATGTGTTTACACAATAGTGTTCAATGGAACTGTGTCTGCTTACAACTCCTGGATGCAGGCACAGTCAGCTGGCAGACGCGTACGCTCCTCCACAGAGTACAATACAGCCGTCATATCAGAAGTAGTGTTAAATTTTCTTTTTATGTAGTATTAGAAATAATGATTTACCTGTACACGGGTATATGTACATACCCATTTCTTTTGAAATGTGTATTTTATCATATTTTTTCAGTTTGTAGATGTGCTGTATATGCGCTCATTTTAAAAATAAAGCCTTTTATGTTTAATTTGCCATTTAAATACAGTGTTTCTGTGATGCAAATATTATATATGATGTTCATGAATAAAACAGTCGTATCCGACAGTATGCCTTTCATTTTCATAACAAAGCAGTTTAAAAATGTATGAGTCAAAGTGACCCCAAGTGGCGGTTCTAGGTAGTTCGAAAAGCTGGCGGTTCTAGTTAAAGTATGGTTGTGTTCCTGTTTACACGAAGCCTTTCATAACCAGATGTTTTTAGGTGTACACAGGTTCATTGAGTTGTTCCTCACATTTTTTTTTTTTATTTTATGGTGCGTTTACTCTGGCCATTTTTAGGATGGCTTTGGGCAGTCTCAGGTCTTTTTTTTGCAGTGAAAAGCACGCTGCCTACTCGCAGCTGTCCTAAAAAAGGCCAACTAAAAACATGGCTCAGCACCAGCTTGGGTCCATCCGGAAGATAGTGTAAACTCACCCGACTTTAGAACAGCTCACACACGACGTGAGTGCCACTCGGTTTTTCCCACACGGAATCTAAACAGGAATAAGCTGCAGTGTCATTGCAGCTTCACAAAAAAGAGAACGACTTGATACACAAGTGTCCTGAATATCTGAATTTATTAACTGTTTACATTGGGGAGTATCTGTCGTCAAAAGTGTACATACCCCAAATAACCATATATTGAGCTATGAAAACTTTTGACGGTAACTTTTTTACTTTGTTAAACAGGTGCAGACGCCAGTGGATGTCAAAGAAACAAAAGTGTAACATTTGAGTATATCGGTGAGAATTATTTTAAAAAAATGCTATCAAAAATTATTTTATACAAAAACTATCCTGGATTGTGTTTTTCCCAGTTGTTTTATTGTAAAGCACTTAGTTATTGGTTTAGTTTCAAACACGCTTTAACACACTGTCTTTTTGTTGTTTGTTTTTATTGTTATTTAAATAAATATTTTGATTGTACCAATGATTAGCTTAAAACACAGAATATTTTTTGGTGTTTTTTCAAATGTTTTTTGTTTGTTTGTTTCTGACAACCACGGCGTGAACTGGGGAGAGCAAGAAAGCGAGCTGTCATAGCAATGTGACACAAAATAAACACATATACCGAGAAATAAAGATGGTTTTAATAATTTGCGGTCCCTGTCATTTTATTTTTTTTAAAAAGGAACAACATGCTTTGAATAATTACAAACAATTTAGATAGTGTACTTATTAGCAAATATATTATTATTATTATTATTATTATTATTATTATTATTATTATTATTATTATTATTATTAATTTGCAGTAGTATTTGTACAAGGTTAATTTGAAAAAATAAAATGTGTTAACTGCAACTGTATACAGTAAATGGCTGTTTAGCCTATTTTAACTAAAAATAAAGGACTTAAGCATCATACAATTATGTATATACACAATGTGATATAATATTGGTGAAGAAACAGAATAGAGTTATTTTGAAAACAAAAGGGTCTTTATGATTACAGTAAGCACATTTACTTATCCTACTCAAGGGGAAATCCTCCACATACGGGGCAGGAACCGCTATGTTGTCTCAAACACTGTCTAAACGAATAACCATTTTTCTCGTAGACTGCAAGATAAGTATATATATTTTTAAGATGCGTCCCCACAATATGAACACAACACTGTATTGTTTGTTTGTAATAGCACTCTGCCTCTTCCACCTTTGTGGTTTGGGGAGGGGAAAACTCATCACAGATTACTAACGTTTCTTTCTTTCTTTCACAGGTCTCCAGGAAACACCACCGATACCCCCCTCCCACCGGTAAGTACACAGATTTACATATTTTTGCAAAGCATAAGCTATGGTTTAAATGTACAATTACAAATTAAAAGTACAAGCAGTTAGTACAGTTAATGTTTTATTACAGTCCTTTCAACACCGTTCAGTCCTTTTAACCAGTGTAAAATTAAGGTTTTTAGTGAGGGTTGGAATTAACACCTCCCTCACATTTCCCTCCACCTCTGGTTTCTTGCTCTCAGGAATGCGAGAAAGGTAGTCTGCTGTTTTGTTCTGTACTCCAGCCCAATATTGGACTGTAAACTTAAAAGGTTGAATTGACAAGTACTACCATGTGACACGACAGTTGGTATCTCTCATTCTGTCTAGCCACTCTAAAGCCTGATGATCCTTCTCCAGAATAAAGTCACTGCCAAGCAGGTAATCTTTTAAGGAATCTGAAGCCCATTTAATAGCCAAACATTCCTTTTCCACAGTCGAATATCGGCTTTCCCAGGGAAACAACTTTCATTTAACAAAGGCAACAGGTCTTTGCTGACCTGGTTCTCCTTGAAGTAGCACGGCTCCCAGTCCTACGACAGAAGCGTCCGTTTGGACAGTGAACAGCTTCTTAAAGTCTGGGCTCTGCAGCACAGCATCCTGACATAGCACCCCTTTTAGGTAATTCAAATCTTGTTCAAACTGCTCCATCCAGATCTTATTGGTTTTACTCTTCTTTGTTAGATCAGTTAAAACTTCAGCTCAAGCAGAGAAGTCTGGGATGAAGCGGCAATACCATCCTACAAGACCCAAGAATGATCTCACATTCTTCTTGGTCATAGGTTGAGTTTGTGTAAGATGATCAAAGCCATTGGTGCAGATACTTCTACAGGGAAGAACTGCTCTACAGGCTCTTCCTCCTCCTCACCTCAATGGCTCGCACAAACAAGTTAGTATGAAGGGGTTCCACTGGAGGCATCCATTCCTTCAACAAGTTCACATGGAATTAATGCTTTATCTTATTATGATCCGGCAAGGCCACTTCATAGGTGAGAATTCCCATTTTATGGTGGACCTCATGCAGTCTGTCAAATTGCCAGCAGCTTGCTATTTTGAGTTGGCAGAAGTAGCACCATTTTTTGGCCTGGCTCAAAAGTCAGAGATCTGGCAGATCAATCATACCATCTCTTCTGATATTTCTGGGCTTGTTGTAGGTTGTCATGTGCCAGCGCAGTCATCTGTTCCAAATGATCCCTCATCTTTAGCACATGAGCCAAGATGTTGTTATTATTTGTAGTTACTCGTGAGACTGGGTGACTATCAGCTAGTAATTATTAAATTAGCTGACAGTCACACAGGTTTATTAAACTCATGCAAAACTATGGCCAAGGGGTTAACAAGATAATTAATAGCTACTTAATCTCTTGACCATAATATAAAAGACATGCAGCTTTGGCTGCACAGGGAGAGTGTGTTCGGAGGTGGAACAAGGGTTGGGAGGTAAAGCAAAGTAAAGCTTATTAAATATAAACAATTGCTACGATACTTGTCCCAGTCAGTACCAGTCTCATTCACAAACTTTATTAGCATGTTTTTCAGAGTCTTATTGACTCGTTCAGCTAGGCCATCTGTTTGAGGGTGGTACAGGGTGATCTTTAATCCCTAGCAATTTTTAAAGCTGTCTAAAGAGGTTAGGCAAAAAGTTAGTACCTTGGTCTGTAAAAGTCTTGCGTGGTACTCCTACTCTGGAGAATAACTGAATTAGAGCATATGCCACCTGTCTAGCCTCAGGGTAGGGTACACTACTGTGACTGTTAATCACTCTATACTTATATATATATATATTATTCTATTATATATATATATATATATATATATATATATATATATATATATATATATATATATATTCCCTGACTTGCTCCTCTCCAATGGACCTACAACATCCATCCCTATCCTCTCAAAAGGTACATGAATAATGTGCAATGACTGTAAGGGTGCACGGACAGATCTCACACGAAAAGTTAACTGACAACCTGGGCAACTTTTACAAAAATCAGTGAAATTAGTATAACAACCCAGCCAATAAAACCTTTCCTGCCCCTGGTGTCCTGACCAATGTATTAAATGTCCTAAAGACATTCTGGCACAATTAATTGGTCTGTATGTCCATACCTCCGGTAAAAAATGAATCTCTCAAACCTAACCCTTCTGGCTTCTGGTTCTCTCCATCAACCATAATCAGTTTCTCAAACAACAGTTTCAAAGATGTATCATTTCTTTGCAAGCTAGCTATATCTTGAGGCATCTCCCAGTCTACTGGAAGAGGTGTGTCAGGTAATTCCAACTGTTCAACCAATTGTAACTGTACAGGTTTCTGAAATTTATCTCTACTTTCTTAGGCTTCTGGCTCCACTTCTATATTTACCCCTGAAAATGGCATTATCGCTAAACACTCATCATTCTCACTCTGCTGTTTAGCCTGGGCTCTAGTGACTACATTGCAATGTTTACTTTGGGAGAGTAATTCTTGCATGATAGGCATAACCTGGCCTAAAACTACTGGGAGTAAATAAGCCGTCCGTCGAATAACCAAATAAACATCATCAGTCAGGTAATCTTTCACATCCCCATGCGTACATCTAAGATTTAGTTTAGCCTCCTCATTCCATCTTTCCAGAGGCACCAACTGCTCGGGAAGTACCATAATCTAATAAAACTAGCACAGTCTGGCTGTTGTTCACAACACTGATTTGTTGTTCCAAGGCTTGCCTTCCTACCTCTGCATCTCTGGGTACATAACAAAAATTAGTAGCTTTAGTCTTCCTAGCTGGACACCATGGTTTTAGCTGACCTAACTGACCACAATTAAAACATCTCAGTTCACTGACCCACTAGATGGTTTGCTAGGCTAACTAGATACTGAGTTAAACTGACTTGAGATTGACCACAACCATTTTTCCCACTTTGTCACTTTTAGGCTGGTTGGGCGACCATCTGCCTAGTCGATAACTCTTGGCTCCTTTCCAGGCCGTCATGAATATTTCTGCCAATCCCACTGCTTCCTGGGCTGTTGGATTCAGCTTCCTTATCCAGACCTACAACTCAGGGCCGAGAATGCGTAGAAACTGCTTGTGAGAAAGTGCCCGCCCCTGTGTATATTATCTGTTATGTTGCGGGTGGTTTGTTAAATGTTGGTGTATAGTCATTGGTACACAGGATATAAACGGGTCTGTGTAACACGAGTGTTTAAAATGTATATTTGTATTTATGCACGGGATTGTACATCACTTCACATACATTTAAAGTAGTTAATATGTGAGCACGAGGTTGCACATAATTAATTCACGTGCTGGGATTCAAGTGAATAATTAATTAGTAATTGAATCCCAGCACAACAGTATATATAGATACACGTTTTACTCACTCGCGGTTGGGTGTTCGGTGAGTGGAGAATGGGTGAGTAGGAGAGTTTGAATTTCAATTGCTATTATACTTGCACGATACTTGTTTATTTAACTCACCATGTTTGTTTGTCAATCTGCTCACAGTATTTTTGTTTAGTATTAGTCCATTTTTGTTTGTTTGTTTATTTTGGCTACCAGTGCCGTGTCCTGTTGTTTCTGTTTATTTTACAATAAACCAGCGCAAGCAAGCGCCACCATCATTTCATTTCATCCGTCCTGTCTGTGTATTTCATTCCCCTGGTTCTGACGCCACCCACTTCGACCGTCTTTGTGACACTGCTCCATAATGATGACTTCTCCAATCTCCTTCACAATCTTTAACTGGGGTCTCATCCACTTCTCATAAAGGTGCTTCAGCCTAATATAAAGCTCTCTGGGCATCTCTCCTGTGCACTGATAAGCAACTAATTAAATGTGCGGTTGATATTGGTCATGTTCTTGTAGTGTAGATTTCTGCAGTTCTGCACAGAATCGCAGAGATGCGTTCTTCAAGGGCAGCTCTGTGACGTCACTCAACTCCAACCACAGAAATCTGCAGATTCTGTACAGCCCAGCTTTAAAAAGTTGCTGCGGGAGTGAACCAAAGTGATGATGCAGAGATCACGAGTGACCTGCTAATTGTAATGCAGATAACTACTAAATCTACTGCTGGCAAAGCGAACAACATCTTTTTATGCAATGAAGCCGTTAGCAGCCTTGTCAACACTATTGTAGTGTTTCGCAGGCAGCAGACTACAGAGAACAACGATGGTCGTCTGATTGCTTGTCGCTCCCACCTCCACCAGCAGAGGGAGAATACCTGCTGGTTCCACCTCCACCGCCATGGGAGGACTGCTTGTCACTCCTGCCTCTACCAGCAGAGGGAGTATACCTGCTGTTTCCATGCCTGCTGGTTTCCCCACTGCAGCCAGAGGGGGAGGAGCCCCTGCCACCTTTGCTGCCAGAAGGGCAGGAGCTCCTGCCGCCTTTGCCAGGAGCAGAGCAGCAGGAGCTGCCTCTGTCTCCACCACCACCACCACCAGGAGAAGAGGAGCAGGAGCTGCCTCTGTCTCCACCACCACCAGGAGGAGAGCAGCAGGAGCTGGCTCTCCCTTCAGCATTGGAGGGACCAGGGCAGGATGCTGCCGGATCTCAGCAGCCCCTGCATAGGTTGCTGAGGGGAGCACGAGGGAAAACCGCCTGGCTGCAGTGGCTGTGAAGAGGGCCAACCCCAGCACCACAGTTAGGCCTAGCTCTCCTCCCGCCGTCGCCTCCCGAGGGTCCACTGCCGCTGTAGCCTTCCGAGGGACTGGGGCAGCCTGTTGCTCCGCATCGCCTGGGGCTGCCTGTGTCTCTCTTATATCCCCTAAGGTTGCCGAGGGTACCGCTTAGCCTGCGGTTGCCGAGGGTTCCGCTTCGCCTGGGGTTGCCAAGGGTCCCACATCACCTGGGGTTGCCTGTCTCTTGTCTGCTTCTCCTAGAGTTGCTGCTGGTCCTGCTTCGCCTGGGGTTGCTGAGGGCTCTGCTTCGCCTGGGGTTGCTGCCGGCTCTGCTTCGCCTGGGGCCGCTGCCTGGATTGCGCCACCTGGGGCCGTTGCTAGTCCTGCAGGACCGCAGGAAGCACCGAGGCCGGCGCCTCAGAAAAGGTGGCTGTCAGCTACAAAGAAGGTGGGAGAAGTCAGGAGACCAGCTCCCCCAGCCGCACTTTCGTGGCAGGATGTACGGTGGCCGGAGTCCCACAAAGTCATGAAGAAGGGGGGTGGGGGGGGGGGGGCAGGAGACCAGTTCCCCCTGCTACAGTTCAGCTGGAAGCCCAGAAGAGGGAGCTACCAGCCAGGAGAAAACCTTTCAATGGCCGAGTGAGACTGATAGGAGAGGAGAGAAGCTGAAAAAAAGGGGCAGATCTGAGCAATACACATAGTCCCTGCACCACAAACATAACACGGACATAAACAAACAAGATAGCTGCTTCCACATCCGGCACTCAAAGACAATAACGGACATTTGCAGACCTTTTTGAGATGTTATAGTAAAAAAATAATGACTTGGATTGCATTATTGAGGAGTTTGGTGATCAATGTCTATAAAGAGGTATGTGAAAAATACAGCAAACATGGGGTGGGGCTTGGCTGGAGATACAGTACTGAGTGTTTTGTTGCAATTCAATGCCTTTTAAACCTGTTTAACCTGTTTTTAAAAATGTTTTTAACCCTTTGAGTAGTACAAACTTACCAGTACGTCATTGAATTAATGGTCCCCAGGGAGTACGAAAGTACTGGTATGTTCTGCAAATTATGAGCTTTGAACTTGAACTTTGAACTTGAATTACTGAGTCTACAAAACTGCTGACAATCTGATATAGCAACACTAGATGTCTTTTACATCTTGTAGTGGTCTCTTGCGCCATCTGCCAGATATTTATGGAATTACACACAACAAACCCAGTCACAAAATGTCAACAATGTCTGGAAAACGACGAGAAATGCTCTGTGGGAAGTTAGTACTAGAAATTACATTGAATTCCGATTTAAATTCTTCTACTGAGCAACAGAATGCCACAGATGTCTCAAGTTTTGAGGGAGCTTGCAATTGGCATGCTGACTGCAGGAATGTCCACCAGAGCTGTTGCCAGAGAATTGAATGTTCATTTCTCTACCATAAGCTGCCTCCAACGTCGTTGTAGAGAATTTGGTAGTACGTCCAGCTGGCCTCACAACAGCAGACCATGTGTAACCACGCCAGCCCAAGACCTCCACATTCGGCTTCTTCACCTGCGGGATCGTCTGAGACCAGCCATCTGGACAACTGATGAAACTGTGGGTTTGCACAACCGAAGAATTCTGCACAAACTGTCAGAAACTGTCTCAGGGAAGCTCATCTGCATGCTCGTCGTCCTCACCAGGGTCTTGACCTGACTGCAGTTCGGCGGCGTAACCAGCTTCAGTGGGCAAATGTTCACCTTCGATGGCCACTGGCATGCTGGAGAAGTGTGCACTTCACAGATGAATCCCGGTTTCAACTGTACCGGGCAGATGGCAGACAGTGTGTATGGAGTCGTGTGGGACAGTGGTTTGCTGATGTCAACGTTGTGAACAGTGCCCCATGGTCGCGGTGGGGTTATGGTATGGACAGGCATAAGCTACGGACAACAAACACAATTGCATTTTATCGATGGAAATTTGAATGCACAGAGATACCACGACGAGATCCTAAGGCCCATTGTCGTGCCATTCATCTGCTGCCATCACCTCATGTTTCAGCATGATAATGCACGGCCCCATGTCACAAGGATCTCCACACAATTCCTGGAAGCTGAAAATGTCCCAGTTGTTCCATGGCCTGTATACTCACCAGACATGTCACCCATTTAGCATGTCTGGGATGCTCTGGATCAACGTGTACGACAGCGTATTCCAGTTCCCATCAATATCCAGCAACTTCGAAAAGCCATTGAAGAGGAGTGGGACAACATTCCACAGGCCACAATCAACAGCCTGATCAACTTTATGCGAAGGAGATGTGTCACGCTGCATGAGGCAAATGGTGGTCACATCAGATACTGACTGGTTTGCTGATCCATGCCCCTACCTTTTTTTTTTTTTAAGGTATCTGTGACCAACAGATACATATCTGTATTCCCAGTCATGTGAAATCCATAGATTAGGGCCTAATGAATTTATTTCAGTTGACTGATTTCCTTATATGAACTGTTAACTCAATAAAATCTTTTAAAATTGTTGCATGTTGCGTTTATATTTTTGTTCAGTGTATATCGC